>NW_027252285.1:295000-612500 GCF_044704955.1 Pristiophorus japonicus
AGAAAAAGCATAGGGCAGTTCAAAAGGCAACTTAATCCATTTGCACCTTGGGAAACTTCGAAAAACGCAAAAACAAATCAATTTACACTGGAAAACATCAGAAACAGCGGACAGCATTGTGAAACGCAGCACGACTCAAACGCACCATGAGAAATTTCGAAAAACTCCAAAAAGTAAACAAATGATCCGAATACATCAAAAACAGCGTAGGGCAGTGTAGACAGAAGCAACACCCACGTGCAGCAAGAGAAACTTCGAAAAACTGAAAAAAATAAAAGAATAATTGGAAAGCCTCCGAAACAGAAATGCAGCACAACTAATATGCACCATTAGAAATTTTGGAAAACTCCAAAAAGTAAACAAATAATACGAAAACAGCAAAGGGCAGTGTAGACAGCAGCAAAACCCATGTGCAGCAAGAGAAACTTCGAAAAACTGAAAAAAGTAGAAAATAACTCGAAAACCTTAGAAAGAGCTCAGCTCAATGTAAAACGGAGCACAACCATAATGCAGCATGAGAAACGTCGAAAAATTCAAAAAATTAAAACAAATAACTGGAAAACTTCAGAAAATGCATAGAGCAGTTCAAAAGGCAACTTAATTCATATGCACCTTAGGAAACTTCGTAAAAGCAAAAACAAATCAATTTTAACTGGAAAACATCAGAAACAGCGGACAGCATTGTGAAACGCAGCACGACTCAAACGCACCATGAGAAACTTCGAAAAACTGAAAAAATTTGAAACATAACTCGAAAACCTGAGAAACAGCTTAGTTGAATGTAAATCGCAGCACAACCAATATGCAGCATGAGAAACGTCGAAAAATTCTAAAATTTAAACAAATAACTGGAAAACTTCAGAAAAAGCATAGGGCAGTTCAAAGGGCAACTTTATCCATATGCACCTTGGGAAACTTCGAAAAACGCAAAAACAAACCAATTTACACTGGAAAACATCAGAAACAGCGGACAGCATTGTGAAACGCAGCACGACTCAAACGCACCATGAGAAACTTCGAAAAACTCCAAAAAGTAAACAAATGATCCGAATACATCAAAAACAGCGTAGGGCAGTGTAGACAGACGGAAAACCCATGAGAAACTTCGAAAAACTGAAAAAATTAGAAATATAACTCGAAAACCTCAGGAACAGCGTAGCTCAATGTAAAACGCAGCATAAACAATATGCAGCATGAGTTATGTCGAAAACATGAAAAAATTAAAAGAAATAACTGGAAAGCTTCAGAAAAAGCGTAGGGCAGTGTAGACAGAAGCAACACCCACGTGCAGCAAGAGAAACTTCGAAAAACTGAAAAAAATAAAAGAATAATTGGAAAGCCTCCGAAACAGAAATGCAGCACAACTAATATGCACCATGAGAAATTTTGGAAAACTCCAAAAAGTAAACAAATCATACGAAAACAGCAAAGGGCAGTGTAGACAGCAGCAAAACCCATGTGCAGCAAGAGAAACTTCGAAAAACTGAAAAAAGTAGAAAAATAACTCGAAAACCTTAGAAAGAGCTTAGCTCAATGTAAAACGGAGCACAACCATAAGGCAGCATGAGAAACGTCGAAAAATTCAAAAAATTAAAACAAATAACTGGAAAACTTCAGAAAAAGCATAGGGCAGTTCAAAGGGCAACTTTATCCATATGCACCTTGGGAAACTTCGAAAAACGCAAAAACAAAAAAATTTAAACTGGAAAACATCAGAAACAGCGGACAGCATTGTGAAACGCAGCACGACTCAAACGCACGATGAGAAACTTCGAAAAACTGAAAAAATTAGAAAAATAACTCGAAAACCTTAGAAAAAGCTTAGCTCAATGTAAAACGCAGCACAAGCAATATGCAGCATGAAAAAAGTCGAAAAATTCAAAACATTAAAACAAATAACTGGAAAACTTCAGAAAAAGCACAGGGCAGTTCAAAGGGCAACTTTATCCATATGCACCTTGGGAAACTTCGAAAAACGCAAAAACAAAAAAATTTTAACAGGAAAACATCAGAAACAGCGGACAGCATTGTGAAACGCAGCACGACTGAAACGCACCATGAGAAACTTCGAAAAACTGAAAAAATTTGATACATAACTCGAAAACCTTAGAAACAGCTTAGCTCAATGTAAAACGCAGCACAAGCAATATGCAGCATAAGAAACGTCGAAAAATTCAAAAAATTAAAACAAATAACTGAAAAACTTCAGAAAAAGCATAGGGCAGTTCAAAAGGCAACTTAATCCATATGCACCTTGGGAAACTTCGGAAAACGCAAAAACAAACCAATTTAAACTGGAAAACATCAGAAACAGCGGACAGCATTGTGAAACGCAACACGACTGAAACGCACCATGAGAAACTTCGAAAAACTCCAAAAAGTAAACAAATAATCCGAAAACATCAAAAACAGCGTAGGGCAGTGAAGACAGAAGCAAACCCCATGTGCAGCATGAGAAACTTCGAAAAACTGGAAAAGTAGAAAAATAACTCGATAACCTCAGAAACAGCGTGGCTCAATGTAAAACGCAGCATAAACATTATGCAGCATGAGTAATGACGAAAACATGAAAAAATTAAAAGAAATAACTGGAAAACATGAGAAACGTCGAAAAATTCAAAAAATTAAAACAAATAACTGGAAAACTTCAGAAAAAGCATAGGCAGTTCAAAAGGCTACTTAATCCATATGCACCTTGGGAAACTTCGAAAAACGCAAAAAAAAAAATTTAAACTGGAAAACATCAGAAACAACGGACAGCATTGTGAAACGCAGCACGACTCAAACGCACCATGAGAAACTTCGAAAAACTGAAAAAATTTGATACATAACTCGAAAACCTTAGAAACAGCTTAGCTCAATGTAAAACGCAGCACAAGCAATATGCAGCATGAGAAACGTCGAAAAATTCAAAAAATTAAAACAAATAACTGAAAAACTTCAGAAAAAGCATAGGGCAGTTCAAAAGGCAACTTAATCCATATGCACCTTGGGAAACTTCGGAAAACGCAAAAACAAACCAATTTAAACTGGAAAACATCAGAAACAGCGGACAGCATTGTGAAACGCAACACGACTGAAACGCACCATGAGAAACTTCGAAAAACTCCAAAAAGTAAACAAATAATCCGAAAACATCAAAAACAGCGTAGGGCAGTGAAGACAGAAGCAAACCCCATGTGCAGCATGAGAAACTTCGAAAAACTGGAAAAGTAGAAAAATAACTCGATAACCTCAGAAACAGCGTGGCTCAATGTAAAACGCAGCATAAACATTATGCAGCATGAGTAATGACGAAAACATGAACAAATTAAAAGAAATAACTGGAAAACATGAGAAACGTCGAAAAATTTAAAAAATTAAAACAAATAACTGGAAAACTTCAGAAAAAGCATAGGCAGTTCAAAAGGCAACTTAATCCATATGCACCTTGGGAAACTTCGAAAAACGCAAAAAAAAAAATTTAAACTGGAAAACATCAGAAACAGCGGACAGCATTGTGAAATGCAGCACGACTCAAACGCACCATGAGAAACTTCGAAAAACTGAAAAAATTTGAAAAATAACTCGAAAACCTTAGAAAAAGCTTAGCTCAATGTAAAACGCAGCACAAGCAATATGCAGCATGAGAAACGTCGAAAAATTCAAAAAATTAAAACAAATAACTGGAAAACTTCAGAAAAAGCCTAGAGCAGTTCAAATGGCAACTTTATCCATATGCACCTTGGGAAACTTCGAAAAACGCAAAAACAAAAAAATTTAAACTGGAAAACATCAGAAACAGCGGACAGCATTGTGAAACGCAGCACGACTCAAACGCACCATGAGAAACTTCGAAAAACTGAAAAAATTTGATACATAACTCGAAAACCTTAGAAAGAGCTTAGCTCAATGTAAAACGCAGCACAACCAATATGCAGCATGAGAAACGTCGAAAAATTCAAAAAATTAAAACAAATAACTGGAAAACTTCAGAAAAAGCATAGGGCAGTTCAAAGGGCAACTTTATCCATATGCACCTTGGGATACTTCGAAAAACGCAAAAACAAAAAAATTTAAACTGGAAAACATCAGAAACAGCGGACAGCATTGTGAAACGCAGCACGACTCAAATGCACCATGAGAAACTACGAAAAACTGAAAAAATTTGATACATAACTCGAAAACCTTAGAAACAGCCTAGCTCAATGTAAAACGCAGCACAAGCAATATGCAGCATGAGAAACGTCGAAAAATTCAAAAAATTAAAACAAATAACTGGAAAACTTCAGAAAAAGCATAGGGCAGTTCAAATGGCAACTTTATCCATATGCACCTTGGGAAACTTCGAAAAACGCAAAAACAAAAAAATTTAAACTGGAAAACATCAGAAACAGCGGACAGCATTGTGAAATGCAGCACGACTGAAACGCACCATGAGAAACTTCGAAAAACTGAAAAAAGTTGATACATAACTCGAAACCTTAGAAACAGCTTAGCTCAATGTAAAACGCAGCACAACTAATATGCAGCATGAGAAAAGTCGAAAAATTCAAAAAATTTAAATAAATAACTGGAAAACTTCAGAAAAAGCATAGGGCAGTTCAAAGGGCAACTTTATCCATATGCACCTTGGGAAACTTCGAAAAACGCAAAAACAAAAAAATTTAAACTGGAAAGCATCAGAAACAGCGGACAGCATTGTGAAACGCAGCACGACTCAAACGCACCATGAGAAACTTCGAAAAACTCCAAAAAGTAAACAAATAATCCGAAAACATCAAAAACAGCGTTGGGTAGTGTAGACAGAAGCAAAACCCATGAGAAACTTCGAAAAACTGAAAAAAGTAGATATATAACTCGAAAACCTCAGGAACAGTGTAGCTCAATGTAAAATTAAACAATATGCAGCATGAGTAATGTCGAAAACATGAAAAAATTAAAAGAAATAACTGGAAAACTTCAGAAAAAGCGTAGGGCAGTGTAGACAGAAGCAACACCGACGTGCAGCAAGAGAAACTTCGAAAAACTGAAAAAAATAAAAGAATAATTGGAAAGCCTCCGAAACAGAAATGCAGCACAATTAATATGCTCCATGAGAAATTTTGGAAAACTCCAAAAAGTAAACAAATAATACGAAAACAGCAAAGGCAGTGTAGACAGAAGCAAAACCCATGTGCAAAGAGAAACTTCGAAAAACTGAAAAAAGTAGAAAATAACTGGAAAACCTTAGAAACAGCTTAGCTCAATGTAAAAAGCAGAACAACCAATATGCAGCATGGGAAACGTCGAAAAATTCAAAAAATTAAAACAAATAACTGAAAAACTTCAGAAAAAGCATAGGGCAAAAGGCAACTTAATCCATATGCACCTTGGGAAACTTCGGAAAACGCAAAAACAAACCAATTTAAACTGGAAAACATCAGAAACAGTGGACAGCATTGTGAAACGCAGCACGACTGAAACGCACCATGAGAAACTTCGAAAAACTCCAAAAAGTAAACAAATAATCCGAAAACATCAAAAACAGCGTAGGGCAGTGTGGACAGAAGCAAAACCCATGTGCAGCATGAGAAACTTCGAAAAACTGGAAAAGTAGAAAAATAACTCGATAACCTCAGAAAGAGCGTGGCTCAATGTAAAACGCAGCATAAACATTATGCAGCATGAGTAATAACGAAAACATGAACAAATTAAAAGACATAACTGGAAAACATGAGAAACGTCGAAAAATTCAAAAAATTAAAACAAATAACTGGAAAAGTTCAGAAAAAGCATAGGGCAGTTCAAAAGGCAACTTAATCCATATGCACCTTGGGAAACTTCGAAAAACGCAAAAACAAACCAATTTAAACTGGAAAACATCAGACACAGCGCACAGCATTGTGAAACGCAGCACGACTCAAATGCACCATGAGAAACTACGAAAAACTGAAAAAATTTGATACATAACTCGAAAACCTTAGAAACAGCTTAGCTCAATGTAAAACGCAGCACAAGCAATATGCAGCATGAGAAACGTCGAAAAATTCAAAAAATTAAAACAAATAACTGGAAAACTTCAGAAAAAGCATAGGGCACTTCAAAGGGCAACTTTATCCATATGCACCTTGGGAAAATTCGAAAAACGCAAAAACAAAAAAATTTAAACTGGAAAACATCAGAAACAGCAGACAGCATTGTGAAACGCAGCACGACTGAAACGCACCATGAGAAACTTCGAAAAACTGAAAAAATTTGAAACATAACTCGAAAACCTGAGAAACAGCTTAGCTCAATGTAAATCGCAGCACAACCAATATGCAGCATGAGAAACGTCGAAAAATTCAAAAAATTAAAACAAATAACTGAAAAACTTCAGAAAAAGCATAGGGCAGTTCAAAAGGCAACTTAATCCATATGCACCTTGGGAAACTTCGGAAAACGCAAAAACAAACCAATTTAAACTGGAAAACATCAGAAACAGTGGACAGCATTGTGAAACGCAGCACGACTGAAACGCACCATGAGAAACTTCGAAAAACTCCAAAATGTAAACAAATAATCCGAAAACATCAAAAACAGCGTAGGGCAGTGTAGACAGAAGCAACACCCACGTGCAGCAAGAGAAACTTCGAAAAACTGAAAAAAATAAAAGAATAATTGGAAAGCCTCCGAAACAGAAATGCAGCACAACTAATATGCACCATTAGAAATTTTGGAAAACTCCAAAAAGTAAACAAATAATACGAAAACAGCAAAGTGCAGTGTAGACAGCAGCAAAACCCATGTGCAGCAAGAGAAACTTCGAAAAACTGAAAAAAGTAGAAAAATAACTCGAAAACCATAGAAAGAGCTTAGCTCAATGTAAAACGGAGCACAACCATAATGCTGCATGAGAAGCGTCGAAAAATTCAAAAAATTAAAACAAATAACTGGAAAACTTCAGAAAATGCATAGAGCAGTTCAAAAGGCAACTTAATCCATATGCACCTTAGGAAACTTCGTAAAAGCAAAAACAAATCAATTTTAACTGGAAAACATCAGAAACAGCGGACAGCATTGTGAAACGCAGCACGACTCAAACGCACCATGCGAAACTTCGAAAAACTGAAAAAATTTGAAACATAACTCGAAAACCTGAGAAACAGCTTAGCTCAATGTAAATCGCAGCACAACCAATATGCAGCATGAGAAACGTCGAAAAATTCAAAAAATTTAAACAAATAACTGGAAAACTTCAGAAAAAGCATAGGGCAGTTCAAAGGGCAACTTTATCCATATGCACCTTGGGAAACTTCGAAAAACGCAAAAACAAAAATATTTAAACTGGAAAACATCAGAAACAGCGGACAGCATTGTGAAACGCAGCACGACTCAAACGCACCATGAGAAACTTCGAAAAACTCCAAAAAGTAAACAAATAATCCGAAAACATCAAAAACAGCGTTGGGCAGTGTAGACAGAAGCAAAACCCATGAGAAACTTCGAAAAACTGAAAAAATTAGATATATAACTCGAAAACCTCAGGAACAGTGTAGCTCAATGTAAAATTAAACAATATGCAGCATGAGTAATGTCGAAAACATGAAAAAATTAAAAGAAATAACTGGAAAACTTCAGAAAAAGCGTAGGGCAGTGTAGACAGAAGCAACACCCACGTGCAGCAAGAGAAACTTCGAAAAACTGAAAAAAATAAAACATAATTGGAAAGCCTCCGAAACAGAAATGCAGCAGAATTAATATGCTCCATGAGAAATTTTGGAAAACTCCAAAAAGTAAACAAATAATACGAAAACAGCAAAGGCAGTGTAGACAGAAGCAAAACCCATGTGCAAAGAGAAACTTCGAAAAACTGAAAAAAGTAGAAAATAACTGGAAAACCTTAGATACAGCTTAGCTCAATGTAAAACGCAGAACAACCAATATGCAGCATGAGAAACGTCGAAAAATTCAAAAAATTAAAACAAATAACTGGAAAACTTCAGAAAAAGCATAGGGCAGTTCAAAGGGCAACTTTATCCATATGCACCTTGGGAAACTTCGAAAAACGCAAAAACAAAAAAATTTAAACTGGAAAACATCAGAAACAACGGACAGCATTGTGAAACGCAGCACGACTCAAACGCACCATGAGAAACTTCGAAAAACTGAAAATATTTGATACATAACTCGAAAACCTTAGAAACAGCTTAGCTCAATGTAAAACGCAGCACAAGCAATATGCAGCATGAGAAACGTCGAAAAATTCAAAAAATTAAAACAAATAACTGAAAAACTTCAGAAAAAGCATAGGGCAGTTCAAAAGGCAACTTAATCCATATGCACCTTGGGAAACTTCGGAAAACGCAAAAACAAACCAATTTAAACTGGAAAACATCAGAAACAGCGGACAGCATTGTGAAACGCAACACGACTGAAACGCACCATGAGAAACTTCGAAAAACTCCAAAAAGTAAACAAATAATCCGAAAACATCAAAAACAGCGTAGGGCAGTGAAGACAGAAGCAAACCCCATGTGCAGCATGAGAAACTTCGAAAAACTGGAAAAGTAGAAAAATAACTCGATAACCTCAGAAACAGCGTGGCTCAATGTAAAACGCAGCATAAACATTATGCAGCATGAGTAATGACGAAAACATGAACAAATTAAAAGAAATAACTGGAAAACATGAGAAACGTCGAAAAATTCAAAAAATTAAAACAAATAACTGGAAAACTTCAGAAAAAGCATAGGCAGTTCAAAAGGCAACTTAATCCATATGCACCTTGGGAAACTTCGAAAAACGCAAAAAAAAAAATTTAAACTGGAAAACATCAGAAACAACGGACAGCATTGTGAAACGCAGCACGACTCAAACGCACCATGAGAAACTTCGAAAAACTGAAAAAATTAGAAAAATAACTCGAAAACCTTAGAAAAAGCTTAGCTCAATGTAAAACGCAGCACAAGCAATATGCAGCATGAGAAACGTCGAAAAATTCAAAAAATTAAAACAAATAACTGGAAAACTTCAGAAAAAGCCTAGGGCAGTTCAAATGGCAACTTTATCCATATGCACCTTGGGAAACTTCAAAAAACGCAAAAACAAAAAAATTTAAACTGGAAAACATCAGAAACAGCGGACAGCATTGTGAAACGCAGCACGACTCAAACGCACCATGAGAAACTTCGAAAAACTGAAAAAATTTGATACATTACTCGAAAACCTTAGAAACAGCTTAGCTCAATGTAAAACGCAGCACAACCAATATGCAGCATGAGAAACGTCGAAAAATTCAAAAAATTAAAACAAATAACTGGAAAACTTCAGAAAAAGCACAGGGCAGTTCAAAAGGCAACTTAATCCATATGCACCTTGGGAAACTTCGAAAAACGCAAAAAAAAAATTTAAACTGGAAAACATCAGAAACAGCGGACAGCATTGTGAAACGCAGCACGACTCAAACGCACCATGAGAAACTTCGAAAAACTGAAAAAATTAGAAAAATAACTCGAAAACCTTAGAAAAAGCTTAGCTCAATGTAAAACGCAGCACAAGCAATATGCAGCATGAGAAACGTCGAAAAATTCAAAAAATTAAAACAAATAACTGGAAAACTTCAGAAAAAGCCTAGGGCAGTTCAAATGGCAACTTTATCCATATGCACCTTGGGAAACTTCAAAAAACGCAAAAACAAAAAAATTTAAACTGGAAAACATCAGAAACAGCGGACAGCATTGTGAAACGCAGCACGACTCAAACGCACCATGAGAAACTTCGAAAAACTGAAAAAATTTGATACATTACTCGAAAACCTTAGAAACAGCTTAGCTCAATGTAAAACGCAGCACAACCAATATGCAGCATGAGAAACGTCGAAAAATTCAAAAAATTAAAACAAATAACTGGAAAACTTCAGAAAAAGCACAGGGCAGTTCAAAAGGCAACTTAATCCATATGCACCTTGGGAAACTTCGAAAAACGCAAAAACAAAAAAATTTAAACTGGAAAACATCAGAAACAACGGACAGCATTGTGAAACGCAGCACGACTCAAACGCACCATGAGAAACTTCGAAAAACTGAAAATATTTGATACATAACTCGAAAACCTTAGAAACAGCTTAGCTCAATGTAAAACGCAGCACAAGCAATATGCAGCATGAGAAACGTCGAAAAATTCAAAAAATTAAAACAAATAACTGAAAAACTTCAGAAAAAGCATAGGGCAGTTCAAAAGGCAACTTAATCCATATGCACCTTGGGAAACTTCGGAAAACGCAAAAACAAACCAATTTAAACTGGAAAACATCAGAAACAGCGGACAGCATTGTGAAACGCAACACGACTGAAACGCACCATGAGAAACTTCGAAAAACTCCAAAAAGTAAACAAATAATCCGAAAACATCAAAAACAGCGTAGGGCAGTGAAGACAGAAGCAAACCCCATGTGCAGCATGAGAAACTTCGAAAAACTGGAAAAGTAGAAAAATAACTCGATAACCTCAGAAACAGCGTGGCTCAATGTAAAACGCAGCATAAACATTATGCAGCATGAGTAATGACGAAAACATGAACAAATTAAAAGAAATAACTGGAAAACATGAGAAACGTCGAAAAATTCAAAAAATTAAAACAAATAACTGGAAAACTTCAGAAAAAGCATAGGCAGTTCAAAAGGCAACTTAATCCATATGCACCTTGGGAAACTTCGAAAAACGCAAAAAAAAAAATTTAAACTGGAAAACATCAGAAACAACGGACAGCATTGTGAAACGCAGCACGACTCAAACGCACCATGAGAAACTTCGAAAAACTGAAAAAATTAGAAAAATAACTCGAAAACCTTAGAAAAAGCTTAGCTCAATGTAAAACGCAGCACAAGCAATATGCAGCATGAGAAACGTCGAAAAATTCAAAAAATTAAAACAAATAACTGGAAAACTTCAGAAAAAGCCTAGGGCAGTTCAAATGGCAACTTTATCCATATGCACCTTGGGAAACTTCAAAAAACGCAAAAACAAAAAAATTTAAACTGGAAAACATCAGAAACAGCGGACAGCATTGTGAAACGCAGCACGACTCAAACGCACCATGAGAAACTTCGAAAAACTGAAAAAATTTGATACATTACTCGAAAACCTTAGAAACAGCTTAGCTCAATGTAAAACGCAGCACAACCAATATGCAGCATGAGAAACGTCGAAAAATTCAAAAAATTAAAACAAATAACTGGAAAACTTCAGAAAAAGCACAGGGCAGTTCAAAAGGCAACTTAATCCATATGCACCTTGGGAAACTTCGAAAAACGCAAAAAAAAAATTTAAACTGGAAAACATCAGAAACAGCGGACAGCATTGTGAAACGCAGCACGACTCAAACGCACCATGAGAAACTTCGAAAAACTGAAAAAATTAGAAAAATAACTCGAAAACCTTAGAAAAAGCTTAGCTCAATGTAAAACGCAGCACAAGCAATATGCAGCATGAGAAACGTCGAAAAATTCAAAAAATTAAAACAAATAACTGGAAAACTTCAGAAAAAGCCTAGGGCAGTTCAAATGGCAACTTTATCCATATGCACCTTGGGAAACTTCAAAAAACGCAAAAACAAAAAAATTTAAACTGGAAAACATCAGAAACAGCGGACAGCATTGTGAAACGCAGCACGACTCAAACGCACCATGAGAAACTTCGAAAAACTGAAAAAATTTGATACATTACTCGAAAACCTTAGAAACAGCTTAGCTCAATGTAAAACGCAGCACAACCAATATGCAGCATGAGAAACGTCGAAAAATTCAAAAAATTAAAACAAATAACTGGAAAACTTCAGAAAAAGCACAGGGCAGTTCAAAAGGCAACTTAATCCATATGCACCTTGGGAAACTTCGAAAAACGCAAAAAAAAAATTTAAACTGGAAAACATCAGAAACAGCGGACAGCATTGTGAAACGCAGCACGACTCAAACGCACCATGAGAAACTTCGAAAAACTGAAAAAATTAGAAAAATAACTCGAAAACCTTAGAAAAAGCTTAGCTCAATGTAAAACGCAGCACAAGCAATATGCAGCATGAGAAACGTCAAAAAATTCAAAAAATTAAAACAAATAACTGGAAAACTTCAGAAAAAGCATAGGGCAGTTCAAAGGGCAACTTTATCCATATGCACCTTGGGAAACTTCGAAAAACGCAAAAACAAAAAAATTTAAACTGGAAAACATCAGAAACAGCGGACAGCATTGTGAAACGCAGCACGACTCAAACGCACCATGAGAAACTTCGAAAAACTGAAAAAATTAGAAAAATAACTCGAAAACCTTAGAAAAAGCTTAGCTCAATGTGAAACGCAGCACAAGCAACATGCAGCATGAGAAACGTCGAAAAATTCAAAAAATTAAAACAAATAACTGGAAAACTTCAGAAAAAGCATAGGGCAGTTCAAAGGGCAACTTTATCCATATGCACCTTGGGAAACTTCGAAAAACGCAAAAACAAAAAAATTTAAACTGGAAAACATCAGAAACAGCGGACAGCATTGTGAAACGCAGCACGACTCAAACGCACCATGAGAAACTTCGAAAAACTGAAAAAATTTGATACATAACTCGAAAACCTTAGAAACAGCTTAGCTCAATGTAAAACGCAGCACAACCAATATGCAGCATGAGAAACGTCGAAAAATTCAAAAAATTAAAACAAATAACTGGAAAACTTCAGAAAAAGCATAGGGCAGTTCAAAGGGCAACTTTATCCATATGCACCTTGGGATACTTCGAAAAACGCAAAAACAAAAAAATTTAAACTGGAAAACATCAGAAACAGCGGACAGCATTGTGAAACGCAGCACGACTCAAATGCACCATGAGAAACTACGAAAAACTGAAAAAATTTGATACATAACTCGAAAACCTTAGAAACAGCCTAGCTCAATGTAAAACGCAGCACAAGCAATATGCAGCATGAGAAACGTCGAAAAATTCAAAAAATTAAAACAAATAACTGGAAAACTTCAGAAAAAGCATAGGGCAGTTCAAATGGCAACTTTATCCATATGCACCTTGGGAAACTTCGAAAAACGCAAAAACAAAAAAATTTAAACTGGAAAACATCAGAAACAGCGGACAGCATTGTGAAATGCAGCACGACTGAAACGCACCATGAGAAACTTCGAAAAACTGAAAAAAGTTGATACATAACTCGAAACCTTAGAAACAGCTTAGCTCAATGTAAAACGCAGCACAACTAATATGCAGCATGAGAAAAGTCGAAAAATTCAAAAAATTTAAATAAATAACTGGAAAACTTCAGAAAAAGCATAGGGCAGTTCAAAGGGCAACTTTATCCATATGCACCTTGGGAAACTTCGAAAAACGCAAAAACAAAAAAATTTAAACTGGAAAGCATCAGAAACAGCGGACAGCATTGTGAAACGCAGCACGACTCAAACGCACCATGAGAAACTTCGAAAAACTCCAAAAAGTAAACAAATAATCCGAAAACATCAAAAACAGCGTTGGGTAGTGTAGACAGAAGCAAAACCCATGAGAAACTTCGAAAAACTGAAAAAATTAGACATATAACTCGAAAACCTCAGGAACAGTGTAGCTCAATGTAAAATTAAACAATATGCAGCATGAGTAATGTCGAAAACATGAAAAAATTAAAAGAAATAACTGGAAAACTTCAGAAAAAGCGTAGGGCAGTGTAGACAGAAGCAACACCCACGTGCAGCAAGAGAAACTTCGAAAAACTGAAAAAAATAAAAGAATAATTGGAAAGCCTCCGAAACAGAAATGCAGCACAATTAATATGCTCCATGAGAAATTTTGGAAAACTCCAAAAAGTAAACAAATAATACGAAAACAGCAAAGGCAGTGTAGACAGAAGCAAAACCCATGTGCAAAGAGAAACTTCGAAAAACTGAAAAAAGTAGAAAATAACTGGAAAACCTTAGAAACAGCTTAGCTCAATGTAAAAAGCAGAACAACCAATATGCAGCATGAGAAACGTCGAAAAATTCAAAAAATTAAAACAAATAACTGAAAAACTTCAGAAAAAGCATAGGGCAAAAGGCAACTTAATCCATATGCACCTTGGGAAACTTCGGAGAACGCAAAAACAAACCAATTTAAACTGGAAAACATCAGAAACAGTGGACAGCATTGTGAAACGCAGCACGACTGAAACGCACCATGAGAAACTTCGAAAAACTCCAAAAAGTAAACAAATAATCCGAAAACATCAAAAACAGCGTAGGGCAGTGTGGACAGAAGCAAAACCCATGTGCAGCATGAGAAACTTCGAAAAACTGGAAAAGTAGAAAAATAACTCGATAACCTCAGAAAGAGCGTGGCTCAATGTAAAACGCAGCATAAACATTATGCAGCATGAGTAATAACGAAAACATGAACAAATTAAAAGACATAACTGGAAAACATGAGAAACGTCGAAAAATTCAAAAAATTAAAACAAATAACTGGAAAACTTCAGAAAAAGCATAGGGCAGTTCAAAAGACAACTTAATCCATATGCACCTTGGGAAACTTCGAAAAACGCAAAAACAAACCAATTTAAACTGGAAAACATCAGAAACAGTGGACAGCATTGTGAAACGCAGCACGACTGAAACGCACCATGAGAAACTTCGAAAAACTCCAAAATGTAAACAAATAATCCGAAAACATCAAAAACAGCGTAGGGCAGTGTAGACAGAAGCAACACCCACGTGCAGCAAGAGAAACTTCGAAAAACTGAAAAAAATAAAAGAATAATTGGAAAGCCTCCGAAACAGAAATGCAGCACAACTAATATGCACCATTAGAAATTTTGGAAAACTCCAAAAAGTAAACAAATAATACGAAAACAGCAAAGTGCAGTGTAGACAGCAGCAAAACCCATGTGCAGCAAGAGAAACTTCGAAAAACTGAAAAAAGTAGAAAAATAACTCGAAAACCATAGAAAGAGCTTAGCTCAATGTAAAACGGAGCACAACCATAATGCTGCATGAGAAGCGTCGAAAAATTCAAAAAATTAAAACAAATAACTGGAAAACTTCAGAAAATGCATAGAGCAGTTCAAAAGGCAACTTAATCCATATGCACCTTAGGAAACTTCGTAAAAGCAAAAACAAATCAATTTTAACTGAAAATCATCAGAAACAGCGGACAGCATTGTGAAACGCAGCACGACTCAAACGCACCATGCGAAACTTCGAAAAACTGAAAAAATTTGAAACATAACTCGAAAACCTGAGAAACAGCTTAGCTCAATGTAAATCGCAGCACAACCAATATGCAGCATGAGAAACGTCGAAAAATTCAAAAAATTTAAACAAATAACTGGAAAACTTCAGAAAAAGCATAGGGCAGTTCAAAGGGCAACTTTATCCATATGCACCTTGGGAAACTTCGAAAAACGCAAAAACAAAAATATTTAAACTGGAAAACATCAGAAACAGCGGACAGCATTGTGAAACGCAGCACGACTCAAACGCACCATGAGAAACTTCGAAAAACTCCAAAAAGTAAACAAATAATCCGAAAACATCAAAAACAGCGTTGGGCAGTGTAGACAGAAGCAAAACCCATGAGAAACTTCGAAAAACTGAAAAAATTAGATATATAACTCGAAAACCTCAGGAACAGTGTAGCTCAATGTAAAATTAAACAATATGCAGCATGAGTAATGTCGAAAACATGAAAAAATTAAAAGAAATAACTGGAAAACTTCAGAAAAAGCGTAGGGCAGTGTAGACAGAAGCAACACCCACGTGCAGCAAGAGAAACTTCGAAAAACTGAAAAAAATAAAACATAATTGGAAAGCCTCCGAAACAGAAATGCAGCAGAATTAATATGCTCCATGAGAAATTTTGGAAAACTCCAAAAAGTAAACAAATAATACGAAAACAGCAAAGGCAGTGTAGACAGAAGCAAAACCCATGTGCAAAGAGAAACTTCGAAAAACTGAAAAAAGTAGAAAATAACTGGAAAACCTTAGATACAGCTTAGCTCAATGTAAAACGCAGAACAACCAATATGCAGCATGAGAAACGTCGAAAAATTCAAAAAATTAAAACAAATAACTGGAAAACTTCAGAAAAAGCATAGGGCAGTTCAAAGGGCAACTTTATCCATATGCACCTTGGGAAACTTCGAAAAACGCAAAAACAAAAAAATTTAAACTGGAAAACATCAGAAACAACGGACAGCATTGTGAAACGCAGCACGACTCAAACGCACCATGAGAAACTTCGAAAAACTGAAAATATTTGATACATAACTCGAAAACCTTAGAAACAGCTTAGCTCAATGTAAAACGCAGCACAAGCAATATGCAGCATGAGAAACGTCGAAAAATTCAAAAAATTAAAACAAATAACTGAAAAACTTCAGAAAAAGCATAGGGCAAAAGGCAACTTAATCCATATGCACCTTGGGAAACTTCGGAAAACGCAAAAACAAACCAATTTAAACTGGAAAACATCAGAAACAGTGGACAGCATTGTGAAACGCAGCACGACTGAAACGCACCATGAGAAACTTCGAAAAACTCCAAAAAGTAAACAAATAATCCGAAAACATCAAAAACAGCGTAGGGCAGTGTGGACAGAAGCAAAACCCATGTGCAGCATGAGAAACTTCGAAAAACTGGAAAAGTAGAAAAATAACTCGATAACCTCAGAAAGAGCGTGGCTCAATGTAAAACGCAGCATAAACATTATGCAGCATGAGTAATAACGAAAACATGAACAAATTAAAAGACATAACTGGAAAACATGAGAAACGTCGAAAAATTCAAAAAATTAAAACAAATAACTGGAAAACTTCAGAAAAAGCATAGGGCAGTTCAAAAGACAACTTAATCCATATGCACCTTGGGAAACTTCGAAAAACGCAAAAACAAACCAATTTAAACTGGAAAACATCAGACACAGCGCACAGCATTGTGAAACGCAGCACGACTCAAATGCACCATGAGAAACTACGAAAAACTGAAAAAATTTGATACATAACTCGAAAACCTTAGAAACAGCTTAGCTCAATGTAAAACGCAGCACAAGCAATATGCAGCATGAGAAACGTCGAAAAATTCAAAAAATTAAATCAAATAACTGGAAAACTTCAGAAAAAGCATAGGGCACTTCAAAGGGCAACTTTATCCATATGCACCTTGGGAAACTTCGAAAAACGCAAAAACAAAAAAATTTAAACTGGAAAACATCAGAAACAGCAGACAGCATTGTGAAACGCAGCACGACTGAAACGCACCATGAGAAACTTCGAAAAACTGAAAAAATTTGAAACATAACTCGAAAACCTGAGAAACAGCTTAGCTCAATGTAAATCGCAGCACAACCAATATGCAGCATGAGAAACGTCGAAAAATTCAAAAAATTAAAACAAATAACTGAAAAACTTCAGAAAAAGCATAGGGCAGTTCAAAAGGCAACTTTATCCATATGCACCTTGGGAAACTTCGGAAAACGCAAAAACAAACCAATTTAAACTGGAAAACATCAGAAACAGTGGACAGCATTGTGAAACGCAGCACGACTGAAACGCACCATGAGAAACTTCGAAAAACTCCAAAATGTAAACAAATAATCCGAAAACATCAAAAACAGCGTAGGGCAGTGTAGACAGAAGCAACACCCACGTGCAGCAAGAGAAACTTCGAAAAGCTGAAAAAAATAAAAGAATAATTGGAAAGCCTCCGAAACAGAAATGCAGCACAACTAATATGCACCATTAGAAATTTTGGAAAACTCCAAAAAGTAAACAAATAATACGAAAACAGCAAAGTGCAGTGTAGACAGCAGCAAAACCCATGTGCAGCAAGAGAAACTTCGAAAAACTGAAAAAAGTAGAAAAATAACTCGAAAACCATAGAAAGAGCTTAGCTCAATGTAAAACGGAGCACAACCATAATGCTGCATGAGAAGCGTCGAAAAATTCAAAAAATTAAAACAAATAACTGGAAAACTTCAGAAAATGCATAGAGCAGTTCAAAAGGCAACTTAATCCATATGCACCTTAGGAAACTTCGTAAAAGCAAAAACAAATCAATTTTAACTGAAAAACATCAGAAACAGCGGACAGCATTGTGAAACGCAGCACGACTCAAACGCACCATGCGAAACTTCGAAAAACTGAAAAAATTTGAAACATAACTCGAAAACCTGAGAAACAGCTTACCTCAATGTAAATCGCAGCACAACCAATATGCAGCATGAGAAACTTCGAAAAACGCAAAAACAAAAATATTTAAACTGGAAAACATCAGAAACAGCGGACAGCATTGTGAAACGCAGCACGACTCAAACGCACCATGAGAAACTTCGAAAAACTCCAAAAAGTAAACAAATAATCCGAAAACATCAAAAACAGCGTTGGGCAGTGTAGACAGAAGCAAAACCCATGAGAAACTTCGAAAAACTGAAAAAATTAGATATATAACTCGAAAACCTCAGGAACAGTGTAGCTCAATGTAAAATTAAACAATATGCAGCATGAGTAATGTCGAAAACATGAAAAAATTAAAAGAAATAACTGGAAAACTTCAGAAAAAGCGTAGGGCAGTGTAGACAGAAGCAACACCCACGTGCAGCAAGAGAAACTTCGAAAAACTGAAAAAAATAAAACATAATTGGAAAGCCTCCGAAACAGAAATGCAGCAGAATTAATATGCTCCATGAGAAATTTTGGAAAACTCCAAAAAGTAAACAAATAATACGAAAACAGCAAAGGCAGTGTAGACAGAAGCAAAACCCATGTGCAAAGAGAAACTTCGAAAAACTGAAAAAAGTAGAAAATAACTGGAAAACCTTAGATACAGCTTAGCTCAATGTAAAACGCAGAACAACCAATATGCAGCATGAGAAACGTCGAAAAATTCAAAAAATTAAAACAAATAACTGGAAAACTTCAGAAAAAGCATAGGGCAGTTCAAAGGGCAACTTTATCCATATGCACCTTGGGAAACTTCGAAAAACGCAAAAACAAAAAAATTTAAACTGGAAAACATCAGAAACAACGGACAGCATTGTGAAACGCAGCACGACTCAAACGCACCATGAGAAACTTCGAAAAACTGAAAATATTTGATACATAACTCGAAAACCTTAGAAACAGCTTAGCTCAATGTAAAACGCAGCACAAGCAATATGCAGCATGAGAAACGTCGAAAAATTCAAAAAATTAAAACAAATAACTGAAAAACTTCAGAAAAAGCATAGGGCAGTTCAAAAGGCAACTTAATCCATATGCACCTTGGGAAACTTCGGAAAACGCAAAAACAAACCAATTTAAACTGGAAAACATCAGAAACAGCGGACAGCATTGTGAAACGCAACACGACTGAAACGCACCATGAGAAACTTCGAAAAACTCCAAAAAGTAAACAAATAATCCGAAAACATCAAAAACAGCGTAGGGCAGTGAAGACAGAAGCAAACCCCATGTGCAGCATGAGAAACTTCGAAAAACTGGAAAAGTAGAAAAATAACTCGATAACCTCAGAAACAGCGTGGCTCAATGTAAAACGCAGCATAAACATTATGCAGCATGAGTAATGACGAAAACATGAAAAAATTAAAAGAAATAACTGGAAAACATGAGAAACGTCGAAAAATTCAAAAAATTAAAACAAATAACTGGAAAACTTCAGAAAAAGCATAGGCAACAAGGTGGGGCAGCACAACTAATATGCACCATCAGAAATTTTGGAAAACTCCAAAAAGTAAACAATTAATACGAAAACAGCAAAGGGCAGTGCAGACAGAAGCAAAACCCATGTGCAGCATGAGAAACGTCGAAAAATTCAAAAAATACAAAAAATAACTGGAAAACTTCAGAAAAAGCACAGGGCAGTTAAAAAGGCAACTTAATCCATATGCACCATGGGAAACTTCGTAAACGCAAAAACAATCCCATTTAAACAGGAAAACTTCAGAAACAGCGGACAGCATTGTGAAACGCAGCACGACTCAAACGCACCATGGGAAACTTCGAAAAACTGAAAAAATTAGAAAAATAACTCGAAAACCCTAAAACAGCTTAACTCAATGTAAAACGCAGCACAACCAATATGCAGCATGCGAAACGTCGAAACATTCAAAAAATTAAAACAAATAACTGGAAAACTTCAGAAAAAGCATAGGGCAGTTCAAAAGGCAACTTAATCCATATGCACTTGGGAAACTTCGTAAAGCGCAAAAACAAACCAATTTAAACTGGAAAACATCAGAAACAGCGGACAGCATTGTGAAACGCAGCACGACTCAAACGCACCATGAGAAACTTCGAAAAACTCCAAAAAGTAAACAAATAATCCGAAAACATCAAAAACAGCGTAGGGCAGTGTAGACAGAAGCAAAACACATGTGCAGCATGAGAAACATCGAAAAGCTGAAAAAGTAGAAAAATAATTCGAAAACCTCAGAAACAGCGTAGCTCAATATAAAACGCAGCATAAACAATATGCAGCATGAGTAAAGTCGACAACATCAAAAAATTAAAAGAAATAACTGGAAAACTTCAGAAAAAGCGTAGGGCAGTGTAGACAGAAGCAAAACCCATGTGCAACATGAGAAACTTCGGAAAACTGAAAAAATTAGAAAAATAACTCGAAAACCTTAAAACAGCTTAACTCAAAGTAAAACGCAGCACAACCAATATGCAGCATGCGAAACGTCGAAACATTCAAAAAATTAAAACAAATAACTGGAAAACTTCAGAAAAAGCATAGGGTAGTTCAAAAGGCAACTTAATCCATATGCACTTGGGAAACTTCGTAAAGCGCAAAAACAAACCAATTTAAACTGGAAAACATCAGAAACAGCGGACAGCATTGTGAAACGCAGCACGACTCAAACGCACCATGAGAAACTTCGCAAAACTCCAAAAAGTAAACAAATAATCCGAAAACATCAAATACAGCGTAGGGCAGTGTAGACAGAAGCAAAACACATGTGCAGCATGAGAAACTTCGAAAAGCTGAAAAAGTAGAAAAATAATTCGAAAACCTCAGAAACAGCGTAGCTCAATGTAAAACGCAGCATAAATCATATGCAGCATGAGTAATGTCGAAAACATAAAAAAAAGTAAAAGAAATAACTGGAAAACTTCAGAAAAAGCGCAGGGCAGTGCAGACAGAAGCAAAACCCATGTGCAACATGAGAAACTTCGAAAAACTGAAAAAAGTAGAACAATTACTCGAAAACCTTAGAAACAGCTTAGCTCAATGTAAAACGCAGCACAACCAATATGCAGCATGAAAAACGTCGCAAAATTCAAATAATTCAAAAATTAACTGGTAAACTTCAGAAAAAGCATAGGGCAGTTCAAAAGGCAACTTAATCCATATGCACCTTGGGAAACTTCGTAAAACGCAAAATCAAACCAATTTAAACTGGAAAACATCAGAAACAGCGGACAGCATTGTGAAACGCAGCACGACTCAAACGCACCATGAGAAACTTCGAAAAACTCCAAAAAGTAAACAAATAATCCGAAAACTTCAAAAACAGCGTATGGCAGTGTAGACAGAAGCAAAACACATGTGCAGCATGAGAAACTTCGAAAAGCTGAAAAAGTAGAAAAATAATTCGAAAACCTCAGAAACAGCGTAGCTCAATGTAAAACGCAGCACAACCAATATGCAGCATGCGAAACGTGGAAACATTCAAAAAATTTAAACAAATAACTGGAAAACTTCAGCAACAAGGTGGGGCAGCACAACTAATATGCACCATCAGAAATTTTGGATAACTCCAAAAAGTAAACAATTAATACGAAAACAGCAAAGGGCAGTGTAGACAGAAGCAAAACCCATGTGCAGCATGAGAAACTTCGAAAAACGGAAAAAAGTAGAATAACTCGAAAACCTTAAAACAGCTTAATTCAATGTAAAACGCAGCACAACCAATATGCAGCATGCGAAACGTCGAAACATTCAAAAAATTAAAACAAATAACTGGAAAACTTCAGAAAAAGCACAGGGCAGTTCAAAAGGCAACTTAATCCATATGCACCTTGGGAAACTACGTAAAACGCAAAAACAAACCAATTTAAACTGGAAAACATCAGAAACAGCGGACAGCATTGTGAAACGCAGCACGACTCAAACGCACCATGAGAAACTTCGAAAAACTCCAAAAAGTAAACAAATAATCCGAAAACATCAAAAACAGCGTAGGGCAGTGTAGACAGAAGCAAAACACATGTGCAGCATGAGAAACTTCGAAAAGCTGAAAAAGTAGAAAAATAATTCGAAAACCTCAGAAACAGCGTAGCTCAATGTAAAACGCAGCATAAACAATATGCAGCATGAGTAATGTCGAAAACATAAAAAAAGTAAAAGAAATAACTGGAAAACTTCAGAAAAAGCGTAGGGCAGTGTAGACAGAAGCAAAACCCATGTGCAACATGAGAAAGTTCGAAAAACTGAAAAAAGTAGGAAAAAAACTCGAAAACCTTAGAAACAGCTTACCTCAATGTAAAACGCAACACAACCAATATGCAGCATGAGAAACGTCGAAAAATTCGAACAATTCAAAACATAACTGGATAACTTCAGAAAAAGCGTAGGGCAGTGTAGACAGAAGCAAAACCCATGTGCAACATGAGAAACTTCGGAAAGATGAAAAAATTAGAAAAATAACTCGAAAACCTTAAAACAGCTTAACTCAATGTAAAACGCAGCACAACCAATATGCAGCATGCGAAACGTCGAAACATTCAAAAAATTAAAACAAATAACTGGAAAACTTCAGCAACAAGGTGGGGCAGCACAACTAATATGCACCATCAGAAATTTTGGAAAACTCCAAAAAGTAAACAATTAATACGAAAACAGCAAAGGGCAGTGTAGACAGAAGCAAAACCCATGTGCAGCATGAGAAACTTCGAAAAACTGAAAAAAGTAGAACAACTCGAAAACCTTAGAAACAGCTTAGCTCAATGTAAAACGCAACACAACCAATATGCAGCATGAGAAACGTCGAAAAATTCAAAAAATACAAAAAATAACTGGAAAACTTCAGAAAAAGCACAGGGCAGTTAAAAAGGCAACTTAATCCATATGCACCATGGGAAACTTCGTAAACGCAAAAACAATTCCATTTAAACAGGAAAACTTCAGAAACAGTGGACAGCATTGTGAAACGCAGCACGACTCAAACGCACCATGAGAAACTTCGAAAAACTGAAAAAATTAGAAAAATAACTCGAAAACCTTAAAACAGCTTAATTCAATGTAAAACGCAGCAGAACCAATATGCAGCATGCGAAACGTCGAAACATTCAAAAAATTAAAACAAATAACTGGAAAACTTCAGAAAAAGCACAGGGCAGTTCAAAAGGCAACTTAATCCATATGCACCTTGGGAAACTTCGTAAAGCGCAAAAACAAACCAATTTAAATTGGAAAACATCAGAAACAGCGGACAGCATTGTGAAACGCAGCACGACTCAAACGCACCATGAGAAACTTCGAAAAACTCCAAAAAGTAAACAAATAATCCGAAAACATCAAAAACAGCGTAGGGCAGTGTAGACAGAAGCAAAACACATGTGCAGCATGAGAAACTTCGAAAAGCTGAAAAAGTAGAAAAATAATTCGAAAACCTCAGAAACAGCGTAGCTCAATGTAAAACGCAGCATAAACAATATGCAGCATGAGTAATGTCGAAAACATAAAAAAAGTAAAAGAAATAACTGGAAACCTTCAGAAAAAGCGTAGGGCATGTAGACAGAAGCAAAACCCATGTGCAACATGAGAAAGTTCGAAAAACTGAAAAAAGTAGGAAAAAAACTCGAAAACCTTAGAAACAGCTTACCTCAATGTAAAACGCAACACAACCAATATGCAGCATGAGAAACGTCGAAAAATTCGAAAAATTCAAAACATAACTGGAAAACTTCAGAAAAAGCACAGGGCAGTTCAAAAGGCAACTTAATCCATATGCACCTTGGGAAACTTCGTAAAGCGCAAAAACAAACCAATTTAAACTGGAAAACATCAGAAACAGCGGACAGCATTGTGAAACGCAGCACGATTCAAACGAACCATGAGAAACTTCGAAAAACTCCAAAAAGTAAACAAGTAATCCGAAAAGATCAAAAACACCGTAGGGCAGTGCAGACAGAAGCAAAACCCATGTGCAGCATGAGAAACTTCGAAAAACTGAAAAAAGTAGAACAATTACTCGAAAACCTTAGAAACAGCTTAGCTCAATGTAAAACGCAGCACAACCAATATGCAGCATGAGAAACGTCGCAAAATTCAAATAATTCAAAAATTAACTGGTAAACTTCAGAAAAAGCATAGGGCAGTTCAAAAGGCAACTTAATCCATATGCACCTTGGGAAACTTCGTAAAACGCAAAATCAAACCAATTTAAACTGGAAAACATCAGAAACAGCAGCATTGTGAAACGCAGCACGACTCAAACGCACCATGAGAAACTTCGAAAAACTCCAAAAAGTAAACAAATAATCCGAAAACATCAAAAACAGCGTAGGGCAGTGCAGACAGAAGCAAAACACATGTGCAGCATGAGAAACTTCGAAAAGCTGAAAAAGTAGAAAAATAATTCGAAAACCTCAGAAACAGCGTAGCTCAATGTAAAACGCAGCATAAACAATATGCAGCATGAGTAATGTCGAAAACATAAAAAAAGTAAAAGAAATAACTGGAAAACTTCAGAAAAAGCGTAGGGCATGTAGACAGAAGCAAAACCCATGTGCAACATGAGAAAGTTCGAAAAACTGAAAAAAGTAGGAAAAAAACTCGAAAACCTTAGAAACAGCTTACCTCAATGTAAAACGCAACACAACCAATATGCAGCATGAGAAACGTCGAAAAATTCGAAAAATTCAAAACATAACTGGAAAACTTCAGAAAAAGCACAGGGCAGTTCAAAAGGCAACTTAATCCATATGCACCTTGGGAAACTACGTAAAACGCAAAAACAAACCAATTTAAACTGGAAAACAACAGAAACAGCGGACAGCATTGTGAAACGCAGCACGACTCAAACGCACCATGAGAAACTTCGAAAAACTCCAAAAAGTAAACAAATAATCCGAAAACATCGAAAACAGCGTAGGGCAGTGTAGACAGAAGCATAAACAATATGCAGCATGAGTAAAGTCGAAAACATGAAAAAATTAAAAGAAATAACTGGAAAACTTCAGAAAAAGCGTAGGGCAGTGTAGACAGAAGCAAAACCCATGTGCAACATGAGAAACTTCGAAAAACTGAAAAAATTAGAAAAATAACTCGAAAACCTTAAAACAGCTTAACTCAATGTAAAACGCAGCACAACCAATATGCAGCATGTGAAACGTCGAAACATTCAAAAAATTAAAAGAAATGACTGGAAAACTTCAGAAAAAGCATAGGGCAGTTTAAAAGGCAACTTAATCCATATGCACCTTGGGAAACTTCGTAAAGCGCAAAAACAAACCAATTTAAACTGGAAAACATCAGAAACAGCGGACAGCATTGTGAGACGCAGCACGATTCAAACGAACCATGAGAAACTTCGAAAAACTCCAAAAAGTAAACAATTAATCGGAAAAGATCAAAAACAGCGTAGGGCAGTGCAGACAGAAGCAAAACCCATGTGCAGCATGAGAAACTTCGAAAAACTGAAAAAAGTAGAACAATTACTCGAAAACCTTAGAAACAGCTTAGCTCAATGTAAAACGCAGCACAACCAATATGCAGCATGAGAAACGTCGCAAAATTCAAATAATTCAAAAATTAACTGGTAAACTTCAGAAAAAGCATAGGGCAGTTCAAAAGGCAACTTAATCCATATGCACCTTGGGAAACTTCGTAAAACGCAAAATCAAACCAATTTAAACTGGAAAACATCAGAAACAGCGGACAGCATTGTGAAACGCAGCACGACTCAAACGCACCATGAGAAACTTCGAAAAACTCCAAAAAGTAAACAAATAATCCGAAAACATCAAAAACAGCGTAGGGCAGTGTAGACAGAAGCAAAACACATGTGCAGCATGAGAAACTTCGAAAAGCTGAAAAAGTAGAAAAATAATTCGAAAACCTCAGAAATAGCGTAGCTCAATGTAAAACGCAGCAAAAACAATATGCAGCATGAGTAATGTCGAAAACATGAAAAAATTAAAAATAATAACTGGATAACTTCAGAAAAAGCGTAGGGCAGTGTAGACAGAAGCAAAACCCATGTGCAACATGAGAAACTTCGAAAAACTGAAAAAATTAGAAAAATAACTCGAAAACCTTAAAACAGCTTAACTCAATGTAAAACGCAGCACAACCAATATGCAGCATGTGAAACGTCGAAACATTCAAAAAATTAAAACAAATAACTGGAAAACTTCAGAAAAAGCATAGGGCAGTTCAAAAGGAAACTTAATCCATATGCACCTTGGGAAACTTCGTAAAGCGCAAAAACAAACCAATTTAAACTGGAAAACATCAGAAACAGCGGACAGCATTGTGAAACGCAGCACGATTCAAACGAACCATGAGAAACTTCGAAAAACTCCAAAAAGTAAACAAGTAATCCGAAAAGATCAAAAACAGCGTAGGGCAGTGCAGACAGAAGCAAAACCCATGTGCAGCATGAGAAACTTCGAAAAACTGAAAAAAGTAGAACAATTACTCGAAAACCTTAGAAACAGCTTAGCTCAATGTAAAACGCAGCACAACCAATATGCAGCATGAGAAACGTCGCAAAATTCAAATAATTCAAAAATTAACTGGTAAACTTCAGAAAAAGCATAGGGCAGTTCAAAAGGCAACTTAATCCATATGCACCTTGGGAAACTTCGTAAAACGCAAAATCAAACCAATTTAAACTGGAAAACATCAGAAACAGCAGCATTGTGAAACGCAGCACGACTCAAACGCACCATGAGAAACTTCGAAAAACTCCAAAAAGTAAACAAATAATCCGAAAACATCAAAAACAGCGTAGGGCAGTGCAGACAGAAGCAAAACACATGTGCAGCATGAGAAACTTCGAAAAGCTGAAAAAGTAGAAAAATAATTCGAAAACCTCAGAAACAGCGTAGCTCAATGTAAAACGCAGCATAAACAATATGCAGCATGAGTAATGTCGAAAACATAAAAAAAGTAAAAGAAATAACTGGAAAACTTCAGAAAAAGCGTAGGGCATTTGGCAGAAGCAAAACCCATGTGCAACATGAGAAAGTTCGAAAAACTGAAAAAAGTAGGAAAAAAACTCGAAAACCTTAGAAACAGCTTACCTCAATGTAAAACGCAACACAACCAATATGCAGCATGAGAAACGTCGAAAAATTCGAAAAATTCAAAACATAACTGGAAAACTTCAGAAAAAGCACAGGGCAGTTCAAAAGGCAACTTAATCCATATGCACCTTGGGACACTACGTAAAACGCAAAAACAAACCAATTTAAACTGGAAAACAACAGAAACAGCGGACAGCATTGTGAAACGCAGCACGACTCAAACGCACCATGAGAAACTTCGAAAAACTCCAAAAAGTAAACAAATAATCCGAAAACATCGAAAACAGCGTAGGGCAGTGTAGACAGAAGCAAAACACATGTGCAGCATGAGAAACTTCGAAAAGCTGAAAAAGTAGAAAAATAATTCGAAAACCTCAGAAACAGCGTAGCTCAATGTAAAACGCAGCATAAACAATATGCAGCATGAGTAAAGTCGAAAACATGAAAAAATTAAAAGAAATAACTGGAAAACTTCAGAAAAAGCGTAGGGCAGTGTAGACAGAAGCAAAACCCATGTGCAACATGAGAAACTTCGAAAAACTGAAAAAATTAGAAAAATAACTCGAAAACCTTAAAACAGCTTAACTCAATGTAAAACGCAGCACAACCAATATGCAGCATGCGAAACGTCGAAACATTCAAAAAATTAAAAGAAATGACTGGAAAACTTCAGAAAAAGCATAGGGCAGTTTAAAAGGCAACTTAATCCATATGCACCTTGGGAAACTTCGTAAAGCGCAAAAACAAACCAATTTAAACTGGAAAACATCAGAAACAGCGGACAGCATTGTGAAACGCAGCACGATTCAAACGAACCATGAGAAACTTCGAAAAACTCCAAAAAGTAAACAAGTAATCCGAAAAGATCAAAAACAGCGTAGGGCAGTGTAGACAGAAGCAAAACCCATGTGCAGCATGAGAAACTTCGAAAAACTGAAAAAAGTAGAACAATTACTCGAAAACCTTAGAAACAGCTTAGCTCAATGTAAAACGCAGCACAACCAATATGCAGCATGAGAAACGTCGCAAAATTCAAATAATTCAAAAATTAACTGGTAAACTTCAGAAAAAGCATAGGGCAGTTCAAAAGGCAACTTAATCCATATGCACCTTGGGAAACTTCGTAAAACGCAAAATCAAACCAATTTAAACTGGAAAACATCAGAAACAGCAGCATTGTGAAACGCAGCACGACTCAAACGCACCATGAGAAACTTCGAAAAACTCCAAAAAGTAAACAAATAATCCGAAAACATCAAAAACAGCGTAGGGCAGTGTAGACAGAAGCAAAACACATGTGCAGCATGAGAAACTTCGAAAAGCTGAAAAAGTAGAAAAATAATTCGAAAACCTCAGAAACAGCGTAGCTCAATGTAAAACGCAGCATAAACAATATGCAGCATGAGTAATGTCGAAAACATAAAAAAAGTAAAAGAAATAACTGGAAAACTTCAGAAAAAGCGTAGGGCATGTAGACAGAAGCAAAACCCATGTGCAACATGAGAAAGTTCGAAAAACTGAAAAAAGTAGGAAAAAAACTCGAAAACCTTAGAAACAGCTTACCTCAATGTAAAACGCAACACAACCAATATGCAGCATGAGAAACGTCGAAAAATTCGAACAATTCAAAACATAACTGGAAAACTTCAGAAAAAGCACAGGGCAGTTCAAAAGGCAACTTAATCCATATGCACCTTGGGAAACTACGTAAAACGCAAAAACAAACCAATTTAAACTGGAAAACATCAGAAACAGCGGACAGCATTGTGAAACGCAGCACGACTCAAACGCACCATGAGAAACTTCGAAAAACTCCAGAAAGTAAACAAATAATCCGAAAACATCAAAAACAGCGTAGGGCAGTGTAGACAGAAGCAAAACACATGTGCAGCATGAGAAACTTCGAAAAGCTGAAAAAGTAGAAAAATAATTCGAAAACCTCAGAAATACCGTAGCTCAATGTAAAACGCAGCAAAAACAATATGCAGCATGAGTAATGTCGAAAACATGAAAAAATTAAAAATAATAACTGGATAACTTCAGAAAAAGCGTAGGGCAGTGTAGACAGAAGCAAAACCCATGTGCAACATGAGAAACTTCGAAAAACTCCAAAAAGTAAACAAATAATCCGAAAACATCAAAAACAGCGTAGGGCAGTGTAGACAGAAGCAAAACACATGTGCAGCATGAGAAACTTCGAAAAGCTGAAAAAGTAGAAAAATAATTCGAAAACCTCAGAAACAGCGTAGCTCAATGTAAAACGCAGCATAAACAATATGCAGCATGAGTAATGTCGAAAACATAAAAAAAGTAAAAGAAATAACTGGAAAACTTCAGAAAAAGCGTAGGGCATGTAGACAGAAGCAAAACCCATGTGCAACATGAGAAAGTTCGAAAAACTGAAAAAAGTAGGAAAAAAACTCGAAAACCTTAGAAACAGCTTACCTCAATGTAAAACGCAACACAACCAATATGCAGCATGAGAAACGTCGAAAAATTCGAAAAATTCAAAACATAACTGGAAAACTTCAGAAAAAGCACAGGGCAGTTCAAAAGGCAACTTAATCCATATGCACCTTGGGAAACTACGTAAAACGCAAAAACAAACCAATTTAAACTGGAAAACAACAGAAACAGCGGACAGCATTGTGAAACGCAGCACGACTCAAACGCACCATGAGAAACTTCGAAAAACTCCAAAAAGTAAACAAATAATCCGAAAACATCGAAAACAGCGTAGGGCAGTGTAGACAGAAGCATAAACAATATGCAGCATGAGTAAAGTCGAAAACATGAAAAAATTAAAAGAAATAACTGGAAAACTTCAGAAAAAGCGTAGGGCAGTGTAGACAGAAGCAAAACCCATGTGCAACATGAGAAACTTCGAAAAACTGAAAAAATTAGAAAAATAACTCGAAAACCTTAAAACAGCTTAACTCAATGTAAAACGCAGCACAACCAATATGCAGCATGTGAAACGTCGAAACATTCAAAAAATTAAAAGAAATGACTGGAAAACTTCAGAAAAAGCATAGGGCAGTTTAAAAGGCAACTTAATCCATATGCACCTTGGGAAACTTCGTAAAGCGCAAAAACAAACCAATTTAAACTGGAAAACATCAGAAACAGCGGACAGCATTGTGAGACGCAGCACGATTCAAACGAACCATGAGAAACTTCGAAAAACTCCAAAAAGTAAACAATTAATCGGAAAAGATCAAAAACAGCGTAGGGCAGTGCAGACAGAAGCAAAACCCATGTGCAGCATGAGAAACTTCGAAAAACTGAAAAAAGTAGAACAATTACTCGAAAACCTTAGAAACAGCTTAGCTCAATGTAAAACGCAGCACAACCAATATGCAGCATGAGAAACGTCGCAAAATTCAAATAATTCAAAAATTAACTGGTAAACTTCAGAAAAAGCATAGGGCAGTTCAAAAGGCAACTTAATCCATATGCACCTTGGGAAACTTCGTAAAACGCAAAATCAAACCAATTTAAACTGGAAAACATCAGAAACAGCGGACAGCATTGTGAAACGCAGCACGACTCAAACGCACCATGAGAAACTTCGAAAAACTCCAAAAAGTAAACAAATAATCCGAAAACATCAAAAACAGCGTAGGGCAGTGTAGACAGAAGCAAAACACATGTGCAGCATGAGAAACTTCGAAAAGCTGAAAAAGTAGAAAAATAATTCGAAAACCTCAGAAATAGCGTAGCTCAATGTAAAACGCAGCAAAAACAATATGCAGCATGAGTAATGTCGAAAACATGAAAAAATTAAAAATAATAACTGGATAACTTCAGAAAAAGCGTAGGGCAGTGTAGACAGAAGCAAAACCCATGTGCAACATGAGAAACTTCGAAAAACTGAAAAAATTAGAAAAATAACTCGAAAACCTTAAAACAGCTTAACTCAATGTAAAACGCAGCACAACCAATATGCAGCATGTGAAACGTCGAAACATTCAAAAAATTAAAACAAATAACTGGAAAACTTCAGAAAAAGCATAGGGCAGTTCAAAAGGAAACTTAATCCATATGCACCTTGGGAAACTTCGTAAAGCGCAAAAACAAACCAATTTAAACTGGAAAACATCAGAAACAGCGGACAGCATTGTGAAACGCAGCACGATTCAAACGAACCATGAGAAACTTCGAAAAACTCCAAAAAGTAAACAAGTAATCCGAAAAGATCAAAAACAGCGTAGGGCAGTGCAGACAGAAGCAAAACCCATGTGCAGCATGAGAAACTTCGAAAAACTGAAAAAAGTAGAACAATTACTCGAAAACCTTAGAAACAGCTTAGCTCAATGTAAAACGCAGCACAACCAATATGCAGCATGAGAAACGTCGCAAAATTCAAATAATTCAAAAATTAACTGGTAAACTTCAGAAAAAGCATAGGGCAGTTCAAAAGGCAACTTAATCCATATGCACCTTGGGAAACTTCGTAAAACGCAAAATCAAACCAATTTAAACTGGAAAACATCAGAAACAGCAGCATTGTGAAACGCAGCACGACTCAAACGCACCATGAGAAACTTCGAAAAACTCCAAAAAGTAAACAAATAATCCGAAAACATCAAAAACAGCGTAGGGCAGTGCAGACAGAAGCAAAACACATGTGCAGCATGAGAAACTTCGAAAAGCTGAAAAAGTAGAAAAATAATTCGAAAACCTCAGAAACAGCGTAGCTCAATGTAAAACGCAGCATAAACAATATGCAGCATGAGTAATGTCGAAAACATAAAAAAAGTAAAAGAAATAACTGGAAAACTTCAGAAAAAGCGTAGGGCATTTGGCAGAAGCAAAACCCATGTGCAACATGAGAAAGTTCGAAAAACTGAAAAAAGTAGGAAAAAAACTCGAAAACCTTAGAAACAGCTTACCTCAATGTAAAACGCAACACAACCAATATGCAGCATGAGAAACGTCGAAAAATTCGAAAAATTCAAAACATAACTGGAAAACTTCAGAAAAAGCACAGGGCAGTTCAAAAGGCAACTTAATCCATATGCACCTTGGGACACTACGTAAAACGCAAAAACAAACCAATTTAAACTGGAAAACAACAGAAACAGCGGACAGCATTGTGAAACGCAGCACGACTCAAACGCACCATGAGAAACTTCGAAAAACTCCAAAAAGTAAACAAATAATCCGAAAACATCGAAAACAGCGTAGGGCAGTGTAGACAGAAGCAAAACACATGTGCAGCATGAGAAACTTCGAAAAGCTGAAAAAGTAGAAAAATAATTCGAAAACCTCAGAAACAGCGTAGCTCAATGTAAAACGCAGCATAAACAATATGCAGCATGAGTAAAGTCGAAAACATGAAAAAATTAAAAGAAATAACTGGAAAACTTCAGAAAAAGCGTAGGGCAGTGTAGACAGAAGCAAAACCCATGTGCAACATGAGAAACTTCGAAAAACTGAAAAAATTAGAAAAATAACTCGAAAACCTTAAAACAGCTTAACTCAATGTAAAACGCAGCACAACCAATATGCAGCATGCGAAACGTCGAAACATTCAAAAAATTAAAAGAAATGACTGGAAAACTTCAGAAAAAGCATAGGGCAGTTTAAAAGGCAACTTAATCCATATGCACCTTGGGAAACTTCGTAAAGCGCAAAAACAAACCAATTTAAACTGGAAAACATCAGAAACAGCGGACAGCATTGTGAAACGCAGCACGATTCAAACGAACCATGAGAAACTTCGAAAAACTCCAAAAAGTAAACAAGTAATCCGAAAAGATCAAAAACAGCGTAGGGCAGTGTAGACAGAAGCAAAACCCATGTGCAGCATGAGAAACTTCGAAAAACTGAAAAAAGTAGAACAATTACTCGAAAACCTTAGAAACAGCTTAGCTCAATGTAAAACGCAGCACAACCAATATGCAGCATGAGAAACGTCGCAAAATTCAAATAATTCAAAAATTAACTGGTAAACTTCAGAAAAAGCATAGGGCAGTTCAAAAGGCAACTTAATCCATATGCACCTTGGGAAACTTCGTAAAACGCAAAATCAAACCAATTTAAACTGGAAAACATCAGAAACAGCAGCATTGTGAAACGCAGCACGACTCAAACGCACCATGAGAAACTTCGAAAAACTCCAAAAAGTAAACAAATAATCCGAAAACATCAAAAACAGCGTAGGGCAGTGTAGACAGAAGCAAAACACATGTGCAGCATGAGAAACTTCGAAAAGCTGAAAAAGTAGAAAAATAATTCGAAAACCTCAGAAACAGCGTAGCTCAATGTAAAACGCAGCATAAACAATATGCAGCATGAGTAATGTCGAAAACATAAAAAAAGTAAAAGAAATAACTGGAAAACTTCAGAAAAAGCGTAGGGCATGTAGACAGAAGCAAAACCCATGTGCAACATGAGAAAGTTCGAAAAACTGAAAAAAGTAGGAAAAAAACTCGAAAACCTTAGAAACAGCTTACCTCAATGTAAAACGCAACACAACCAATATGCAGCATGAGAAACGTCGAAAAATTCGAACAATTCAAAACATAACTGGAAAACTTCAGAAAAAGCACAGGGCAGTTCAAAAGGCAACTTAATCCATATGCACCTTGGGAAACTACGTAAAACGCAAAAACAAACCAATTTAAACTGGAAAACATCAGAAACAGCGGACAGCATTGTGAAACGCAGCACGACTCAAACGCACCATGAGAAACTTCGAAAAACTCCAGAAAGTAAACAAATAATCCGAAAACATCAAAAACAGCGTAGGGCAGTGTAGACAGAAGCAAAACACATGTGCAGCATGAGAAACTTCGAAAAGCTGAAAAAGTAGAAAAATAATTCGAAAACCTCAGAAATACCGTAGCTCAATGTAAAACGCAGCAAAAACAATATGCAGCATGAGTAATGTCGAAAACATGAAAAAATTAAAAATAATAACTGGATAACTTCAGAAAAAGCGTAGGGCAGTGTAGACAGAAGCAAAACCCATGTGCAACATGAGAAACTTCGAAAAACTGAAAAAATTTGAAAAATAACTCGAAAACCTTAAAACAGCTTAACTCAATGTAAAACGCAGCACAACCAATATGCAGCATGCGAAACGTCGAAACATTCAAAAAATTAAAACAAATAACTGGAAAACTTCAGCAACAAGGTGGGGCAGCACAACTAATATGCACCATCAGAAATTTTGGAAAACTCCAAAAAGTAAACAATTAATACGAAAACAGCAAAGGGCAGTGTAGACAGAAGCAAAACCCATGTGCAGCATGAGAAACTTCGAAAAACTGAAAAAATTAGAAAAATAACTCGAAAACCTTAAAACAGCTTAACTCAATGTAAAACGCAGCACAACCAATATGCAGCATGCGAAACGTCGAAACATTCAAAAAATTAAAACAAATAACTGGAAAACTTCAGAAAAAGCATAGGGCAGTTCAAAAGGCAACTTAATCCATATGCACTTGGGAAACTTCGTAAAGCGCAAAAACAAACCAATTTAAACTGAAAAACATCAGAAACAGCGGACAGCATTGTGAAACGCAGCACGACTCAAACGCACCATGAGAAACTTCAAAAAACTCCAAAAAGTAAACAAATAATCCGAAAACATCAAAAACAGCGTAGGGCAGTGTAGACAGAAGCAAAACACATGTGCAGCATGAGAAACTTCGAAAAGCTGAAAAAGTAGAAAAATAATTCGAAAACCTCAGAAACAGCGTAGCTCAATGTAAAACGCAGCATAAACAATATGCAGCATGAGTAATGTCGAAAACATAAAAAAAGTAAAAGAAATAACTGGAAAACTTCAGAAAAAGCGTAGGGCAGTGCAGACAGAAGCAAAACCCATGTGCAGCATGAGAAACTTCGAAAAACTGAAAAAAGTAGAAAAATTACTCGAAAACCTTAGAAACAGCTTAGCTCAATGTAAAACGCAGCACAACCAATATGCAGCATGAGAAACGTCGCAGCTGAAAAAGTAGAAATATAATTCGAAAACCTCAGAAACAGCGTAGCTCAATGTAAAACGCAGCATAAACAATATGCAGCATGGGTAAAGTCGAAAACATGAAAAAATTAAAAGAAATAACTCGACAACCTTAGAAACAGCTTAGCTCAATGTAAAACGCAACACAACCAATATGCAGCATGAGAAACGTCGGAAAATTCAAAAAATACAAAAAAGAACTGGAAAACTTTAGAGAAAGCACAGGGCAGTTAAAAAGGCAACTTAATCCATAAGGAAACTTCCTAAAGCTGAAAAAGTAGAAAAATAATTCGAAAACCTCAGAAACAGCGTAGCTCAATGTAAAACGCAGCATAAACAATATGCAGCATGAGTGAAGTCGAAAACATGAAAAAATTAAACGAAATAACTGGAAAAGTTCAGAAAAAGCGTAGGGCAGTGTAGACAGAAGCAAAACCCATGTGCAACATAAGAAACTTCGAAAAACTGAAAAAATTAGAAAAATACTCGAAAACCTTAAAACAGCTTAACTCAATGTAAAACGCAGCACAACCAATATGCAGCATGCGAAACGTCGAAACATTCACAAAATTAAAACAAATAACTGGAAAACTTCAGAAAAAGCATAGGGCAGTTCAAAAGGCAACTTAATCCGTATGCACCTTGGGAAACTTCGTAAAGCGCATAAACAAACCAATTTAAACTGGAAAGCATCAGAAACAGCGGACAGCATTGTGAAACGCAGCACGATTCAAACGCACCATGAGAAACTTCGAAAAACTCCAAAAAGTAAACAAATAATCCGAAAAGATCAACAACAGCGTAGGGCAGTGCAGACAGAAGCAAAACCCATGTGCAGCATGAGAAACTTCGAAAAACTGAAAAAATTAGAACAATTACTCGAAAACCTTAGAAACAGCTTAGCTCAATGTAAAACGCAGCAAAACCAATATGCAGCATGAGAAACGTCGCAGCTGAAAAAGTAGAAAAATAATTCGAAAACCTCAGAAACAGCGTAGCTCAATGTAGAATGCAGCATAAACAATATGCAGCATGAGTAAAGTCGAAAACATGAAAAAATTAAAAGAAATAACTGGAAAACTTCAGAAAAAGCGTAGGGCAGTGTAGACAGAAGCAAAACCCATGTGCAACATGAGAAACTTTGAAAAGCTGAAAAAGTAGAAAAATAATTCGAAAACCTCAGAAACAGCGTAGCTCAATGTAAAACGCAGCATAAACAATATGCAGCATGGGTAAAGTCGAAAACATGAAAAAATTAAAAGAAATAACTGGAAAACTTCAGAAAAAGCGTAGGGCAGGGTTGACAGAAGCAAAACCCATGTGCAGCATGAGAAACTTCGAAAAACTGAAAAAAGTAGTATAACTAGAAAACCTTAGAAACAGCTTAGCTCAATGTAAAACGCAACACAACCAATATGCAGCATGAGAAACGTCGAAAAATTCAAAAAATACAAAACATAACTGGAAAACTTCAGAAAAAGCACAGGGCAGTTCAAAAGGCAACTTAATCCATATGCACCTTGGGACACTTCGTAAAACGCAAAAACAAACCAATTTAAACTGGAAAACATCAGAAACTGCGGACAGCATTGTGAAACGCAGCACGACTCAAACGCACCATGAGAAACTTCGAAAATCTCCAAAAAGTAAACAAATAATCCGAAAACATCAAAAACAGCGTAGGGCAGTGTAGACAGAAGCAAAACACATGTGCAGCATGAGAAACTTCGAAAAGCTGAAAAAGTAGAAAAATAATTCGAAAACCTCAGAAACAGCGTAGCTCAATGTAAAACGCAGCACAAACAATATGCAGCATTAGTAAAGTCGAAAACATGAAAAAATTAAAAGAAATAACTGGAAAATTTCAGAAAAAGCGTAGGGCAGTGTAGACAGAAGCAAAACCCATGTGCAACATGAGAAAGTTCGAAAAACTGAAAAAAGTAGGAAAAAAACTCGAAAACCTTAGAAACAGCTTACCTCAATGTAAAACGCAACACAACCAATATGCAGCATGAGAAACGTCGAAAAATTCGAAAAATTCAAAACATAACTGGAAAACTTCAGAAAAAGCACAGGGCAGTTCAAAAGGCAACTTAATCCATATGCACCTTGGGAAACTACGTAAAACGCAAAAACAAACCAATTTAAACTGGAAAACATCAGAAACAGCGGACAGCATTGTGAAACGCAGCACGACTCAAACGCACCATGAGAAACTTCGAAAAACTCCAAAAAGTAAACAAATAATCCGAAAACATCAAAAACAGCGTAGGGCAGTGCAGACAGAAGCAAAACACATGTGCAGCATGAGAAACTTCGAAAAGCTGAAAAAGTAGAAAAATAATTCGAAAACCTCAGAAACAGCGTAGCTCAATGTAAAACGCAGCATAAACAATATGCAGCATGAGTAAAGTCGAAAACATGAAAAAATTAAAAGAAATAACTGGAAAACTTCAGAAAAAGCGTAGGGCAGTGTAGACAGAAGCAAAACCCATGTGTAACATGAGAAACTTCGAAAAACTGAAAAAATTAGAAAAATAACTCGAAAACCTTAAAACAGCTTAACTCAATGTAAAACGCAGCACAAACAATATGCAGCATGCGAAACGTCGAAACATTCAAAAAATTAAAACAAATAACTGGAAAACTTCAGAAAAAGCATAGGGCAGTTCAAAAGGCAACTTAATCCATATGCACCTTGGGAAACTTCGTAAAGCGCAAAAACAAACCAATTTAAACTGGAAAACATCAGAAACAGCGGACAGCATTGTGAAACGCAGCACGACTCAAACGCACCATGAGAAACTTCGAAAAACTCCAAAAAGTAAACAAATAATCCGAAAACATCAAAAACAGCGTAGGGCAGTGTAGACAGAAGCAAAACACATGTGCAGCATGAGAAACTTCGAAAAGCTGAAAAAGTAGAAAAATAATTCGAAAACCTCAGAAACAGCGTAGCTCAATGTAAAACGCAGCATAAACAATATGCAGCATGAGTAATGTCTAAAACATAAAAAAAAGTAAAAGAAATAACTGGAAAACTTCAGAAAAAGCGTAGGGCAGTGTAGACAGAAGCAAAACCCATGTGCAACATGAGAAAGTTCGAAAAACTGAAAAAAGTAGGAAAAAAACTCGAAAACCTTAGAAACAGCGTACCTCAATGTAAAACGCAACACAACCAATATGCAGCATGAGAAACGTCGAAAAATTCGAAAAATTCAAAACATAACTGGAAAACTTCAGAAAAAGCACAGGGCAGTTCAAAAGGCAACTTAATCCATATGCACCTTGGGAAACTACGTAAAACGCAAAAACAAACCAATTTAAACTGGAAAACATCAGAAACAGCGGACAGCATTGTGAAACGCAGCACGACTCAAACGCACCATGAGAAACTTCGAAAAACTCCAAAAAGTAAACAAATAATCCGAAAACATCAAAAACAGCGTAGGGCAGTGTAGACAGAAGCAAAACACATGTGCAGCATGAGAAACTTCGAAAAGCTGAAAAAGTAGAAAAATAATTCGAAAAACTCAGAAACAGCGTAGCTCAATGTAAAACGCAGCATAAACAATATGCAGCATGGGTAAAGTCGAAAACATGAAAAAATTAAAAGGAATAACTGGAAAACTTCAGAAAAAGCGTAGGGCAGTGTTGACAGAAGCAAAACCCATGTGCAGCATGAGAAACTTCGAAAAGCTGAAAAAGTAGAAAAATAATTCGAAAACCTCAGAAACAGCGTAGCTCAATGTAAAACGCAGCACAAACAATATGCAGCATTAGTAAAGTCGAAAACATGAATAAATTAAAAGAAATAACTGGAAAATTTCAGAAAAAGCGTAGGGCAGTGTAGACAGAAGCAAAACCCATGTGCAACATGAGAAACTTCGAAAAACTGAAAAAATTAGAAAAATAACTCGAAAACCTTAAAACAGCTTAACTCAATGTAAAACGCAGCACAACCAATATGCAGCATGCGAAACGTCGAAACATTCAAAAAATTAAAACAAATAACTGGAAAACTTCAGCAACAAGGTGGGGCAGCACAACTAATATGCACCATCAGAAATTTTGGAAAACTCCAAAAAGTAAACAATTAATACGAAAACAGCAAAGGGCAGTGTAGACAGAAGCAAAACCCATGTGCAGCATGAGAATCTTCGAAAAACTGAAATTAGAAAAATAACTCGAAAACCTTAAAACAGCTTAGCTCAATGTAAAACGCAACACAACCAATATGCAGCATGAGAAACGTCGAAAAATTCAAAAAATACAAAAAATAACTGGAAAACTTCAGAAAAAGCACAGGGCAGTTACAAAGGCAACTTAATCCATATGCACCATGGGAAACTTCGTAAACGCAAAAACAATCCCATTTAAACAGGAAAACTTCAGAAACAGCGGACAGCATTGTGAAACGCAGCACGACTCAAACGCACCATGAGAAACTTCGAAAAACTCCAAAAAGTAAACAAATAATCCGAAAACATCAAAAACAGCGTAGGGCAGTGTAGACAGAAGCAAAACACATGTGCAGCATGAGAAACTTCGAAAAGCTGAAAAAGTAGAAAAATAATTCGAAAACCTCAGAAACAGCGTAGCTCAATGTAAAACGCAGCATAAACAATATGCAGCATGAGTAATGTCGAAAACATAAAAAAAGTAAAAGAAATAACTGGAAAACTTCAGAAAAAGTATAGGGCAGTGTAGACAGAAGCAAAACCCATGTGCAACATGAGAAACTTCGAAAAACTGAAAAAAGTAGGAAAAAAACTCGAAAACCTTAGAAACAGCTTACCTCAATGTAAAACGCAACACAACCAATATGCAGCATGAGAAACGTCGAAAAATTCGAAAAATTCAAAACATAACTGGAAAACTTCAGAAAAAGCACAGGGCAGTTCAAAAGGCAACTTAATCCATATGCACCTTGGGAAACTATGTAAAACGCAAAAACAAACCAATTTAAACTGGAAAACATCAGAAACAGCGGACAGCATTGTGAAACGCAGCACCACTCAAACGCACCATGAGAAACTTCGAAAAACTCCAAAAAGTAAACAAATAATCCGAAAACATCAAAAACAGCGTAGGGCAGTGTAGACAGAAGCAAAACACATGTGCAGCATGAGAAACTTCGAAAAGCTGAAAAAGTAGAAAAATAATTCGAAAACCTCAGAAACAGCGTAGCTCAATGTAAAACGCAGCATAAACAATATGCAGCATGAGTAAAGTCGAAAACATAAAACAATTAAAAGAAATAACTGGAAAACTTCAGAAAAAGCGTAGGGCAGTGTAGACAGAAGCAAAACCCATGTGCAGCATGAGAAACTTCGAAAAACTGAAAAAAGTAGAATAACTCGAAAACCTTAGAAACAGCTTAGCTCAATGTAAAACGCAACACAACCAATATGCAGCATGAGAAACGTCGAAAAATTCAAAAAATACAAAAAATAACTGGAAAACTTCAGAAAAAGCACAGGGCAGTTAAAAAGGCAACTTAATCCATATGCACCATGGGAAACTTCGTAAACGCAAAAACAATCCCATTTAAACAGGAAAAGTTCAGAAACAGCGGACAGCATTGTGAAACGCAGCACGACTCAAACGCACCATGAGAAACTTCGAAAAACTGAAAAAATTAGAAAAATAACTCGAAAACCTTAAAACAGCTTAATTCAATGTAAAACGCAGCACAACCAATATGCAGCATGCGAAACGTCGAAACATTCAAAAAATTAAAACAAATAACTGGAAAACTTCAGAAAAAGCATAGGGCAGTTCAAAAGGCAACTTAATCCATATGCACTTGGGAAACTTCGTAAAGCGCAAAAACAAACCAATTTAAACTGGAAAACATCAGAAACAGCGGACAGCATTGTGAAACGCAGCACGACTCAAACGCACCATGAGAAACTTCGAAAATCTCCAAAAAGTAAACAAATAATTCAAAAACATCAAAAACAGCGTAGGGCAGTGTAGACAGAAGCAAAACCCATGTGCAACATGAGAAAGTTCGAAAAACTGAAAAAAGTAGGAAAAAAACTCGAAAACCTTAGAAACAGCTTACCTCAATATAAAACGCAACACAACCAATATGCAGCATGAGAAACGTCGAAAAATTCGAAAAATTCAAAACATAACTGGAAAACTTCAGAAAAAGCACAGGGCAGTTCAAAAGGCAACTTAATCCATATGCACCTTGGGAAACTACGTAAAACGCAAAAACAAACCAATTTAAACTGGAAAACAACAGAAACAGCGGACAGCATTGTGAAACGCAGCACGACTCAAACGCACCATGAGAAACTTCGAAAAACTCCAAAAAGTAAACAAATAATCCGAAAACATCAAAAACAGCGTAGGGCAGTGTAGACAGAAGCAAAACACATGTGCAGCATGAGAAACTTCGAAAAGCTGAAAAAGTAGAAAAATAATTCGAAAACCTCAGAAACAGCGTAGCTCAATGTAAAACGCAGCATAAACAATATGCAGCATGAGTAAAGTCGAAAACATGAAAAAATTAAAAGAAATAACTGGAAAACTTCAGAAAACGCGTAGGGCAGTGTAGACAGAAGCAAAACCCATGTGCAACATGAGAAACTTCGAAAAACTGAAAAAATTAGAAAAATAACTCGAAAACCTTAAAACAGCTTAACTCAATGTAAAACGCAGCACAACCAATATGCAGCATGCGAAACGTCGAAACATTCAAAAAATTAAAACAAATAACTGGAAAACTTCAGCAACAAGGTGGGGCAGCACAACTAATATGCACCATCAGAAATTTTGGAAAACTCCAAAAAGTAAACAATTAATACGAAAACAGCAAAGGGCAGTGTAGACAGAAGCAAAACCCATGTGCAGCATGAGAAACTTCGAAAAACTGAAAAAAGTAGAATAACTCGAAAACCTTAGAAACAGCTTAGCTCAATGTAAAACGCAGCATAAACAATATGCAGCATGAGTAATGTCGAAAACATAAAAAAAGTAAAAGAAATAACTGGAAAACTTCAGAAAAAGCGTAGGGCAGTGTAGACAGAAGCAAAACCCATGTGCAACATGAGAAACTTCGAAAAACTGAAAAAATTAGAAAAATATCTCGAAAACCTTAAAACAGCTTAACTCAATGTAAAACGCAGCACAACCAATATGCAGCATGCGAAACGTCGAAACATTCAAAAAATTAAAACAAATAACTGGAAAACTTCAGAAAAAGCATAGGGCAGTTCAAAAGGCAACTTAATCCATATGCACCTTGGGAAACTTCGTAAAGCGCAAAAACAAACCAATTTAAACTGGAAAACATCAGAAACAGCGGACAGCATTGTGAAACGCAGCACGACTCAAACGCACCATGAGAAACTTCGAAAAACTCCAAAAAGTAAACAAATAATCCGAAAACATCAAAAACAGCGTAGGGCAGTGTAGACAGAAGCAAAACACATGTGCAGCATGAGAAACTTCGAAAAGCTGAAAAAGTAGAAAAATAATTCGAAAACCTCAGAAACAGCGTAGCTCAATGTAAAACGCAGCATAAACAATATGCAGCATGAGTAAAGTCGAAAACATAAAAAAAGTAAAAGAAATAACTGGAAAACTTCAGAAAAAGCGTAGGGCATGTAGACAGAAGCAAAACCCATGTGCAACATGAGAAAGTTCGAAAAACTGAAAAAAGTAGGAAAAAAACTCGAAAACCTTAGAAACAGCTTACATCAATGTAAAACGCAACACAACCAATATGCAGCATGAGAAACGTCGAAAAATTCGAAAAATTCAAAACATAACTGGAAAACTTCAGAAAAAGCACAGGGCAGTTCAAAAGGCAACTTAATCCATATGCACCTTGGGAAACTACGTAAAACGCAAAAACAAACCAATTTAAACTGGAAAACAACAGAAACAGCGGACAGCATTGTGAAACGCAGCACGACTCAAACGCACCATGAGAAACTTCGAAAAACTCCAAAAAGTAAACAAATAATCCGAAAACATCAAAAACAGCGTAGGGCAGTGTAGACAGAAGCAAAACACATGTGCAGCATGAGAAACTTCGAAAAGCTGAAAAAGTAGAAAAATAATTCGAAAACCTCAGAAACAGCGTAGCTCAGTGTAAAACGCAGCATAAACAATATGCAGCATGAGTAAAGTCGAAAACATGAAAAAATTAAAAGAAATAACTGGAAAACTTCAGAAAACGCGTAGGGCAGTGTAGACAGAAGCAAAACCCATGTGCAACATGAGAAACTTCGAAAAACTGAAAAAATTAGAAAAATAACTCGAAAACCTTAAAACAGCTTAACTCAATGTAAAACGCAGCACAACCAATATGCAGCATGCCAAACGTCGAAACATTCAAAAAATTAAAACAAATAACTGCAAAACTTCAGCAACAAGGTGGGGCAGCACAACTAATATGCACCATCAGAAATTTTGGAAAACTCCAAAAAGTAAACAATTAATACGAAAACAGCAAAGGGCAGTGTAGACAGAAGCAAAACCCATGTGCAGCATGAGAAACTTCGAAAAACTGAAAAAAGTAGAATAACTCGAAAACCTTAGAAACAGCTTAGCTCAATGTAAAACGCAACACAACCAATATGCAGCATGAGAAACGTCGAAAAATTCAAAAAATACAAAAAATAACTGGAAAACTTCAGAAAAAGCACAGGGCAGTTAAAAAGGCAACTTAATCCATATGCACCATGGGAAACTTCGTAAACGCAAAAACAATCCCATTTAAACAGGAAAACTTCAGAAACAGCGGACAGCATTGTGAAACGCAGCACGACTCAAACGCACCATGAGAAACTTCGAAAAACTGAAAAAATTAGAAAAATAACTCGAAAACCTTAAAACAGCTTAATTCAATGTAAAACGCAGCACAACCAATATGCAGCATGCGAAACGTCGAAACATTCAAAAAATTAAAACAAATAACTGGAAAACTTCAGAAAAAGCATAGGGCAGTTCAAAAGGCAACTTAATCCATATGCACTTGGGAAACTTCGTAAAGCGCAAAAACAAACCAATTTAAACTGGAAAACATCAGAAACAGCGGACAGCATTGTGAAACGCAGCACGACTCAAACGCACCATGAGAAACTACGAAAATCTCCAAAAAGTAAACAAATAATTCAAAAACATCAAAAACAGCGTAGGGCAGTGTAGACAGAAGCAAAACACATGTGCAGCATGAGAAACTTCGAAAAGCTGAAAAAGTAGAAAGATAATTCGAAAACCTCAGAAACAGCGTAGCTCAATGTAAAACGCAGCATAAACAATATGCAGCATGAGTAATGTCGAAAACATAAAAAAAGTAAAAGAAATAACTGGAAAACGTCAGAAAAAGCGTAGGGCAGTGTAGACAGAAGCAAAACCCATGTGCAACATGAGAAACTTCGAAAAACTGAAAAAATTAGAAAAATAACTCGAAAACCTTAAAACAGCTTAACTCAATGTAAAACGCAGCACAACCAATGTGCAGCATGCGAAACGACGAAACATTCAAAAAATGAAAACAAATAACTGCAAAAACTTCAGAAAAAGCATAGGGCAGTTCAAAAGGCAACTTAATCCATATGCACCTTGGGAAACTTCGTAAAGCGCAAAAACAAACCAATTTAAACTGGAAAACATCAGAAACAGCGGACAGCATTGTGAAACGCAGCACGACTCAAACGCACCATGAGAAACTTCGAAAAACTCCAAAAAGTAAACAAATAATCCGAAAACATCAAAAACAGCGTAGGGCAGTGCAGACAGAAGCAAAACACATGTGCAGCATGAGAAACTTCGAAAAGCTGAAAAAGTAGAAAAATAATTCGAAAACCTCAGAAACAGCGTAGCTCAATGTAAAACGCAGCATAAACAATATGCAGCATGAGTAATGTCGAAAACATAAAAAAAGTAAAAGAAATAACTGGAAAACTTCAGAAAAAGCGTAGGGCAGTGTAGACAGAAGCAAAACCCATGTGCAACATGAGAAAGTTCGAAAAACTGAAAAAAGTAGGAAAAAAACTCGAAAACCTTAGAAACAGCTTACCTCAATGTAAAACGCAACACAACCAATATGCAGCATGAGAAACGTCGAAAAATTCGAAAAATTCAAAACATAACTGGAAAACTTCAGAAAAAGCACAGGGCAGTTCAAAAGGCAACTTAATCCATATGCACCTTGGGAAACTACGTAAAACGCAAAAACAAACCAATTTAAACTGGAAAACATCAGAAACAGCGGACAGCATTGTGAAACGCAGCACCACTCAAACGCACCATGAGAAACTTCGAAAAACTCCAAAAAGTAAACAAATAATCCGAAAACATCAAAAACAGCGTAGGGCAGTGTAGACAGAAGCAAAACACATGTGCAGCATGAGAAACTTCGAAAAGCTGAAAAAGTAGAAAAATAATTCGAAAACCTCAGAAACAGCGTAGCTCAATGTAAAACGCAGCATAAACAATATGCAGCATGAGTAAAGTCGAAAACATAAAACAATTAAAAGAAATAACTGGAAAACTTCAGAAAAAGCGTAGGGCAGTGTAGACAGAAGCAAAACCCATGTGCAGCATGAGAAACTTCGAAAAACTGAAAAAAGTAGAATAACTCGAAAACCTTAGAAACAGCTTAGCTCAATGTAAAACGCAACACAACCAATATGCAGCATGAGAAACGTCGAAAAATTCAAAAAATACAAAAAATAACTGGAAAACTTCAGAAAAAGCACAGGGCAGTTAAAAAGGCAACTTAATCCATATGCACCATGGGAAACTTCGTAAACGCAAAAACAATCCCATTTAAACAGGAAAAGTTCAGAAACAGCGGACAGCATTGTGAAACGCAGCACGACTCAAACGCACCATGAGAAACTTCGAAAAACTGAAAAAATTAGAAAAATAACTCGAAAACCTTAAAACAGCTTAATTCAATGTAAAACGCAGCACAACCAATATGCAGCATGCGAAACGTCGAAACATTCAAAAAATTAAAACAAATAACTGGAAAACTTCAGAAAAAGCATAGGGCAGTTCAAAAGGCAACTTAATCCATATGCACTTGGGAAACTTCGTAAAGCGCAAAAACAAACCAATTTAAACTGGAAAACATCAGAAACAGCGGACAGCATTGTGAAACGCAGCACGACTCAAACGCACCATGAGAAACTTCGAAAATCTCCAAAAAGTAAACAAATAATTCAAAAACATCAAAAACAGCGTAGGGCAGTGTAGACAGAAGCAAAACCCATGTGCAACATGAGAAAGTTCGAAAAACTGAAAAAAGTAGGAAAAAAACTCGAAAACCTTAGAAACAGCTTACCTCAATATAAAACGCAACACAACCAATATGCAGCATGAGAAACGTCGAAAAATTCGAAAAATTCAAAACATAACTGCAAAACTTCAGAAAAAGCACAGGGCAGTTCAAAAGGCAACTTAATCCATATGCACCTTGGGAAACTACGTAAAACGCAAAAACAAACCAATTTAAACTGGAAAACAACAGAAACAGCGGACAGCATTGTGAAACGCAGCACGACTCAAACGCACCATGAGAAACTTCGAAAAACTCCAAAAAGTAAACAAATAATCCGAAAACATCAAAAACAGCGTAGGGCAGTGTAGACAGAAGCAAAACACATGTGCAGCATGAGAAACTTCGAAAAGCTGAAAAAGTAGAAAAATAATTCGAAAACCTCAGAAACAGCGTAGCTCAATGTAAAACGCAGCATAAACAATATGCAGCATGAGTAAAGTCGAAAACATGAAAAAATTAAAAGAAATAACTGGAAAACTTCAGAAAACGCGTAGGGCAGTGTAGACAGAAGCAAAACCCATGTGCAACATGAGAAACTTCGAAAAACTGAAAAAATTAGAAAAATAACTCGAAAACCTTAAAACAGCTTAACTCAATGTAAAACGCAGCACAACCAATATGCAGCATGCGAAACGTCGAAACATTCAAAAAATTAAAACAAATAACTGGAAAACTTCAGCAACAAGGTGGGGCAGCACAACTAATATGCACCATCAGAAATTTTGGAAAACTCCAAAAAGTAAACAATTAATACGAAAACAGCAAAGGGCAGTGTAGACAGAAGCAAAACCCATGTGCAGCATGAGAAACTTCGAAAAACTGAAAAAAGTAGAATAACTCGAAAACCTTAGAAACAGCTTAGCTCAATGTAAAACGCAGCATAAACAATATGCAGCATGAGTAATGTCGAAAACATAAAAAAAGTAAAAGAAATAACTGGAAAACTTCAGAAAAAGCGTAGGGCAGTGTAGACAGAAGCAAAACCCATGTGCAACATGAGAAACTTCGAAAAACTGAAAAAATTAGAAAAATATCTCGAAAACCTTAAAACAGCTTAACTCAATGTAAAACGCAGCACAACCAATATGCAGCATGCGAAACGTCGAAACATTCAAAAAATTAAAACAAATAACTGGAAAACTTCAGAAAAAGCATAGGGCAGTTCAAAAGGCAACTTAATCCATATGCACCTTGGGAAACTTCGTAAAGCGCAAAAACAAACCAATTTAAACTGGAAAACATCAGAAACAGCGGACAGCATTGTGAAACGCAGCACGACTCAAACGCACCATGAGAAACTTCGAAAAACTCCAAAAAGTAAACAAATAATCCGAAAACATCAAAAACAGCGTAGGGCAGTGTAGACAGAAGCAAAACACATGTGCAGCATGAGAAACTTCGAAAAGCTGAAAAAGTAGAAAAATAATTCGAAAACCTCAGAAACAGCGTAGCTCAATGTAAAACGCAGCATAAACAATATGCAGCATGAGTAAAGTCGAAAACATAAAAAAAGTAAAAGAAATAACTAGAAAACTTCAGAAAAAGCGTAGGGCATGTAGACAGAAGCAAAACCCATGTGCAACATGAGAAAGTTCGAAAAACTGAAAAAAGTAGGAAAAAAACTCGAAAACCTTAGAAACAGCTTACATCAATGTAAAACGCAACACAACCAATATGCAGCATGAGAAACGTCGAAAAATTCGAAAAATTCAAAACATAACTGGAAAACTTCAGAAAAAGCACAGGGCAGTTCAAAAGGCAACTTAATCCATATGCACCTTGGGAAACTACGTAAAACGCAAAAACAAACCAATTTAAACTGGAAAACAACAGAAACAGCGGACAGCATTGTGAAACGCAGCACGACTCAAACGCACCATGAGAAACTTCGAAAAACTCCAAAAAGTAAACAAATAATCCGAAAACATCAAAAACAGCGTAGGGCAGTGTAGACAGAAGCAAAACACATGTGCAGCATGAGAAACTTCGAAAAGCTGAAAAAGTAGAAAAATAATTCGAAAACCTCAGAAACAGCGTAGCTCAGTGTAAAACGCAGCATAAACAATATGCAGCATGAGTAAAGTCGAAAACATGAAAAAATTAAAAGAAATAACTGGAAAACTTCAGAAAACGCGTAGGGCAGTGTAGACAGAAGCAAAACCCATGTGCAACATGAGAAACTTCGAAAAACTGAAAAAATTAGAAAAATAACTCGAAAACCTTAAAACAGCTTAACTCAATGTAAAACGCAGCACAACCAATATGCAGCATGCCAAACGTCGAAACATTCAAAAAATTAAAACAAATAACTGCAAAACTTCAGCAACAAGGTGGGGCAGCACAACTAATATGCACCATCAGAAATTTTGGAAAACTCCAAAAAGTAAACAATTAATACGAAAACAGCAAAGGGCAGTGTAGACAGAAGCAAAACCCATGTGCAGCATGAGAAACTTCGAAAAACTGAAAAAAGTAGAATAACTCGAAAACCTTAGAAACAGCTTAGCTCAATGTAAAACGCAACACAACCAATATGCAGCATGAGAAACGTCGAAAAATTCAAAAAATACAAAAAATAACTGGAAAACTTCAGAAAAAGCACAGGGCAGTTAAAAAGGCAACTTAATCCATATGCACCATGGGAAACTTCGTAAACGCAAAAACAATCCCATTTAAACAGGAAAACTTCAGAAACAGCGGACAGCATTGTGAAACGCAGCACGACTCAAACGCACCATGAGAAACTTCGAAAAACTGAAAAAATTAGAAAAATAACTCGAAAACCTTAAAACAGCTTAATTCAATGTAAAACGCAGCACAACCAATATGCAGCATGCGAAACGTCGAAACATTCAAAAAATTAAAACAAATAACTGGAAAACTTCAGAAAAAGCATAGGGCAGTTCAAAAGGCAACTTAATCCATATGCACTTGGGAAACTTCGTAAAGCGCAAAAACAAACCAATTTAAACTGGAAAACATCAGAAACAGCGGACAGCATTGTGAAACGCAGCACGACTCAAACGCACCATGAGAAACTACGAAAATCTCCAAAAAGTAAACAAATAATTCAAAAACATCAAAAACAGCGTAGGGCAGTGTAGACAGAAGCAAAACACATGTGCAGCATGAGAAACTTCGAAAAGCTGAAAAAGTAGAAAGATAATTCGAAAACCTCAGAAACAGCGTAGCTCAATGTAAAACGCAGCATAAACAATATGCAGCATGAGTAATGTCGAAAACATAAAAAAAGTAAAAGAAATAACTGGAAAACGTCAGAAAAAGCGTAGGGCAGTGTAGACAGAAGCAAAACCCATGTGCAACATGAGAAACTTCGAAAAACTGAAAAAATTAGAAAAATAACTCGAAAACCTTAAAACAGCTTAACTCAATGTAAAACGCAGCACAACCAATGTGCAGCATGCGAAACGACGAAACATTCAAAAAATGAAAACAAATAACTGCAAAAACTTCAGAAAAAGCATAGGGCAGTTCAAAAGGCAACTTAATCCATATGCACCTTGGGAAACTTCGTAAAGCGCAAAAACAAACCAATTTAAACTGGAAAACATCAGAAACAGCGGACAGCATTGTGAAACGCAGCACGACTCAAACGCACCATGAGAAACTTCGAAAAACTCCAAAAAGTAAACAAATAATCCGAAAACATCAAAAACAGCGTAGGGCAGTGCAGACAGAAGCAAAACACATGTGCAGCATGAGAAACTTCGAAAAGCTGAAAAAGTAGAAAAATAATTCGAAAACCTCAGAAACAGCGTAGCTCAATGTAAAACGCAGCATAAACAATATGCAGCATGAGTAATGTCGAAAACATAAAAAAAGTAAAAGAAATAACTGGAAAACTTCAGAAAAAGCGTAGGGCAGTGTAGACAGAAGCAAAACCCATGTGCAACATGAGAAAGTTCGAAAAACTGAAAAAAGTAGGAAAAAAACTCGAAAACCTTAGAAACAGCTTACCTCAATGTAAAACGCAACACAACCAATATGCAGCATGAGAAACGTCGAAAAATTCGAAAAATTCAAAACATAACTGGAAAACTTCAGAAAAAGCACAGGGCAGTTCAAAAGGCAACTTAATCCATATGCACCTTGGGAAACTACGTAAAACGCAAAAACAAACCAATTTAAACTGGAAAACATCAGAAACAGCGGACAGCATTGTGAAACGCAGCACGACTCAAACGCACCATGAGAAACTTCGAAAAACTCCAAAAAGTAAACAAATAATCCGAAAACATCAAAAACAGCGTAGGGCAGTGCAGACAGAAGCAAAACACATGTGCAGCATGAGAAACTTCGAAAAGCTGAAAAAGTAGAAAAATAATTCGAAAACCTCAGAAACAGCGTAGCTCAATGTAAAACGCAGCATAAACAATATGCAGCATGAGTAAAGTCGAAAACATGAAAAAATTAAAAGAAATAACTGGAAAACTTCAGAAAAAGCGTAGGGCAGTGTAGACAGAAGCAAAACCCATGTGTAACATGAGAAACTTCGAAAAACTGAAAAAATTAGAAAAATAACTCGAAAACCTTAAAACAGCTTAACTCAATGTAAAACGCAGCACAACCAATATGCAGCATGCGAAACGTCCAAACATTCAAAAAATTAAAACAAATAACTGGAAAACTTCAGAAAAAGCATAGGGCAGTTCAAAAGGCAACTTAATCCATATGCACCTTGGGAAACTTCGTAAAGCGCAAAAACAAACCAATTTAAACTGGAAAACATCAGAAACAGCGGACAGCATTGTGAAACGCAGCACGACTCAAACGCACCATGAGAAACTTCGAAAAACTCCAAAAAGTAAACAAATAATCCGAAAACATCAAAAACAGCGTAGGGCAGTGTAGACAGAAGCAAAACACATGTGCAGCATGAGAAACTTCGAAAAGCTGAAAAAGTAGAAAAATAATTCGAAAACCTCAGAAACGGCGTAGCTCAATGTAAAACGCAGCATACACAATATGCAGCATGAGTAATGTCGAAAACATAAAAAAAGTAAAAGAAATAACTGGAAAACTTCAGAAAAAGCGTAGGGCAGTGTAGGCAGAAGCAAAACCCATGTGCAACATGAGAAACTTCGAAAAACTGAAAAAATTAGAAACATAACTCGAAAACCTTAAAACAGCTTAACTCAATGTAAAACGCAGCACAACCAATATGCAGCATGCGAAACGTCGAAACATTCAAAAAATTAAAACAAATAACTGGAAAACTTCAGCAACAAGGTGGGGCAGCACAACTAATATGCACCATCAGAAATTTTGGATAACTCCAAAAAGTAAACAATTAATACGAAAACAGCAAAGGGCAGTGTAGACAGAAGCAAAACCCATGTGCAGCATGAGAAACTTCGAAAAACTGAAAAAAGTAGAATAACTCGAAAACCTTAGAAACAGCTTAGCTCAATGTAAAACGCAACACAACCAATATGCAGCATGAGAAACGTCGAAAAATTCAAAAAATACAAAAAATAACTGGAAAACTTCAGAAACAGCGGACAGCATTGTGAAACGCAGCACGACTCAAACGCACCATGAGAAACTTCGAAAAACTCCAAAAAGTAAACACATGTGCAGCATGAGAAACTTCGAAAAGCTGAAAAAGTAGAAAGATAATTCGAAAACCTCAGAAACAGCGTAGCTCAATGTAAAACGCAGCATAAACAATATGCAGCATGAGTAATGTCGAAAACATAAAAAAAGTAAAAGAAATAACTGGAAAACTTCAGAAAAAGCGTAGGGCAGTGTAGACAGAAGCAAAACCCATGTGCAACATGAGAAACTTCGAAAAACTGAAAAAATTAGAAAAATAACTCGAAAACCTTAAAACAGCTTAACTCAATGTAAAACGCAGCACAACCAATATGCAGCATGCGAAACGTCGAAACATTCAAAAAATTAAAACAAATAACTGGAAAACTTCAGCAACAAGGTGGGGCAGCACAACTAATATGCACCATCAGAAATTTTGGATAACTCCAAAAAGTAAACAATTAATCCGAAAAACATCAAAAACAGCGTAGGGCAGTGTAGACAGAAGCAAAACACATGTGCAGCATGAGAAACTTCGAAAAGCTGAAAAAGTAGAAAAATAATTCGAAAACCTCAGAAACAGCGTAGCTCAATGTAAAACGCAGCATAAACAATATGCAGCATGAGTAATGTCTAAAACATTAAAAAAAGTAAAAGAAATAACTGGAAAACTTCAGAAAAAGCGTAGGGCAGTGTAGACAGAAGCAAAACCCATGTGCAACATGAGAAAGTTCGAAAAACTGGAAAAAGTAGGAAAAAAACTCGAAAACCTTAGAAACAGCTTACCTCAATGTAAAACGCAGCACAACCAATATGCAGCATGCGAAACGTCGAAACATTCAAAAAATTAAAACAAATAACTGGAAAACTTCAGCAACAAGGTGGGGCAGCACAACTAATATGCACCATCAGAAATTTTGGAAAACTCCAAAAAGTAAACAATTAATACGAAAACAGCAAAGGGCAGTGTAGACAGAAGCAAAACCCATGTGCAGCATGAGAAACTTCGAAAAACTGAAAAAAGTAGAATAACTCGAAAACCTTAGAAACAGCTTAGCTCAATGTAAAACGCAACACAACCAATATGCAGCATGAGAAACGTCGAAAAATTCAAAAAATACAAAAAATAACTGGAAAACTTCAGAAAAAGCACAGGGCAGTTAAAAAGGCAACTTAATCCATATGCACCATGGGAAACTTCGTAAACGCAAAAACAATCCCATTTAAACAGGAAAACTTCAGAAACAGCGGACAGCATTGTGAAACGCAGCACGACTCAAACGCACCATGGGAAACTTCGAAAAACTGAAAAAATTAGAAAAATAACTCGAAAACCTTAAAACAGCTTAACTCAATGTAAAACGCAGCACAACCAATATGCAGCATGCGAAACGTCGAAACATTCAAAAAATTAAAACAAATAACTGGAAAACTTCAGAAAAAGCATAGGGCAGTTCAAAAGGCAACTTAATCCATATGCACTTGGGAAACTTCGTAAAGCGCAAAAACAAACCAATTTAAACTGAAAAACATCAGAAACAGCGGACAGCATTGTGAAACGCAGCACGACTCAAACGCACCATGAGAAACTTCAAAAAACTCCAAAAAGTAAACAAATAATCCGAAAACATCAAAAACAGCGTAGGGCAGTGTAGACAGAAGCAAAACACATGTGCAGCATGAGAAACTTCGAAAAGCTGAAAAAGTAGAAAAATAATTCGAAAACCTCAGAAACAGCGTAGCTCAATGTAAAACGCAGCATAAACAATATGCAGCATGAGTAATGTCGAAAACATAAAAAAAGTAAAAGAAATAACTGGAAAACTTCAGAAAAAGCGTAGGGCAGTGTAGACAGAAGCAAAACACATGTGCAGCATGAGAAACTTCGAAAAGCTGAAAAAGTAGAAAAATAATTCGAAAGCCTTAGAAACAGGTCAGCTCAATGTAAAACGCAGCACAACCAATATGCAGCATGCGAAACGTCGAAACATTCACAAAATTAAAACAAATAACTGGAAAACTTCAGAAAAAGCATAGGGCAGTTCAAAAGGCAACTTAATCCATATGCACCTTGGGAAACTTCGTAAAACGCATAAACAAACCAATTTAAACTGGAAAGCATCAGAAACAGCGGACAGCATTGTGAAACGCAGCACGATTCAAACGCACCATGAGAAACTTCGAAAAACTCCAAAAAGTAAACAAATAATCCGAAAAGATCAACAACAGCGTAGGGCAGTGCAGACAGAAGCAAAACCCATGTGCAGCATGAGAAACTTCGAAAAACTGAAAAAATTAGAAAAATTACTCGAAAACCTTAGAAACAGCTTAGCTCAATGTAAAACGCAGCACAACCAATATGCAGCATGAGAAACGTCGCAGCTGAAAAAGTAGAAAAATAATTCGAAAACCTCAGAAACAGCGTAGCTCAATGTAGAATGCAGCATAAACAATATGCAGCATGAGTAAAGTCGAAAACATGAAAAAATTAAAAGAAATAACTGGAAAACTTCAGAAAAAGCGTAGGGCAGTGTAGACAGAAGCAAAACCCATGTGCAACATGAGAAACTTTGAAAAGCTGAAAAAGTAGAAAAATAATTCGAAAACCTCAGAAACAGCGTAGCTCAATGTAAAACGCAGCATAAACAATATGCAGCATGGGTAAAGTCGAAAACATGAAAAAATTAAAAGAAATAACTGGAAAACTTCAGAAAAAGCGTAGGGCAGGGTTGACAGAAGCAAAACCCATGTGCAGCATGAGAAACTTCGAAAAACTGAAAAAAGTAGTATAACTAGAAAACCTTAGAAACAGCTTAGCTCAATGTAAAACGCAACACAACCAATATGCAGCATGAGAAACGTCGAAAAATTCAAAAAATACAAAACATAACTGGAAAACTTCAGAAAAAGCACAGGGCAGTTCAAAAGGCAACTTAATCCATATGCACCTTGGGACACTTCGTAAAACGCAAAAACAAACCAATTTAAACTGGAAAACATCAGAAACTGCGGACAGCATTGTGAAACGCAGCACGACTCAAACGCACCATGAGAAACTTCGAAAATCTCCAAAAAGTAAACAAATAATCCGAAAACATCAAAAACAGCGTAGGGCAGTGTAGACAGAAGCAAAACACATGTGCAGCATGAGAAACTTCGAAAAGCTGAAAAAGTAGAAAAATAATTCGAAAACCTCAGAAACAGCGTAGCTCAATGTAAAACGCAGCACAAACAATATGCAGCATTAGTAAAGTCGAAAACATGAAAAAATTAAAAGAAATAACTGGAAAATTTCAGAAAAAGCGTAGGGCAGTGTAGACAGAAGCAAAACCCATGTGCAACATGAGAAACTTCGAAAAACTGAAAAAATTAGAAAAATAACTCGAAACCTTAAAACAGCTTAACTCAATGTAAAACGCAGCACAACCAATATGCAGCATGCGAAACGTCGAAACATTCAAAAAATTAAAACAAATAACTGGAAAACTTCAGCAACAAGGTGGGGCAGCACAACTAATATGCACCATCAGAAATTTTGGAAAACTCCAAAAAGTAAACAATTAATACGAAAACAGCAAAGGGCAGTGTGGACAGAAGCAAAACCCATGTGCAGCATGAGAAACTTCGAAAAACTGAAAAACGTAGAATAACTCGAAAACCTTAGAAACAGCTTAGCTCAATGTAAAACGCAACACAACCAATATGCAGCATGAGAAACGTCGGAAAATTCAAAAAATACAAAAAATAACTGGAAAACTTCAGAAAAAGCACAGGGCAGTTAAAAAGGCAACTTAATCCATATGCAGCATGGGAAACTTCGTAAACGCAAAAACAATCCCATTTAAACAGGAAAACTTCAGAAACAGCGGACAGCATTGTGAAACGCAGCACGACTCAAACGCAGCATGAGAAACTTCGAAAAGCTGAAAAAGTAGAAAAATAATTCGAAAACCTCAGAAACAGCGTAGCTCAATGTAAAACGCAGCACAAACAATATGCAGCATTAGTAAAGTCGAAAACATGAAAAAATTAAAAGAAATAACTGGAAAATTTCAGAAAAAGCGTAGGGCAGTGTAGACAGAAGCAAAACCCATGTGCAACATGAGAAACTTCGAAAAACTGAAAAAATTAGAAAAATAACTCGAAAACCTTAAAACAGCTTAACTCAATGTAAAACGCAGCACAACCAATATGCAGCATGCGAAACGTCGAAACATTCAAAAAATTAAAACAAATAACTGGAAAACTTCAGAAAAAGCATAGGGCAGTTCAAAAGGCAACTTAATCCATATGCACCTTGGGAAACTTCGTAAAGCGCAAAAACAAACCAATTTAAACTGGAAAACATCAGAAACAGCGGACAGCATTGTGAAACGCAGCACGACTCAAACGCACCATGAGAAACTTCGAAAAACTCCAAAAAGTAAACAAATAATCCGAAAACATCAAAAACAGCGAAGGGCAGTGTAGACAGAAGCAAAACACATGTGCAGCATGAGAAACTTCGAAAAGCTGAAAAAGTAGAAAAATAATTCGAAAACCTCAGAAACAGCGTAGCTCAATGTAAAACGCAGCATAAACAATATGCAGCATGAGTAATGTCTAAAACATAAAAAAAAGTAAAAGAAATAACTGGAAAACTTCAGAAAAAGCGTAGGGCAGTGTAGACAGAAGCAAAACCCATGTGCAACATGAGAAAGTTCGAAAAACTGAAAAAGTAGAAAAATAATTCGAAAACCTCAGAAACAGCGTAGCTCAATGTAAAACGCAGCATAAACAATATGCAGCATGGGTAAAGTCGAAAACATGAAAAAATTAAAAGAAATAACTGGAAAACTTCAGAAAAAGCGTAGGGCAGTGTTGACAGAAGCAAAACCCATGTGCAGCATGAGAAACTTCGAAAAGCTGAAAAAGTAGAAAAATAATTCGAAAACCTCAGAAACAGCGTAGCTCAATGTAAAACGCAGCACAAACAATATGCAGCATTAGTAAAGTCGAAAACATGAAAAAATTAAAAGAAATAACTGGAAAATTTCAGAAAAAGCGTAGGGCAGTGTAGACAGAAGCAAAACCCATGTGCAACATGAGAAACTTCGAAAAACTGAAAAAATTAGAAAAATAACTCGAAAACCTTAAAACAGCTTAACTCAATGTAAAACGCAGCACAACCAATATGCAGCATGCGAAACGTCGAAACATTCAAAAAATTAAAACAAATAACTGGAAAACTTCAGCAACAAGGTGGGGCAGCACAACTAATATGCACCATCAGAAATTTTGGAAAACTCCAAAAAGTAAACAATTAATACGAAAACAGCAAAGGGCAGTGTAGACAGAAGCAAAACCCATGTGCAGCATGAGAATCTTCGAAAAACTGAAATTAGAAAAATAACTCGAAAACCTTAAAACAGCTTAGCTCAATGTAAAACGCAACACAACCAATATGCAGCATGAGAAACGTCGAAAAATTCAAAAAATACAAAAAATAACTGGAAAACTTCAGAAAAAGCACAGGGCAGTTACAAAGGCAACTTAATCCATATGCACCATGGGAAACTTCGTAAACGCAAAAACAATCCCATTTAAACAGGAAAACTTCAGAAACAGCGGACAGCATTGTGAAACGCAGCACGACTCAAACGCACCATGAGAAACTTCGAAAAACTCCAAAAAGTAAACAAATAATCCGAAAACATCAAAAACAGCGTAGGGCAGTGTAGACAGAAGCAAAACACATGTGCAGCATGAGAAACTTCGAAAAGCTGAAAAAGTAGAAAAATAATTCGAAAACCTCAGAAACAGCGTAGCTCAATGTAAAACGCAGCATAAACAATATGCAGCATGAGTAATGTCGAAAACATAAAAAAAGTAAAAGAAATAACTGGAAAACTTCAGAAAAAGTATAGGGCAGTGTCGACAGAAGCAAAACCCATGTGCAACATGAGAAACTTCGAAAAACTGAAAAAAGTAGGAAAAAAACTCGAAAACCTTAGAAACAGCTTACCTCAATGTAAAACGCAACACAACCAATATGCAGCATGAGAAACGTCGAAAAATTCGAAAAATTCAAAACATAACTGGAAAACTTCAGAAAAAGCACAGGGCAGTTCAAAAGGCAACTTAATCCATATGCACCTTGGGAAACTATGTAAAACGCAAAAACAAACCAATTTAAACTGGAAAACATCAGAAACAGCGGACAGCATTGTGAAACGCAGCACCACCCAAACGCACCATGAGAAACTTCGAAAAACTCCAAAAAGTAAACAAATAATCCGAAAACATCAAAAACAGCTAGGGCAGTGCAGACAGAAGGAAAACCCATGTGCAGCATGAGAAACTTCGAAAAACTGAAAAAAGTAGAACAATTACTCGAAAACCTTAGAAACAGCTTAGCTCAATGTAAAACGCAGCACAACCAATATGCGGCATGAGAAACGTCGCAAAATTCAAATAATTCAAAAATTAACTGGTAAACTTCAGAAAAAGCATAGGGCAGTTCAAAAGGCAACTTAATCCATATGCACCTTGGGAAACTTCGTAAAACGCAAAATCAAACCAATTTAAACTGGAAAACATCAGAAACAGCGGACAGCATTGTGAAACGCAGCACGACTCAAACGCACCATGAGAAACTTCGAAAAACTCCAAAAAGTAAACAAATAATCCGAAAACATCAAAAACAGCGTAGGGCAGTGTAGACAGAAGCAAAACACATGTGCAGCATGAGAAACTTCGAAAAGCTGAAAAAGTAGAAAAATAATTCGAAAACCTCAGAAATAGCGTAGCTCAATGTAAAACGCAGCAAAAACAATATGCAGCATGAGTAATGTCGAAAACATGAAAAAATTAAAAGAAATAACTGGATAACTTCAGAAAAAGCGGAGGGCAGTGTAGACAGAAGCAAAACCCATGTGCAACATGAGAAAGTTCGAAAAACTGAAAAAAGTAGGAAAAAAACTCGAAAACCTTAGAAACAGCTTACCTCAATGTAAAACGCAACACAACCAATATGCAGCATGAGAAACGTCGAAAAATTCGAACAATTCAAAACATAACTGGAAAACTTCAGAAAAAGCACAGGGCAGTTCAAAAGGCAACTTAATCCATATGCACTTGGGAAACTTCGTAAAGCGCAAAAACAAACCAATTTAAACTGGAAAACATCAGAAACAGCGGACAGCATTGTGAAACGCAGCACGACTCAAACGCACCATGAGAAACTTCGAAAAACTCCAAAAAGTAAACAAATAATCCGAAAACATCAAAAACAGCGTAGGGCAGTGTAGACAGAAGCAAAACACATGTGCAGCATGAGAAACTTCGAAAAGCTGAAAAAGTAGAAAAATAATTCAAAAACTTCAGAAACAGCGTAGCTCAATGTAAAACGCAGCATAAACAATATGCAGCATGAGTAAAGTCGAAAACATAAAACAATTAAAAGAAATAACTGGAAAACTTCAGAAAAAGCGTAGGGCAGTGTAGACAGAAGCAAAACCCATGTGCAGCATGAGAAACTTCGAAAAACTGAAAAAATTAGAAAAATAACTCGAAAACCTTAAAACAGCTTAACTCAATGTAAAACGCAGCACAACCAATATGCAGCATACGAAACGTCGAAACATTCAAAAAATTAAAACAAATAACTGGAAAACTTCAGCAACAAGGTGGGGCAGCACAACTAATATGCACCATCAGAAATTTTGGAAAACTCCAAAAAGTAAACAATTAATACGAAAACAGCAAAGGGCAGTGTAGACAGAAGCAAAACCCATGTGCAGCATGAGAATCTTCGAAAAACTGAAATTAGAAAAATAACTCGAAAACCTTAAAACAGCTTAGCTCAATGTAAAACGCAACACAACCAATATGCAGCATGAGAAACGTCGAAAAATTCAAAAAATACAAAAAATAACTGGAAAACTTCAGAAAAAGCACAGGGCAGTTACAAAGGCAACTTAATCCATATGCACCATGGGAAACTTCGTAAACGCAAAAACAATCCCATTTAAACAGGAAAACTTCAGAAACAGCGGACAGCATTGTGAAACGCAGCACGACTCAAACGCACCATGAGAAACTTCGAAAAACTCCAAAAAGTAAACAAATAATCCGAAAACATCAAAAACAGCGTAGGGCAGTGTAGACAGAAGCAAAACACATGTGCAGCATGAGAAACTTCGAAAAGCTGAAAAAGTAGAAAAATAATTCGAAAACCTCAGAAACAGCGTAGCTCAATGTAAAACGCAGCATAAACAATATGCAGCATGAGTAATGTCGAAAACATAAAAAAAGTAAAAGAAATAACTGGAAAACTTCAGAAAAAGTATAGGGCAGTGTCGACAGAAGCAAAACCCATGTGCAACATGAGAAACTTCGAAAAACTGAAAAAAGTAGGAAAAAAACTCGAAAACCTTAGAAACAGCTTACCTCAATGTAAAACGCAACACAACCAATATGCAGCATGAGAAACGTCGAAAAATTCGAAAAATTCAAAACATAACTGGAAAACTTCAGAAAAAGCACAGGGCAGTTCAAAAGGCAACTTAATCCATATGCACCTTGGGAAACTATGTAAAACGCAAAAACAAACCAATTTAAACTGGAAAACATCAGAAACAGCGGACAGCATTGTGAAACGCAGCACCACTCAAACGCACCATGAGAAACTTCGAAAAACTCCAAAAAGTAAACAAATAATCCGAAAACATCAAAAACAGCTAGGGCAGTGCAGACAGAAGGAAAACCCATGTGCAGCATGAGAAACTTCGAAAAACTGAAAAAAGTAGAACAATTACTCGAAAACCTTAGAAACAGCTTAGCTCAATGTAAAACGCAGCACAACCAATATGCGGCATGAGAAACGTCGCAAAATTCAAATAATTCAAAAATTAACTGGTAAACTTCAGAAAAAGCATAGGGCAGTTCAAAAGGCAACTTAATCCATATGCACCTTGGGAAACTTCGTAAAACGCAAAATCAAACCAATTTAAACTGGAAAACATCAGAAACAGCGGACAGCATTGTGAAACGCAGCACGACTCAAACGCACCATGAGAAACTTCGAAAAACTCCAAAAAGTAAACAAATAATCCGAAAACATCAAAAACAGCGTAGGGCAGTGCAGACAGAAGCAAAACACATGTGCAGCATGAGAAACTTCGAAAAGCTGAAAAAGTAGAAAAATAATTCGAAAACCTCAGAAATAGCGTAGCTCAATGTAAAACGCAGCAAAAACAATATGCAGCATGAGTAATGTCGAAAACATGAAAAAATTAAAAGAAATAACTGGATAACTTCAGAAAAAGCGGAGGGCAGTGCAGACAGAAGCAAAACCCATGTGCAACATGAGAAACTTCGAAAAACTGAAAAAATTAGGAAAAAAACTCGAAAACCTTAGAAACAGCTTACCTCAATGTAAAACGCAACACAACCAATATGCAGCATGAGAAACGTCGAAAAATTCGAACAATTCAAAACATAACTGGAAAACTTCAGAAAAAGCACAGGGCAGTTCAAAAGGCAACTTAATCCATATGCACTTGGGAAACTTCGTAAAGCGCAAAAACAAACCAATTTAAACTGGAAAACATCAGAAACAGCGGACAGCATTGTGAAACGCAGCACGACTCAAACGCACCATGAGAAACTTCGAAAAACTCCAAAAAGTAAACAAATAATCCGAAAACATCAAAAACAGCGTAGGGCAGTGTAGACAGAAGCAAAACACATGTGCAGCATGAGAAACTTCGAAAAGCTGAAAAAGTAGAAAAATAATTCAAAAACCTCAGAAACAGCGTAGCTCAATGTAAAACGCAGCATAAACAATATGCAGCATGAGTAAAGTCGAAAACATAAAACAATTAAAAGAAATAACTGGAAAACTTCAGAAAAAGCGTAGGGCAGTGTAGACAGAAGCAAAACCCATGTGCAGCATGAGAAACTTCGAAAAACTGAAAAAAGTAGAATAACTCGAAAACCTTAGAAACAGCTTAGCTCAATGTAAAACGCAACACAACCAATATGCAGCATGAGAAACGTCGAAAAATTCAAAAAATACAAAAAATAACTGGAAAACTTCAGCAACAAGGTGGGGCAGCACAACTAATATGCACCATCAGAAATTTTGGAAAACTCCAAAAAGTAAACAATTAATACGAAAACAGCAAAGGGCAGTGTAGACAGAAGCAAAACCCATGTGCAGCATGAGAAACTTCGAAAAACTGAAAAAAGTAGAATAACTCGAAAACCTTAGAAACAGCTCAGCTCAATGTAAAACGCAACACAACCAATATGCAGCATGAGAAACGTCGAAAAATTCAAAAAATACAAAAAATAACTGGAAAACTTCAGAAAAAGCACAGGGCAGTTAAAAAGGCAACTTAATCCATATGCACCATGGGAAACTTCGTAAACGCAAAAACAATCCCATTTAAACAGGAAAACTTCAGAAACAGCGGACAGCATTGTGAAACGCAGCACGACTCAAACGCACCATGAGAAACTTCGAAAAACTGAAAAAATTAGAAAAATAACTCGAAAACCTTAAAACAGCTTAATTCAATGTAAAACGCAGCACAACCAATATGCAGCATGCGAAACGTCGAAACATTCAAAAAATTAAAACAAATAACTGGAAAACTTCAGAAAAAGCATAGGGCAGTTCAAAAGGCAACTTAATCCATATGCACTTGGGAAACTTCGTAAAGCGCAAAAACAAACCAATTTAAACTGGAAAACATCAGAAACAGCGGACAGCATTGTGAAACGCAGCACGACTCAAACGCACCATGAGAAACTTCGAAAATCTCCAAAAAGTAAACAAATAATTCAAAAACATCAAAAACAGCGTAGGGCAGTGTAGACAGAAGCAAAACACATGTGCAGCATGAGAAACTTCGAAAAGCTGAAAAAGTAGAAAGATAATTCGAAAACCTCAGAAACAGCGTAGCTCAATGTAAAACGCAGCATAAACAATATGCAGCATGAGTAATGTCGAAAACATAAAAAAAGTAAAAGAAATAACTGGAAAACTTCAGAAAAAGCGTGGGACAGTGTAGACAGAAGCAAAACCCATGTGCAACATGATAAACTTCGAAAAACTGAAAAAATTAGAAAATTATCTCGAAAACCTTAAAACAGCTTAACTCAATGTAAAACGCAGCACAACCAATATGCAGCATGCGAAACGTCCAAACATTCAAAAAATTAAAACAAATAACTGGAAAACTTCAGAAAAAGCACAGGGCAGTTCAAAAGGCAACTTAATCCATATGCACTTGGGAAACTTCGTAAAGCGCAAAAACAAACCAATTTAAACTGGAAAACATCAGAAACAGCGGACAGCATTGTGAAACGCAGCACGACTCAAACGCACCATGAGAAACTTCGAAAAACTCCAAAAAGTAAACAAATAATCCGAAAACATCAAAAACAGCGTAGGGCAGTGTAGACAGAAGCAAAACACATGTGCAGCATGAGAAACTTCGAAAAGCTGAAAAAGTAGAAAAATAATTCAAAAACCTCAGAAACAGCGTAGCTCAATGTAAAACGCAGCATAAACAATATGCAGCATGAGTAAAGTCGAAAACATAAAACAATTAAAAGAAATAACTGGAAAACTTCAGAAAAAGCGTAGGGCAGTGTAGACAGAAGCAAAACCCATGTGCAGCATGAGAAACTTCGAAAAACTGAAAAAAGTAGAATAACTCGAAAACCTTAGAAACAGCTTAGCTCAATGTAAAACGCAACACAACCAATATGCAGCATGAGAAACGTCGAAAAATTCAAAAAATACAAAAAATAACTGGAAAACTTCAGCAACAAGGTGGGGCAGCACAACTAATATGCACCATCAGAAATTTTGGAAAACTCCAAAAAGTAAACAATTAATACGAAAACAGCAAAGGGCAGTGTAGACAGAAGCAAAACCCATGTGCAGCATGAGAAACTTCGAAAAACTGAAAAAAGTAGAATAACTCGAAAACCTTAGAAACAGCTCAGCTCAATGTAAAACGCAACACAACCAATATGCAGCATGAGAAACGTCGAAAAATTCAAAAAATACAAAAAATAACTGGAAAACTTCAGAAAAAGCACAGGGCAGTTAAAAAGGCAACTTAATCCATATGCACCATGGGAAACTTCGTAAACGCAAAAACAATCCCATTTAAACAGGAAAACTTCAGAAACAGCGGACAGCATTGTGAAACGCAGCACGACTCAAACGCACCATGAGAAACTTCGAAAAACTGAAAAAATTAGAAAAATAACTCGAAAACCTTAAAACAGCTTAATTCAATGTAAAACGCAGCACAACCAATATGCAGCATGCGAAACGTCGAAACATTCAAAAAATTAAAACAAATAACTGGAAAACTTCAGAAAAAGCATAGGGCAGTTCAAAAGGCAACTTAATCCATATGCACTTGGGAAACTTCGTAAAGCGCAAAAACAAACCAATTTAAACTGGAAAACATCAGAAACAGCGGACAGCATTGTGAAACGCAGCACGACTCAAACGCACCATGAGAAACTTCGAAAATCTCCAAAAAGTAAACAAATAATTCAAAAACATCAAAAACAGCGTAGGGCAGTGTAGACAGAAGCAAAACACATGTGCAGCATGAGAAACTTCGAAAAGCTGAAAAAGTAGAAAGATAATTCGAAAACCTCAGAAACAGCGTAGCTCAATGTAAAACGCAGCATAAACAATATGCAGCATGAGTAATGTCGAAAACATAAACAAAGTAAAAGAAATAACTGGAAAACTTCAGAAAAAGCGTAGGACAGTGTAGACAGAAGCAAAACCCATGTGCAACATGAGAAACTTCGAAAAACTGAAAAAATTAGAAAAATATCTCGAAAACCTTAAAACAGCTTAACTCAATGTAAAACGCAGCACAACCAATATGCAGCATGCGAAACGTCCAAACATTCAAAAAATTAAAACAAATAACTGGAAAACTTCAGAAAAAGCATAGGGCAGTTCAAAAGGCAACTTAATCCATATGCACCTTGGGAAACTTCGTAAAGCGCAAAAACAAACCAATTTAAACTGGAAAACATCAGAAACAGCGGACAGCATTGTGAAACGCAGCACGACTCAAACGCACCATGAGAAACTTCGAAAAACTCCAAAAAGTAAACAAATAATCCGAAAACATCAAAAACAGCGTAGGGCAGTGTAGACAGAAGCAAAACACATGTGCAGCATGAGAAACTTCGAAAAGCTGAAAAAGTAGAAAAATAATTCGAAAACCTCAGAAACAGCGTAGCTCAATGTAAAACGCAGCATAAACAATATGCAGCATGAGTAAAGTCGAAAACATAAAAAAAGTAAAAGAAATAACTGGAAAACTTCAGAAAAAGCGTAGGGCATGTAGACAGAAGCAAAACCCATGTGCAACATGAGAAAGTTCGAAAAACTGAAAAAAGTAGGAAAAAAACTCGAAAACCTTAGAAACAGCTTACCTCAATGTAAAACGCAACACAACCAATATGCAGCATGAGAAACGTCGAAAAATTCGAAAAATTCAAAACATAACTGGAAAACTTCAGAAAAAGCACAGGGCAGTTCAAAAGGCAACTTAATCCATATGCACCTTGGGAAACTACGTAAAACGCAAAAACAAACCAATTTAAACTGGAAAACAACAGAAACAGCGGACAGCATTGTGAAACGCAGCACGACTCAAGCGCACCATGAGAAACTTCGAAAAACTCCAAAAAGTAAACAAATAATCCGAAAACATCAAAAACAGCGTAGGGCAGTGTAGACAGAAGCAAAACACATGTGCAGCATGAGAAACTTCGAAAAGCTGAAAAAGTAGAAAAATAATTCGAAAACCTCAGAAACAGCGTAGCTCAGTGTAAAACGCAGTATAAACAATATGCAGCATGAGTAAAGTCGAAAACATGAAAAAATTTAAAGAAATAACTGGAAAACTTCAGAAAACGCGTAGGGCAGTGTAGACAGAAGCAAAACCCATGTGCAACATGAGAAACTTCGAAAAACTGAAAAAATTAGAAAAATAACTCGATAACCTTAAAACAGCTTAACTCAATGTAAAACGCAGCACAACCAATATGCAGCATGCGAAACGTCGAAACATTCAAAAAATTAAAACAAATAACTGGAAAACTTCAGCAACAAGGTGGGGCAGCACAACTAATATGCACCATCAGAAATTTTGGAAAACTCCAAAAAGTAAACAATTAATACGAAAACAGCAAAGGGCAGTGTAGACAGAAGCAAAACCCATGTGCAGCATGAGAAACTTCGAAAAACTGAAAAAAGTAGAATAACTCGAAAACCTTAGAAACAGCTTAGCTCAATGTAAAACGCAACACAACCAATATGCAGCATGAGAAACGTCGAAAAATTCAAAAAATACAAAAAATAACTGGAAAACTTCAGAAAAAGCACAGGGCAGTTAAAAAGGCAACTTAATCCATATGCACCATGGGAAACTTCGTAAACGCAAAAACAATCCCATTTAAACAGGAAAACTTCAGAAACAGCGGACAGCATTGTGAAACGCAGCACGACTCAAACGCACCATGAGAAACTTCGAAAAACTGAAAAAATTAGAAAAATAACTCGAAAACCTTAAAACAGCTTAATTCAATGTAAAACGCAGCACAACCAATATGCAGCATGCGAAACGTCGAAACATTCAAAAAATTAAAACAAATAACTGGAAAACTTCAGAAAAAGCATAGGGCAGTTCAAAAGGCAACTTAATCCATATGCACTTGGGAAACTTCGTAAAGCGCAAAAACAAACCAATTTAAACTGGAAAACATCAGAAACAGCGGACAGCATTGTGAAACGCAGCACGACTCAAACGCACCATGAGAAACTACGAAAATCTCCAAAAAGTAAACAAATAATTCAAAAACATCAAAAACAGCGTAGGGCAGTGTAGACAGAAGCAAAACACATGTGCAGCATGAGAAACTTCGAAAAGCTGAAAAAGTAGAAAGATAATTCGAAAACCTCAGAAACAGCGTAGCTCAATGTAAAACGCAGCATAAACAATATGCAGCATGAGTAATGTCGAAAACATAAAAAAAGTAAAAGAAATAAATGGAAAACTTCAGAAAAAGCGTAGGGCAGTGTAGACAGAAGCAAAACCCATGTGCAACATGAGAAACTTCGAAAAACTGAAAAAATTAGAAAAATAACTCGAAAACCTTAAAACAGCTTAACTCAATGTAAAACGCAGCACAACCAATGTGCAGCATGCGAAACGTCGAAACATTCAAAAAATGAAAACAAATAACTGGAAAACTTCAGAAAAAGCATAGGGCAGTTCAAAAGGCAACTTAATCCATATGCACCTTGGGAAACTTCGTAAAGCGCAAAAACAAACCAATTTAAACTGGAAAACATCAGAAACAGCGGACAGCATTGTGAAACGCAGCACGACTCAAACGCACCATGAGAAACTTCGAAAAACTCCAAAAAGTAAACAAATAATCCGAAAACATCAAAAACAGCGCAGGGCAGTGCAGACAGAAGCAAAACACATGTGCAGCATGAGAAACTTCGAAAAGCTGAAAAAGTAGAAAAATAATTCGAAAACCTCAGAAACAGCGTAGCTCAATGTAAAACGCAGCATAAACAATATGCAGCATGAGTAAAGTCGAAAACATGAAAAAATTAAAAGAAATAACTGGAAAACTTCAGAAAAAGCGTAGGGCAGTGTAGACAGAAGCAAAACCCATGTGCAACATGAGAAACTTCGAAAAACTGAAAAAATTAGAAAAATAACTCGAAAACCTTAAAACAGCTTAACTCAATGTAAAACGCAGCACAACCAATATGCAGCATGCGAAACGTCGAAACATTCAAATAATTCAAAACATAACTGGAAAACTTCAGAAAAAGCACAGGGCAGTTCAAAAGGCAACTTAATCCATATGCACCTTGGGAAACTACGTAAAACGCAAAAACAAACCAATTTAAACTGGAAAACATCAGAAAGAGCGGACAGCATTGTGAAACGCAGCACGACTCAAACGCACCATGAGAAACTTCGAAAAACTCCAAAAAGTAAACAAATAATCCGAAAACATCAAAAACAGCGTAGGGCAGTGTAGACAGAAGCAAAACACATGTGCAGCATGAGAAACTTCGAAAAGCTGAAAAAGTAGAAAAATAATTCGAAAACCTCAGAAACAGCGTAGCTCAATGTAAAACGCAGCATAAACAATATGCAGCATGAGTAAAGTCGAAAACATAAAAAAATTAAAAGAAATAACTGGAAAACTTCAGAAAACGCGTAGGGCAGTGTAGACAGAAGCAAAACCCATGTGCAACATGAGAAACTTCGAAAAACTGAAAAAATTAGAAAAATAACTCGAAAACCTTAAAACAGCTTAACTCAATGTAAAACGCAGCTCAACCAATATGCAGCATGCGAAACGTCGAAACATTCAAAAAATTAAAACAAATAACTGGAAAACTTCAGCAACAAGGTGGGGCAGCACAACTAATATGCACTATCAGAAATTTTGGAAAACTCCAAAAAGTAAACAATTAATACGAAAACAGCAAAGGGCAGTGTAGACAGAAGCAAAACCCATGTGCAGCATGAGAAACTTCGAAAAACTGAAAAAAGTAGAATAACTCGAAAACCTTAGAAACAGCTTAGCTCAATGTAAAACGCAACACAACCAATATGCAGCATGAGAAACGTCGAAAAATTCAAAAAATACAAAAAATAACTGGAAAACTTCAGAAAAAGCACAGGGCAGTTAAAAAGGCAACTTAATCCATATGCACCATGGGAAACTTCGTAAACGCAAAAACAATCCCATTTAAACAGGAAAACTTCAGAAACAGCGGACAGCATTGTGAAACGCAGCACGACTCAAACGCACCATGAGAAACTTCGAAAAACTGAAAAAATTAGAAAAATAACTCGAAAACCTTAAAACAGCTTAATTCAATGTAAAACGCAGCACAGCCAATATGCAGCATGCGAAACGTCGAAACATTCAAAAAATTAAAACAAATAACTGGAAAACTTCAGAAAAAGCATAGGGCAGTTCAAAAGGCAACTTAATCCATATGCACTTGGGAAACTTCGTAAAGCGCAAAAACAAACCAATTTAAACTGGAAAACATCAGAAACAGCGGACATCATTGTGAAACGCAGCACGACTCAAACGCACCATGAGAAACTTCGAAAATCTCCAAAAAGTAAACAAATAATTTAAAAACATCAAAAACAGCGTAGGGCAGTGTAGACAGAAGCAAAACACATGTGCAGCATGAGAAACTTCGAAAAGCTGAAAAAGTAGAAAGATAATTCGAAAACCTCAGAAACAGCGTAGCTCAATGTAAAACGCAGCATAAACAATATGCAGCATGAGTAATGTCGAAAACATAAAAAAAGTAAAAGAAATAACTGGAAAACTTCAGAAAAAGCGTAGGGCAGTTCAAAAGGCAACTTAATCCATATGCACCTTGGGAAACTTCGTAAAGCGCAAAAACAAACCAATTTAAACTGGAAAACATCAGAAACAGCGGACAGCATTGTGAAACGCAGCACGACTCAAACGCACCATGAGAAACTTCGAAAAACTCCAAAAAGTAAACAAATAATCCGAAAACATCAAAAACAGCGTAGGGCAGTGTAGACAGAAGCAAAACACATGTGCAGCATGAGAAACTTCGAAAAGCTGAAAAAGTAGAAAAATAATTCGAAAACCTCAGAAACAGCGTAGCTCAATGTAAAACGCAGCATACACAATATGCAGCATGAGTAATGTCGAAAACATAAAAAAAGTAAAAGAAATAACTGGAAAACTTCAGAAAAAGCGTAGGGCAGTGTAGGCAGAAGCAAAACCCATGTGCAACATGGGAAACTTCGAAAAACTGAAAAAATTAGAAACATAACTCGAAAACCTTAAAACAGCTTAACTCAATGTAAAACGCAGCACAACCAATATGCAGCATGCGAAACGTCGAAACATTCAAATAATTCAAAAATTAACTGGTAAACTTCAGAAAAAGCATAGGGCAGTTCAAAAGGCAACTTAATCCATATGCACTTGGGAAACTTCGTAAAGCGCAAAAACAAACCAATTTAAACTGGAAAACATCAGAAACAGCGGACAGCATTGTGAAACGCAGCACGACTCAAACGCACCATGAGAAACTACGAAAATCTCCAAAAAGTAAACAAATAATTCAAAAACATCAAAAACAGCGTAGGGCAGTGTAGACAGAAGCAAAACACATGTGCAGCATGAGAAACTTCGAAAAGCTGAAAAAGTAGAAAGATAATTCGAAAACCTCAGAAACAGCGTAGCTCAATGTAAAACGCAGCATAAACAATATGCAGCATTAGTAAAGTCGAAAACATAAAAAAAGTAAAAGAAATAACTGGAAAACTTCAGAAAAAGCGTAGGGCAGTGTAGACAGAAGCAAAACCCATGTGCAACATGAGAAACTTCGAAAAACTGAAAAAATTAGAAAAATAACTCGAAAACCTTAAAACAGCTTAACTCAATGTAAAACGCAGCACAACCAATGTGCAGCATGCGAAACGTCGAAACATTCAAAAAATGAAAACAAATAACTGGAAAACTTCAGAAAAAGCATAGGGCAGTTCAAAAGGCAACTTAATCCATATGCACCTTGGGAAACTTCGTAAAGCGCAAAAACAAACCAATTTAAACTGGAAAACATCAGAAACAGCGGACAGCATTGTGAAACGCAGCACGACTCAAACGCACCATGAGAAACTTCGAAAAACTCCAAAAAGTAAACAAATATTCCGAAAACATCAAAAACAGCGCAGGGCAGTGCAGACAGAAGCAAAACACATGTGCAGCATGAGAAACTTCGAAAAGCTGAAAAAGTAGAAAAATAATTCGAAAACCTCAGAAACAGCGTAGCTCAATGTAAAACGCAGCATAAACAATATGCAGCATGAGTAAAGTCGAAAACATGAAAAAATTAAAAGAAATAACTGGAAAACTTCAGAAAAAGCGTAGGGCAGTGTAGACAGAAGCAAAACCCATGTGTAACATGAGAAACTTCGAAAAACTGAAAAAATTAGAAAAATAACTCGAAAAACTTAAAACAGCTTAACTCAATGTAAAACGCAGCACAACCAATATGCAGCATGCGAAACGTCGAAACATTCAAATAATTCAAAAATTAACTGGTAAACTTCAGAAAAAGCATAGGGCAGTTCAAAAGGCAACTTAATCCATATGCACTTTGGGAAACTTCGTAAAACGCAAAATCAAACCAATTTAAACTGGAAAACATCAGAAACAGCGGACAGCATTGTGAAACGCAGCACGACTCAAACGCACCATGAGAAACTTCGAAAAACTCCAAAAAGTAAACAAATAATCCGAAAACATCAAAAACAGCGTAGGGCAGTGTAGACAGAAGCAAAACACATGTGCAGCATGAGAAACTTCGAAAAGCTGAAAAAGTAGAAAAATAATTCGAAAACCTCAGAAATAGCGTAGCTCAATGTAAAACGCAGCAAAAACAATATGCAGCATGAGTAATGTCGAAAACATGAAAAAATTAAAAGAAATAACTGGATAACTTCAGAAAAAGCGGAGGGCAGTGTAGACAGAAGCAAAACCCATGTGCAACATGAGAAACTTCGAAAAACTGAAAAAATTAGGAAAAAAACTCGAAAACCTTAGAAACAGCTTACCTCAATGTAAAACGCAACACAACCAATATGCAGCATGAGAAACGTCGAAAAATTCGAACAATTCAAAACATAACTGGAAAACTTCAGAAAAAGCACAGGGCAGTTCAAAAGGCAACTTAATCCATATGCACCTTGGGAAACTACGTAAAACGCAAAAACAAACCAATTTAAACTGGAAAACATCAGAAAGAGCGGACAGCATTGTGAAACGCAGCACGACTCAAACGCACCATGAGAAACTTCGAAAAACTCCAAAAAGTAAACAAATAATCCGAAAACATCAAAAACAGCGTAGGGCAGTGTAGACAGAAGCAAAACACATGTGCAGCATGAGAAACTTCGAAAAGCTGAAAAAGTAGAAAAATAATTCGAAAACCTCAGAAACAGCGTAGCTCAATGTAAAACGCAGCATAAACAATATGCAGCATGAGTAAAGTCGAAAACATAAAAAAATTAAAAGAAATAACTGGAAAACTTCAGAAAACGCGTAGGGCAGTGTAGACAGAAGCAAAACCCATGTGCAACATGAGAAACTTCGAAAAACTGAAAAAATTTGAAAAATAACTCGAAAACCTTAAAACAGCTTAACTCAATGTAAAACGCAGCTCAACCAATATGCAGCATGCGAAACGTCGAAACATTCAAAAAATTAAAACAAATAACTGGAAAACTTCAGCAACAAGGTGGGGCAGCACAACTAATATGCACTATCAGAAATTTTGGAAAACTCCAAAAAGTAAACAATTAATACGAAAACAGCAAAGGGCAGTGTAGACAGAAGCAAAACCCATGTGCAGCATGAGAAACTTCGAAAAACTGAAAAAAGTAGAATAACTCGAAAACCTTAGAAACAGCTTAGCTCAATGTAAAACGCAACACAACCAATATGCAGCATGAGAAACGTCGAAAAATTCAAAAAATACAAAAAATAACTGGAAAACTTCAGAAAAAGCACAGGGCAGTTAAAAAGGCAACTTAATCCATATGCACCATGGGAAACTTCGTAAACGCAAAAACAATCCCATTTAAACAGGAAAACTTCAGAAACAGCGGACAGCATTGTGAAACGCAGCACGACTCAAACGCACCATGAGAAACTTCGAAAAACTGAAAAAATTAGAAAAATAACTCGAAAACCTTAAAACAGCTTAATTCAATGTAAAACGCAGCACAACCAATATGCAGCATGCGAAACGTCGAAACATTCAAAAAATTAAAACAAATAACTGGAAAACTTCAGAAAAAGCATAGGGCAGTTCAAAAGGCAACTTAATCCATATGCACTTGGGAAACTTCGTAAAGCGCAAAAACAAACCAATTTAAACTGGAAAACATCAGAAACAGCGGACAGCATTGTGAAACGCAGCACGACTCAAACGCACCATGAGAAACTTCGAAAATCTCCAAAAAGTAAACAAATAATTTAAAAACATCAAAAACAGCGTAGGGCAGTGTAGACAGAAGCAAAACACATGTGCAGCATGAGAAACTTCGAAAAGCTGAAAAAGTAGAAAGATATTCGAAAACCTCAGAAACAGCGTAGCTCAATGTAAAACGCAGCATAAACAATATGCAGCATGAGTAATGTCGAAAACATAAAAAAAGTAAAAGAAATAACTGGAAAACTTCAGAAAAAGCGTAGGGCAGTTCAAAAGGCAACTTAATCCATATGCACCTTGGGAAACTTCGTAAAGCGCAAAAACAAACCAATTTAAACTGGAAAACATCAGAAACAGCGGACAGCATTGTGAAACGCAGCACGACTCAAACGCACCATGAGAAACTTCGAAAAACTCCAAAAAGTAAACAAATAATCCGAAAACATCAAAAACAGCGTAGGGCAGTGTAGACAGAAGCAAAACACATGTGCAGCATGAGAAACTTCGAAAAGCTGAAAAAGTAGAAAAATAATTCGAAAACCTCAGAAACAGCGTAGCTCAATGTAAAACGCAGCATACACAATATGCAGCATGAGTAATGTCGAAAACATAAAAAAAGTAAAAGAAATAACTGGAAAACTTCAGAAAAAGCGTAGGGCAGTGTAGGCAGAAGCAAAACCCATGTGCAACATGGGAAACTTCGAAAAACTGAAAAAATTAGAAACATAACTCGAAAACCTTAAAACAGCTTAACTCAATGTAAAACGCAGCACAACCAATATGCAGCATGCGAAACGTCGAAACATTCAAATAATTCAAAAATTAACTGGTAAACTTCAGAAAAAGCATAGGGCAGTTCAAAAGGCAACTTAATCCATATGCACTTTGGGAAACTTCGCAAAACGCAAAATCAAACCAATTTAAACTGGAAAACATCAGAAACAGCGGACAGCATTGTGAAACGCAGCACGACTCAAACGCACCATGAGAAACTTCGAAAAACTCCAAAAAGTAAACAAATAATCCGAAAACATCAAAAACAGCGTAGGGCAGTGTAGACAGAAGCAAAACACATGTGCAGCATGAGAAACTTCGAAAAGCTGAAAAAGTAGAAAGATAATTCGAAAACCTCAGAAACAGCGTAGCTCAATGTAAAACGCAGCATAAACAATATGCAGCATTAGTAAAGTCGAAAACATAAAAAAAGTAAAAGAAATAACTGGAAAACTTCAGAAAAAGCGTAGGGCAGTGTAGACAGAAGCAAAACCCATGTGCAACATGAGAAACTTCGAAAAACTGAAAAAATTAGAAAAATAACTCGAAAACCTTAAAACAGCTTAACTCAATGTAAAACGCAGCACAACCAATGTGCAGCATGCGAAACGTCGAAACATTCAAAAAATGAAAACAAATAACTGGAAAACTTCAGAAAAAGCATAGGGCAGTTCAAAAGGCAACTTAATCCATATGCACCTTGGGAAACTTCGTGAAGCGCAAAAACAAACCAATTTAAACTGGAAAACATCAGAAACAGCGGACAGCATTGTGAAACGCAGCACGACTCAAACGCACCATGAGAAACTTCGAAAATCTCCAAAAAGTAAACAAATAATTTAAAAACATCAAAAACAGCGTAGGGCAGTGTAGACAGAAGCAAAACACATGTGCAGCATGAGAAACTTCGAAAAGCTGAAAAAGTAGAAAGATATTCGAAAACCTCAGAAACAGCGTAGCTCAATGTAAAACGCAGCATAAACAATATGCAGCATGAGTAATGTCGAAAACATAAAAAAAGTAAAAGAAATAACTGGAAAACTTCAGAAAAAGCGTAGGGCAGTTCAAAAGGCAACTTAATCCATATGCACCTTGGGAAACTTCGTAAAGCGCAAAAACAAACCAATTTAAACTGGAAAACATCAGAAACAGCGGACAGCATTGTGAAACGCAGCACGACTCAAACGCACCATGAGAAACTTCGAAAAACTCCAAAAAGTAAACAAATAATCCGAAAACATCAAAAACAGCGTAGGGCAGTGTAGACAGAAGCAAAACACATGTGCAGCATGAGAAACTTCGAAAAGCTGAAAAAGTAGAAAAATAATTCGAAAACCTCAGAAACAGCGTAGCTCAATGTAAAACGCAGCATACACAATATGCAGCATGAGTAATGTCGAAAACATAAAAAAAGTAAAAGAAATAACTGGAAAACTTCAGAAAAAGCGTAGGGCAGTGTAGGCAGAAGCAAAACCCATGTGCAACATGGGAAACTTCGAAAAACTGAAAAAATTAGAAACATAACTCGAAAACCTTAAAACAGCTTAACTCAATGTAAAACGCAGCACAACCAATATGCAGCATGCGAAACGTCGAAACATTCAAATAATTCAAAAATTAACTGGTAAACTTCAGAAAAAGCATAGGGCAGTTCAAAAGGCAACTTAATCCATATGCACTTTGGGAAACTTCGCAAAACGCAAAATCAAACCAATTTAAACTGGAAAACATCAGAAACAGCGGACAGCATTGTGAAACGCAGCACGACTCAAACGCACCATGAGAAACTTCGAAAAACTCCAAAAAGTAAACAAATAATCCGAAAACATCAAAAACAGCGTAGGGCAGTGTAGACAGAAGCAAAACACATGTGCAGCATGAGAAACTTCGAAAAGCTGAAAAAGTAGAAAGATAATTCGAAAACCTCAGAAACAGCGTAGCTCAATGTAAAACGCAGCATAAACAATATGCAGCATTAGTAAAGTCGAAAACATAAAAAAAGTAAAAGAAATAACTGGAAAACTTCAGAAAAAGCGTAGGGCAGTGTAGACAGAAGCAAAACCCATGTGCAACATGAGAAACTTCGAAAAACTGAAAAAATTAGAAAAATAACTCGAAAACCTTAAAACAGCTTAACTCAATGTAAAACGCAGCACAACCAATGTGCAGCATGCGAAACGTCGAAACATTCAAAAAATGAAAACAAATAACTGGAAAACTTCAGAAAAAGCATAGGGCAGTTCAAAAGGCAACTTAATCCATATGCACCTTGGGAAACTTCGTAAAGCGCAAAAACAAACCAATTTAAACTGGAAAACATCAGAAACAGCGGACAGCATTGTGAAACGCAGCACGACTCAAACGCACCATGAGAAACTTCGAAAAACTCCAAAAAGTAAACAAATAATCCGAAAACATCAAAAACAGCGCAGGGCAGTGCAGACAGAAGCAAAACACATGTGCAGCATGAGAAACTTCGAAAAGCTGAAAAAGTAGAAAAATAATTCGAAAACCTCAGAAACAGCGTAGCTCAATGTAAAACGCAGCATAAACAATATGCAGCATGAGTAAAGTCGAAAACATGAAAAAATTAAAAGAAATAACTGGAAAACTTCAGAAAAAGCGTAGGGCAGTGTAGACAGAAGCAAAACCCATGTGTAACATGAGAAACTTCGAAAAACTGAAAAAATTAGAAAAATAACTCGAAAACCTTAAAACAGCTTAACTCAATGTAAAACGCAGCACAACCAATATGCAGCATGCGAAACGTCGAAACATTCAAATAATTCAAAAATTAACTGGTAAACTTCAGAAAAAGCATAGGGCAGTTCAAAAGGCAACTTAATCCATATGCACTTTGGGAAACTTCGTAAAACGCAAAATCAAACCAATTTAAACTGTAAAACATCAGAAACAGCGGACAGCATTGTGAAACGCAGCACGACTCAAACGCACCATGAGAAACTTCGAAAAACTCCAAAAAGTAAACAAATAATCCGAAAACATCAAAAACAGCGTAGGGCAGTGTAGACAGAAGCAAAACACATGTGCAGCATGAGAAACTTCGAAAAGCTGAAAAAGTAGAAAAATAATTCGAAAACCTCAGAAATAGCGTAGCTCAATGTAAAACGCAGCAAAAACAATATGCAGCATGAGTAATGTCGAAAACATGAAAAAATTAAAAGAAATAACTGGATAACTTCAGAAAAAGCGGAGGGCAGTGTAGACAGAAGCAAAACCCATGTGCAACATGAGAAACTTCGAAAAACTGAAAAAATTAGGAAAAAAACTCGAAAACCTTAGAAACAGCTTACCTCAATGTAAAACGCAACACAACCAATATGCAGCATGAGAAACGTCGAAAAATTCGAACAATTCAAAACATAACTGGAAAACTTCAGAAAAAGCACAGGGCAGTTCAAAAGGCAACTTAATCCATATGCACCTTGGGAAACTACGTAAAACGCAAAAACAAACCAATTTAAACTGGAAAACATCAGAAAGAGCGGACAGCATTGTGAAACGCAGCACGACTCAAACGCACCATGAGAAACTTCGAAAAACTCCAAAAAGTAAACAAATAATCCGAAAACATCAAAAACAGCGTAGGGCAGTGTAGACAGAAGCAAAACACATGTGCAGCATGAGAAACTTCGAAAAGCTGAAAAAGTAGAAAAATAATTCGAAAACCTCAGAAACAGCGTAGCTCAATGTAAAACGCAGCATAAACAATATGCAGCATGAGTAAAGTCGAAAACATAAAAAAATTAAAAGAAATAACTGGAAAACTTCAGAAAACGCGTAGGGCAGTGTAGACAGAAGCAAAACCCATGTGCAACATGAGAAACTTCGAAAAACTGAAAAAATTTGAAAAATAACTCGAAAACCTTAAAACAGCTTAACTCAATGTAAAACGCAGCTCAACCAATATGCAGCATGCGAAACGTCGAAACATTCAAAAAATTAAAACAAATAACTGGAAAACTTCAGCAACAAGGTGGGGCAGCACAACTAATATGCACTATCAGAAATTTTGGAAAACTCCAAAAAGTAAACAATTAATACGAAAACAGCAAAGGGCAGTGTAGACAGAAGCAAAACCCATGTGCAGCATGAGAAACTTCGAAAAACTGAAAAAAGTAGAATAACTCGAAAACCTTAGAAACAGCTTAGCTCAATGTAAAACGCAACACAACCAATATGCAGCATGAGAAACGTCGAAAAATTCAAAAAATACAAAAAATAACTGGAAAACTTCAGAAAAAGCACAGGGCAGTTAAAAAGGCAACTTAATCCATATGCACCATGGGAAACTTCGTAAACGCAAAAACAATCCCATTTAAACAGGAAAACTTCAGAAACAGCGGACAGCATTGTGAAACGCAGCACGACTCAAACGCACCATGAGAAACTTCGAAAAACTGAAAAAATTAGAAAAATAACTCGAAAACCTTAAAACAGCTTAATTCAATGTAAAACGCAGCACAACCAATATGCAGCATGCGAAACGTCGAAACATTCAAAAAATTAAAACAAATAACTGGAAAACTTCAGAAAAAGCATAGGGCAGTTCAAAAGGCAACTTAATCCATATGCACTTGGGAAACTTCGTAAAGCGCAAAAACAAACCAATTTAAACTGGAAAACATCAGAAACAGCGGACAGCATTGTGAAACGCAGCACGACTCAAACGCACCATGAGAAACTTCGAAAATCTCCAAAAAGTAAACAAATAATTTAAAAACATCAAAAACAGCGTAGGGCAGTGTAGACAGAAGCAAAACACATGTGCAGCATGAGAAACTTCGAAAAGCTGAAAAAGTAGAAAGATATTCGAAAACCTCAGAAACAGCGTAGCTCAATGTAAAACGCAGCATAAACAATATGCAGCATGAGTAATGTCGAAAACATAAAAAAAGTAAAAGAAATAACTGGAAAACTTCAGAAAAAGCGTAGGGCAGTTCAAAAGGCAACTTAATCCATATGCACCTTGGGAAACTTCGTAAAGCGCAAAAACAAACCAATTTAAACTGGAAAACATCAGAAACAGCGGACAGCATTGTGAAACGCAGCACGACTCAAACGCACCATGAGAAACTTCGAAAAACTCCAAAAAGTAAACAAATAATCCGAAAACATCAAAAACAGCGTAGGGCAGTGTAGACAGAAGCAAAACACATGTGCAGCATGAGAAACTTCGAAAAGCTGAAAAAGTAGAAAAATAATTCGAAAACCTCAGAAACAGCGTAGCTCAATGTAAAACGCAGCATACACAATATGCAGCATGAGTAATGTCGAAAACATAAAAAAAGTAAAAGAAATAACTGGAAAACTTCAGAAAAAGCGTAGGGCAGTGTAGGCAGAAGCAAAACCCATGTGCAACATGGGAAACTTCGAAAAACTGAAAAAATTAGAAACATAACTCGAAAACCTTAAAACAGCTTAACTCAATGTAAAACGCAGCACAACCAATATGCAGCATGCGAAACGTCGAAACATTCAAATAATTCAAAAATTAACTGGTAAACTTCAGAAAAAGCATAGGGCAGTTCAAAAGGCAACTTAATCCATATGCACTTTGGGAAACTTCGTAAAACGCAAAATCAAACCAATTTAAACTGGAAAACATCAGAAACAGCGGACAGCATTGTGAAACGCAGCACGACTCAAACGCACCATGAGAAACTTCGAAAAACTCCAAAAAGTAAACAAATAATCCGAAAACATCAAAAACAGCGTAGGGCAGTGTAGACAGAAGCAAAACACATGTGCAGCATGAGAAACTTCGAAAAGCTGAAAAAGTAGAAAAATAATTCGAAAACCTCAGAAATAGCGTAGCTCAATGTAAAACGCAGCAAAAACAATATGCAGCATGAGTAATGTCGAAAACATGAAAAAATTAAAAGAAATAACTGGATAACTTCAGAAAAAGCGGAGGGCAGTGTAGACAGAAGCAAAACCCATGTGCAACATGAGAAACTTCGAAAAACTGAAAAAATTAGGAAAAAAACTCGAAAACCTTAGAAACAGCTTACCTCAATGTAAAACGCAACACAACCAATATGCAGCATGAGAAACGTCGAAAAATTCGAACAATTCAAAACATAACTGGAAAACTTCAGAAAAAGCACAGGGCAGTTCAAAAGGCAACTTAATCCATATGCACCTTGGGAAACTACGTAAAACGCAAAAACAAACCAATTTAAACTGGAAAACATCAGAAAGAGCGGACAGCATTGTGAAACGCAGCACGACTCAAACGCACCATGAGAAACTTCGAAAAACTCCAAAAAGTAAACAAATAATCCGAAAACATCAAAAACAGCGTAGGGCAGTGTAGACAGAAGCAAAACACATGTGCAGCATGAGAAACTTCGAAAAGCTGAAAAAGTAGAAAAATAATTCGAAAACCTCAGAAACAGCGTAGCTCAATGTAAAACGCAGCATAAACAATATGCAGCATGAGTAAAGTCGAAAACATAAAAAAATTAAAAGAAATAACTGGAAAACTTCAGAAAACGCGTAGGGCAGTGTAGACAGAAGCAAAACCCATGTGCAACATGAGAAACTTCGAAAAACTGAAAAAATTTGAAAAATAACTCGAAAACCTTAAAACAGCTTAACTCAATGTAAAACGCAGCTCAACCAATATGCAGCATGCGAAACGTCGAAACATTCAAAAAATTAAAACAAATAACTGGAAAACTTCAGCAACAAGGTGGGGCAGCACAACTAATATGCACTATCAGAAATTTTGGAAAACTCCAAAAAGTAAACAATTAATACGAAAACAGCAAAGGGCAGTGTAGACAGAAGCAAAACCCATGTGCAGCATGAGAAACTTCGAAAAACTGAAAAAAGTAGAATAACTCGAAAACCTTAGAAACAGCTTAGCTCAATGTAAAACGCAACACAACCAATATGCAGCATGAGAAACGTCGAAAAATTCAAAAAATACAAAAAATAACTGGAAAACTTCAGAAAAAGCACAGGGCAGTTAAAAAGGCAACTTAATCCATATGCACCATGGGAAACTTCGTAAACGCAAAAACAATCCCATTTAAACAGGAAAACTTCAGAAACAGCGGACAGCATTGTGAAACGCAGCACGACTCAAACGCACCATGAGAAACTTCGAAAAACTGAAAAAATTAGAAAAATAACTCGAAAACCTTAAAACAGCTTAATTCAATGTAAAACGCAGCACAACCAATATGCAGCATGCGAAACGTCGAAACATTCAAAAAATTAAAACAAATAACTGGAAAACTTCAGAAAAAGCATAGGGCAGTTCAAAAGGCAACTTAATCCATATGCACTTGGGAAACTTCGTAAAGCGCAAAAACAAACCAATTTAAACTGGAAAACATCAGAAACAGCGGACAGCATTGTGAAACGCAGCACGACTCAAACGCACCATGAGAAACTTCGAAAATCTCCAAAAAGTAAACAAATAATTTAAAAACATCAAAAACAGCGTAGGGCAGTGTAGACAGAAGCAAAACACATGTGCAGCATGAGAAACTTCGAAAAGCTGAAAAAGTAGAAAGATATTCGAAAACCTCAGAAACAGCGTAGCTCAATGTAAAACGCAGCATAAACAATATGCAGCATGAGTAATGTCGAAAACATTAAAAAAGTAAAAGAAATAACTGGAAAACTTCAGAAAAAGCGTAGGGCAGTTCAAAAGGCAACTTAATCCATATGCACCTTGGGAAACTTCGTAAAGCGCAAAAACAAACCAATTTAAACTGGAAAACATCAGAAACAGCGGACAGCATTGTGAAACGCAGCACGACTCAAACGCACCATGAGAAACTTCGAAAAACTCCAAAAAGTAAACAAATAATCCGAAAACATCAAAAACAGCGTAGGGCAGTGTAGACAGAAGCAAAACACATGTGCAGCATGAGAAACTTCGAAAAGCTGAAAAAGTAGAAAAATAATTCGAAAACCTCAGAAACAGCGTAGCTCAATGTAAAACGCAGCATACACAATATGCAGCATGAGTAATGTCGAAAACATAAAAAAAGTAAAAGAAATAACTGGAAAACTTCAGAAAAAGCGTAGGGCAGTGTAGGCAGAAGCAAAACCCATGTGCAACATGGGAAACTTCGAAAAACTGAAAAAATTAGAAACATAACTCGAAAACCTTAAAACAGCTTAACTCAATGTAAAACGCAGCACAACCAATATGCAGCATGCGAAACGTCGAAACATTCAAATAATTCAAAAATTAACTGGTAAACTTCAGAAAAAGCATAGGGCAGTTCAAAAGGCAACTTAATCCATATGCACTTTGGGAAACTTCGCAAAACGCAAAATCAAACCAATTTAAACTGGAAAACATCAGAAACAGCGGACAGCATTGTGAAACGCAGCACGACTCAAACGCACCATGAGAAACTTCGAAAAACTCCAAAAAGTAAACAAATAATCCGAAAACATCAAAAACAGCGTAGGGCAGTGTAGACAGAAGCAAAACACATGTGCAGCATGAGAAACTTCGAAAAGCTGAAAAAGTAGAAAAATAATTCGAAAACCTCAGAAATAGCGTAGCTCAATGTAAAACGCAGCAAAAACAATATGCAGCATGAGTAATGTCGAAAACATGAAAAAATTTAAAGAAATAACTGGATAACTTCAGAAAAAGCGGAGGGCAGTGTAGACAGAAGCAAAACCCATGTGCAACATGAGAAACTTCGAAAAACTGAAAAAATTAGGAATAAAACTCGAAAACCTTAGAAACAGCTTACCTCAATGTAAAACGCAACACAACCAATATGCAGCATGAGAAACGTCGAAAAATTCGAACAATTCAAAACATAACTGGAAAACTTCAGAAAAAGCACAGGGCAGTTCAAAAGGCAACTTAATCCATATGCACCTTGGGAAACTACGTAAAACGCAAAAACAAACCAATTTAAACTGGAAAACATCAGAAAGAGCGGACAGCATTGTGAAACGCAGCACGACTCAAACGCACCATGAGAAACTTCGAAAAACTCCAAAAAGTAAACAAATAATCCGAAAACATCAAAAACAGCGTAGGGCAGTGTAGACAGAAGCAAAACACATGTGCAGCATGAGAAACTTCGAAAAGCTGAAAAAGTAGAAAAACAATTCGAAAACCTCAGAAACAGCGTAGCTCAATGTAAAACGCAGCATAAACAATATGCAGCATGAGTAAAGTCGAAAACATAAAAAAATTAAAAGAAATAACTGGAAAACTTCAGAAAACGCGTAGGGCAGTGTAGACAGAAGCAAAACCCATGTGCAACATGAGAAACTTCGAAAAACTGAAAAAATTAGAAAAATAACTCGAAAACCTTAAAACAGCTTAACTCAATGTAAAACGCAGCTCAACCAATATGCAGCATGCGAAACGTCGAAACATTCAAAAAATTAAAACAAATAACTGGAAAACTTCAGCAACAAGGTGGGGCAGCACAACTAATATGCACTATCAGAAATTTTGGAAAACTCCAAAAAGTAAACAATTAATACGAAAACAGCAAAGGGCAGTGTAGACAAAAGCAAAACCCATGTGCAGCATGAGAAACTTCGAAAAACTGAAAAAAGTAGAATAACTCGAAAACCTTAGAAACAGCTTAGCTCAATGTAAAACGCAACATAACCAATATGCAGCATGAGAAACGTCGAAAAATTCAAAAAATACAAAAAATAACTGGAAAACTTCAGAAAAAGCACAGGGCAGTTAAAAAGGCAACTTAATCCATATGCACCATGGGAAACTTCGTAAACGCAAAAACAATCCCATTTAAACAGGAAAACTTCAGAAACAGCGGACAGCATTGTGAAACGCAGCACGACTCAAACGCACCATGAGAAACTTCGAAAAACTGAACAAATTAGAAAAATAACTCGAAAACCTTAAAACAGCTTAATTCAATGTAAAACGCAGCACAACCAATATGCAGCATGCGAAACGTCGAAACATTCAAAAAATTAAAACAAATAACTGGAAAACTTCAGAAAAAGCATAGGGCAGTTCAAAAGGCAACTTAATCCATATGCACCATGGGAAACTTCGTAAAGCGCAAAAACAAACCAATTTAAACTGGAAAACATCAGAAACAGCGGACAGCATTGTGAAATGCAGCACGACTCAAACGCACAATGAGAAACTTCGAAAATCTCCAAAAAGTAAACAAATAATTTAAAAACATCAAAAACAGCGTATGGCAGTGTAGACAGAAGCAAAACACATGTGCAGCATGAGAAACTTCGAAAAGCTGAAAAAGTAGAAAGATAATTCGAAAACCTCAGAAACAGCGTAGCTCAATGTAAAACGCAGCATAAACAATATGCAGCATGAGTAATGTCGAAAACATAAAAAAAGTAAAAGAAATAACTGGAAAACTTCAGAAAAAGCGTAGGGCAGTGTAGACAGAAGCAAAACCCATGTGCAACATGAGAAACTTCGAAAAACTGAAAAAATTAGAAAAATATCTCGAAAACCTTAAAACAGCTTAACTCAATGTAAAACGCAGCACAACCAATATGCAGCATGCGAAACGTCCAAACATTCAAAAAATTAAAACAAATAACTGGAAAACTTCAGAAAAAGCATAGGGCAGTTCAAAAGGCAACTTAATCCATATGCACCTTGGGAAACTTCGAAAAGCGCAAAAACAAACCAATTTAAACTGGAAAACATCAGAAACAGCGGACAGCATTGTGAAACGCAGCACGACTCAAACGCACCATGAGAAACTTCGAAAAACTCCAAAAAGTAAACAAATAATCCGAAAACATCAAAAACAGCGTAGGGCAGTGTAGACAGAAGCAAAACACATGTGCAGCATGAGAAACTTCGAAAAGCTGAAAAAGTAGAAAAATAATTCGAAAACCTCAGAAACAGCGTAGCTCAATGTAAAACGCAGCATACACAATATGCAGCATGAGTAATGTCGAAAACATAAAAAAAGTAAAAGAAATAACTGGAAAACTTCAGAAAAAGCGTAGGGCAGTGTAGGCAGAAGCAAAACCCATGTGCAACATGAGAAACTTCGAAAAACTGAAAAAATTAGAAACATAACTCGAAAACCTTAAAACAGCTTAACTCAATGTAAAACGCAGCACAACCAATATGCAGCATGCGAAACGTCGAAACATTCAAAAAATTAAAACAAATAACTGGAAACCTTCAGCAACAAGGTGGGGCAGCACAACTAATATGCACCATCAGAAATTTTGGATAACTCCAAAAAGTAAACAATTAATACGAAAACAGCAAAGGGCAGTGTAGACAGAAGCAAAACCCATGTGCAGCATGAGAAACTTCGAAAAACGGAAAAAAGTAGAATAACTCGAAAACCTTAAAACAGCTTAATTCAATGTAAAACGCAGCACAACCAATATGCAGCATGCGAAACGTCGAAACATTCAAAAAATTAAAACAAATAACTGGAAAACTTCAGCAACAAGGTGGGGCAGCACAACTAATATGCACCATCAGAAATTTTGGAAAACTCCAAAAAGTAAACAATTAATACGAAAACAGCAAAGGGCAGTGTAGACAGAAGCAAAACCCATGTGCAGCATGAGAAACTTCGAAAAACTGAAAAAAGTAGAATAACTCGAAAACCTTAGAAACAGCTTAGCTCAATGTAAAACGCAACACAACCAATATGCAGCATGAGAAACGTCGAAAAATTCAAAAAATACAAAAAATAACTGGAAAACTTCAGAAACAGCGGACAGCATTGTGAAACGCAGCACGACTCAAACGCACCATGAGAAACTTCGAAAAACTCCAAAAAGTAAACACATGTGCAGCATGAGAAACTTCGAAAAGCTGAAAAAGTAGAAAGATAATTCGAAAACCTCAGAAACAGCGTAGCTCAATGTAAAACGCAGCATAAACAATATGCAGCATGAGTAATGTCGAAAACATAAAAAAAGTAAAAGAAATAACTGGAAAACGTCAGAAAAAGCGTAGGGCAGTGTAGACAGAAGCAAAACCCATGTGCAACATGAGAAACTTCGAAAAACTGAAAAAATTAGAAAAATATCTCGAAAACCTTAAAACAGCTTAACTCAATGTAAAACGCAGCACAACCAATATGCAGCATGCGAAACGTCCAAACATTCAAAAAATTAAAACAAATAACTGGAAAACTTCAGAAAAAGCATAGGGCAGTTCAAAAGGCAACTTAATCCATATGCACCTTGGGAAACTACGTAAAACGCAAAAACAAACCAATTTAAACTGGAAAACATCAGAAACAGCGGACAGCATTGTGAAACGCAGCACGACTCAAACGCACCATGAGAAACTTCGAAAAACTCCAAAAAGTAAACAAGTAATCCGAAAACATCAAAAACAGCGTAGGGCAGTGTAGACAGAAGCAAAACACATGTGCAGCATGAGAAACTTCGAAAAGCTGAAAAAGTAGAAAAATAATTCGGAAACCTCAGAAACAGCGTAGCTCAATGTAAAACGCAGCATAAACAATATGCAGCATGAGTAAAGTCGAAAACATAAAAAAATTAAAAGAAATAACTGGAAAACTTCAGAAAAAGCGTTGGGCAGTGTAGACAGAAGCAAAACCCATGTGCAACATGAGAAACTTCGAAAAACTGAAAAAATTAGAAAAATAACTCGAAAACCTTAAAACTGCTTAACTCAATGTAAAACGCAGCACAACCAATATGCAGCATGCGAAACGTCGAATCATTCAAAAAATTAAAACAAATAACTGGAAAACTTCAGCAACAAGGTGGGGCAGCACAACTAATATGCACCATCAGAAATTTTGGAAAACTCCAAAAATTAAACAATTAATACGAAAACAGCAAAGGGCAGTGTAGACAGAAGCAAAACCCATGTGCAGCATGAGAAACTTCGAAAAGCTGAAAAAGTAGAAAAATAATTCGAAAACCTCAGAAACAGCGTAGCTCAATGTAAAACGCAGCATAAACAATATGCAGCATGAGTAATGTCGAAAACATTAAAAAAGTAAAAGAAATAACTGGAAAACTTCAGAAAAAGCGTAGGGCAGTGTAGACAGAAGCAAAACCCATGTGCAGCATGAGAAACTTCGAAAAGCTGAAAAAAGTAGGAAAATAATTCGAAAACCTCAGAAACAGCGTAGCTCAATGTAAAACGCAGCATAAACAATATGCAGCATGAGTAAAGTCGAAAACATAAAAAAATTAAAAGAAATAACTGGAAAACTTCAGAAAAAGCGTAGGGCAGTGTAGACAGAAGCAAAACCCATGTGCAACATGAGAAACTTCGAAAAACTGAAAAAATTAGAAAAATAACTCGAAAACCTTAAAACAGCTTAACTCAATGTAAAACGCAGCACAACCAATATGCAGCATGCGAAACGTCGAAACATTCAAAAAATTAAAACAAATAACTGGAAAACTTCAGCAACAAGGTGGGGCAGCACAACTAATATGCACCATCAGAAATTTTGGAAAACTCCAAAAATTAAACAATTAATACGAAAACAGCAAAGGGCAGTGTAGACAGAAGCAAAACCCATGTGCAGCATGAGAAACTTCGAAAAGCTGAAAAAGTAGAAAAATAATTCGAAAACCTCAGAAACAGCGTAGCTCAATGTAAAACGCAGCATAAACAATATGCAGCATGAGTAATGTCGAAAACATTAAAAAAGTAAAAGAAATAACTGGAAAACTTCAGAAAAAGCGTAGGGCAGTGTAGACAGAAGCAAAACCCATGTGCAGCATGAGAAACTTCGAAAAGCTGAAAAAAGTAGGAAAATAATTCGAAAACCTCAGAAACAGCGTAGCTCAATGTAAAACGCAGCATAAACAATATGCAGCATGAGTAAAGTCGAAAACATAAAAAAATTAAAAGAAATAACTGGAAAACTTCAGAAAAAGCGTAGGGCAGTGTAGACAGAAGCAAAACCCATGTGCAACATGAGAAACTTCGAAAAACTGAAAAAATTAGAAAAATAACTCGAAAACCTTAAAACAGCTTAACTCAATGTAAAACGCAGCACAACCAATATGCAGCATGCGAAACGTCGAAACATTCAAAAAATTAAAACAAATAACTGGAAAACTTCAGCAACAAGGTGGGGCAGCACAACTAATATGCACCATCAGAAATTTTGGATAACTCCAAAAAGTAAACAGTTAATACGAAAACAGCAAAGGGCAGTGTAGACAGAAGCAAAACCCATGTGCAGCATGAGAAACTTCGAAAAACGGAAAAAAGTAGAATAACTCGAAAACCTTAAAACAGCTTAATTCAATGTAAAACGCAGCACAACCAATATGCAGCATGCGAAACGTCGAAACATTCAAAAAATTAAAACAAATAACTGGAAAACTTCAGCAACAAGGTGGGGCAGCACAACCATCAGAAATTTTGGAAAACTCCAAAAAGTAAACAATTAATACGAAAACAGCAAAGGGCAGTGTAGACAGAAGCAAAACCCATGTGCAGCATGAGAAACTTCGAAAAACTGAAAAAAGTAGAATAACTCGAAAACCTTAAAACAGCTTAGCTCAATGTAAAACGCAACACAACCAATATGCAGCATGAGAAACGTCGAAAAATTCAAAAAATACAAAAAATAACTGGAAAACTTCAGAAAAAGCACAGGGCAGTTAAAAAGGCAACTTAATCCATATGCACCATGGGAAACTTCGTAAACGCAAAAACAATCCCATTCAAAGAGGAAAACTTCAGAAACAGCGGACAGCATTGTGAAACGCAGCACGACTCAAACGCACCATGGGAAACTTCGAAAAACTGAAAAAATTAGAAAAATAACTCGAAAACCTTAAAACAGCTTAATTCAATGTAAAACGCAGCACAACCAATATGCAGCATGCGAAACGTCGAAACATTCAAAAAATTAAAACAAATAACTGGAAAACGTCAGAAAAAGCATAGGGCAGTTCAAAAGGCAACTTAATCCATATGCACTTGGGAAACTTCGTAAAGCGGAAAAACAAACCAATTTAAACTGGAAAACATCAGAAAGAGCGGACAGCATTGTGAAACGCAGCACGACTCAAACGCACCATGAGAAACTTCGAAAAACTCCAAAGAGTAAACAAATAATCCGAAAACATCAAAAACAGCGCAGGGCAGTGTAGACAGAAGCAAAACACATGTGCAGCATGAGAAACTTCGAAAAGCTGAAAAAGTAGAAAAATAATTCGAAAACCTCAGAAACAGCGTAGCTCAATGTAAAACGCAGCATAAACAATATGCAGCATGAGTAATGTCGAAAACATAAAAAAAGTAAAAGAAATAACTGGAAAACTTCAGAAAAAGCGTAGGGCAATGTAGACAGAAGCAAAACCCATGTGCAACATGAGAAACTTCGAAAAACTGAAAAAATTAGAAAAATAACTCGAAAACCTTAAAACAGCTTAACAATGTAAAACGCAGCACAACCAATATGCAGCATGCGAAACGTCGAAACATTCAAAAAATTAAACAAATAACTGGAAAACTTCAGCAACAAGGTGGGGCAGCACAACTAATATGCACCATCAGAAATTTTGTATAACTCCAAAAAGTAAACAATTAATACGAAAACAGCAAAGGGCAGTGTGGACAGAAGCAAAACCCATGTGCAGCATGAGAAACTTCGAAAAACGGAAAAAAGTAGAACAACTCGAAAACCTTAAAACAGCTTAATTCAATGTAAAACGCAGCACAACCAATATGCAGCATGCGAAACGTCGAAACATTCAAAAAATTAAAACAAATAACTGGAAAACTTCAGCAACAAGGTGGGGCAGCACAACTAATATGCACCATCAGAAATTTTGGAAAACTCCAAAAAGTAAACAATTAATACGAAAACAGCAAAGGGCAGTGTAGACAGAAGCAAAACCCATGTGCAGCATGAGAAACTTCGAAAAACTGAAAAAAGTAGAATAACTCGAAAACCTTAGAAACAGCTTAGCTCAATGTAAAACGCAACACAACCAATATGCAGCATGAGAAACGTCGAAAAATTCAAAAAATACAAAAAATAACTGGAAAACGTCAGAAAAGGCACAGGGCAGTTAAAAAGGCAACTTAATCCATACGCACCATGGGAAACTTCGTAAACGCAAAAACAATCCCATTTAAACAGGAAAACTTCAGAAACAGCGGACAGCATTGTGAAACGCAGCACGACTCAAACGCACCATGGGAAACTTCGAAAAACTGAAAAAATTAGAAAAATAACTCGAAAACCTTAAATCAGCTTAATTCAATGTAAAACGCAGCACAACCAATATGCAGCATGCGAAACGTCGAAACATTCAAAAAATTAAAACAAATAACTGGAAAACTTCAGAAAAAGCATAGGGCAGTTCAAAAGGCAACTTAATCCATATGCACCTTGGGAAACTTCGTAAAGCGCAAAAACAAACCAATTTAAACTGGCAAACATCAGAAACAGCGGACAGCATTGTGAAACGCAGCACGACTCAAACGCACCATGAGAAACTTCGAAAAACTCCAAAAAGTAAACAAATAATCCGAAAACATCAAAAACAGCGTAGGGCAGTGTAGACAGAAGCAAAACATATGTGCAGCATGAGAAACTTCGAAAGCTGAAAAAGTAGAAAAATAATTCGAAAACCTCAGAAACAGCGTAGCTCAATATAAAACGCAGCACAAACAATATGCAGCATGAGTAATGTCGAAAACATTAAAAAAGTAAAAGAAATAACTGGAAAACTTCAGAAAAAGCGTAGGGCAGTGTAGACAGAAGCAAAACCCATGTGCAACATGAGAAAGTTCGAAAAACTGAAAAAGGTAGAACAATTACTCGAAAACCTTAGAAACAGCTTAGCTCAATGTAAAACGCAGCACAACCAATATGCAGCATGAGAAACGTCGCAAAATTCAAATAATTCAAAAATTAACTGGTAAACTTCAGAAAAAGCATAGGGCAGTTCAAAAGGCAACTTAATCCATATGCACCTTGGGAAACTTCGTAAAACGCAAAATCAAACCAATTTAAACTGGAAAACATCAGAAACAGCGGACAGCATTGTGAAACGCAGCACGACTCAAACGCACCATGAGAAACTTCGAAAAACTTCAAAAAGTAAACAAATAATCCGAAAACATCAAAAACAGCGTAGGGCAGTGTAGACAGAAGCAAAACACATGTGCAGCATGAGAAACTTCGAAAAGCTGAAAAAGTAGAAAAATAATTCGAAAACCTCAGAAATAGCGTAGCTCAATGTAAAACGCAGCAAAAACAATATGCAGCATGAGTAATGTCGAAAACATGAAAAAATTAAAAGAAATAACCGGATAACTTCAGAAAAAGCGTAGGGCAGTGTAGACAGAAGCAAAACCCATGTGCAACATGAGAAACTTCGAAAAACTGAAAAAATTAGAAAAATAACTCGAAAACCTTAAAACAGCTTAACTCAATGTAAAACGCAGCACAACCAATATGCAGCATGCGAAACGTCGAAATATTCAAAAAATTAAAACAAATAACTGGAAAACATCAGCAACAAGGTGGCGCAGCACAACTAATATGCACCATCAGAAATTTTGGAAAACTCCAAAAAGTAAACAATTAATACAAAAACAGCAAAGGGCAGTGTAGACAGAAGCAAAACCCATGTGCAGCATGAGAAACTTCGAAAAACTGAACAAATTAGAAAAATAACTCGAAAACCTTAAAACAGCTTAATTCAATGTAAAACGCAGCACAACCAATATGCAGCATGCGAAACGTCGAAACATTCAAAAAATTAAAACAAATAACTGGAAAACTTCAGAAAAAGCATAGGGCAGTTCAAAAGGCAACTTAATCCATATGCACCATGGGAAACTTCGTAAAGCGCAAAAACAAACCAATTTAAACTGGAAAACATCAGAAACAGCGGACAGCATTGTGAAATGCAGCACGACTCAAACGCACAATGAGAAACTTCGAAAATCTCCAAAAAGTAAACAAATAATTTAAAAACATCAAAAACAGCGTATGGCAGTGTAGACAGAAGCAAAACACATGTGCAGCATGAGAAACTTCGAAAAGCTGAAAAAGTAGAAAGATAATTCGAAAACCTCAGAAACAGCGTAGCTCAATGTAAAACGCAGCATAAACAATATGCAGCATGAGTAATGTCGAAAACATAAAAAAAGTAAAAGAAATAACTGGAAAACTTCAGAAAAAGCGTAGGGCAGTGTAGACAGAAGCAAAACCCATGTGCAACATGAGAAACTTCGAAAAACTGAAAAAATTAGAAAAATATCTCGAAAACCTTAAAACAGCTTAACTCAATGTAAAACGCAGCACAACCAATATGCAGCATGCGAAACGTCCAAACATTCAAAAAATTAAAACAAATAACTGGAAAACTTCAGAAAAAGCATAGGGCAGTTCAAAAGGCAACTTAATCCATATGCACCTTGGGAAACTTCGAAAAGCGCAAAAACAAACCAATTTAAACTGGAAAACATCAGAAACAGCGGACAGCATTGTGAAACGCAGCACGACTCAAACGCACCATGAGAAACTTCGAAAAACTCCAAAAAGTAAACAAATAATCCGAAAACATCAAAAACAGCGTAGGGCAGTGTAGACAGAAGCAAAACACATGTGCAGCATGAGAAACTTCGAAAAGCTGAAAAAGTAGAAAAATAATTCGAAAACCTCAGAAACAGCGTAGCTCAATGTAAAACGCAGCATACACAATATGCAGCATGAGTAATGTCGAAAACATAAAAAAAGTAAAAGAAATAACTGGAAAACTTCAGAAAAAGCGTAGGGCAGTGTAGGCAGAAGCAAAACCCATGTGCAACATGAGAAACTTCGAAAAACTGAAAAAATTAGAAACATAACTCGAAAACCTTAAAACAGCTTAACTCAATGTAAAACGCAGCACAACCAATATGCAGCATGCGAAACGTCGAAACATTCAAAAAATTAAAACAAATAACTGGAAACCTTCAGCAACAAGGTGGGGCAGCACAACTAATATGCACCATCAGAAATTTTGGATAACTCCAAAAAGTAAACAATTAATACGAAAACAGCAAAGGGCAGTGTAGACAGAAGCAAAACCCATGTGCAGCATGAGAAACTTCGAAAAACGGAAAAAAGTAGAATAACTCGAAAACCTTAAAACAGCTTAATTCAATGTAAAACGCAGCACAACCAATATGCAGCATGCGAAACGTCGAAACATTCAAAAAATTAAAACAAATAACTGGAAAACTTCAGCAACAAGGTGGGGCAGCACAACTAATATGCACCATCAGAAATTTTGGAAAACTCCAAAAAGTAAACAATTAATACGAAAACAGCAAAGGGCAGTGTAGACAGAAGCAAAACCCATGTGCAGCATGAGAAACTTCGAAAAACTGAAAAAAGTAGAATAACTCGAAAACCTTAGAAACAGCTTAGCTCAATGTAAAACGCAACACAACCAATATGCAGCATGAGAAACGTCGAAAAATTCAAAAAATACAAAAAATAACTGGAAAACTTCAGAAACAGCGGACAGCATTGTGAAACGCAGCACGACTCAAACGCACCATGAGAAACTTCGAAAAACTCCAAAAAGTAAACACATGTGCAGCATGAGAAACTTCGAAAAGCTGAAAAAGTAGAAAGATAATTCGAAAACCTCAGAAACAGCGTAGCTCAATGTAAAACGCAGCATAAACAATATGCAGCATGAGTAAAGTCGAAAACATAAAAAAATTAAAAGAAATAACTGGAAAACTTCAGAAAAAGCGTTGGGCAGTGTAGACAGAAGCAAAACCCATGTGCAACATGAGAAACTTCGAAAAACTGAAAAAATTAGAAAAATAACTCGAAAACCTTAAAACTGCTTAACTCAATGTAAAACGCAGCACAACCAATATGCAGCATGCGAAACGTCGAATCATTCAAAAAATTAAAACAAATAACTGGAAAACTTCAGCAACAAGGTGGGGCAGCACAACTAATATGCACCATCAGAAATTTTGGAAAACTCCAAAAATTAAACAATTAATACGAAAACAGCAAAGGGCAGTGTAGACAGAAGCAAAACCCATGTGCAGCATGAGAAACTTCGAAAAGCTGAAAAAGTAGAAAAATAATTCGAAAACCTCAGAAACAGCGTAGCTCAATGTAAAACGCAGCATAAACAATATGCAGCATGAGTAATGTCGAAAACATTAAAAAAGTAAAAGAAATAACTGGAAAACTTCAGAAAAAGCGTAGGGCAGTGTAGACAGAAGCAAAACCCATGTGCAGCATGAGAAACTTCGAAAAGCTGAAAAAAGTAGGAAAATAATTCGAAAACCTCAGAAACAGCGTAGCTCAATGTAAAACGCAGCATAAACAATATGCAGCATGAGTAAAGTCGAAAACATAAAAAAATTAAAAGAAATAACTGGAAAACTTCAGAAAAAGCGTAGGGCAGTGTAGACAGAAGCAAAACCCATGTGCAACATGAGAAACTTCGAAAAACTGAAAAAATTAGAAAAATAACTCGAAAACCTTAAAACAGCTTAACTCAATGTAAAACGCAGCACAACCAATATGCAGCATGCGAAACGTCGAAACATTCAAAAAATTAAAACAAATAACTGGAAAACTTCAGCAACAAGGTGGGGCAGCACAACTAATATGCACCATCAGAAATTTTGGATAACTCCAAAAAGTAAACAGTTAATACGAAAACAGCAAAGGGCAGTGTAGACAGAAGCAAAACCCATGTGCAGCATGAGAAACTTCGAAAAACGGAAAAAAGTAGAATAACTCGAAAACCTTAAAACAGCTTAATTCAATGTAAAACGCAGCACAACCAATATGCAGCATGCGAAACGTCGAAACATTCAAAAAATTAAAACAAATAACTGGAAAACTTCAGCAACAAGGTGGGGCAGCACAACCATCAGAAATTTTGGAAAACTCCAAAAAGTAAACAATTAATACGAAAACAGCAAAGGGCAGTGTAGACAGAAGCAAAACCCATGTGCAGCATGAGAAACTTCGAAAAACTGAAAAAAGTAGAATAACTCGAAAACCTTAAAACAGCTTAGCTCAATGTAAAACGCAACACAACCAATATGCAGCATGAGAAACGTCGAAAAATTCAAAAAATACAAAAAATAACTGGAAAACTTCAGAAAAAGCACAGGGCAGTTAAAAAGGCAACTTAATCCATATGCACCATGGGAAACTTCGTAAACGCAAAAACAATCCCATTCAAAGAGGAAAACTTCAGAAACAGCGGACAGCATTGTGAAACGCAGCACGACTCAAACGCACCATGGGAAACTTCGAAAAACTGAAAAAATTAGAAAAATAACTCGAAAACCTTAAAACAGCTTAATTCAATGTAAAACGCAGCACAACCAATATGCAGCATGCGAAACGTCGAAACATTCAAAAAATTAAAACAAATAACTGGAAAACGTCAGAAAAAGCATAGGGCAGTTCAAAAGGCAACTTAATCCATATGCACTTGGGAAACTTCGTAAAGCGGAAAAACAAACCAATTTAAACTGGAAAACATCAGAAAGAGCGGACAGCATTGTGAAACGCAGCACGACTCAAACGCACCATGAGAAACTTCGAAAAACTCCAAAGAGTAAACAAATAATCCGAAAACATCAAAAACAGCGCAGGGCAGTGTAGACAGAAGCAAAACACATGTGCAGCATGAGAAACTTCGAAAAGCTGAAAAAGTAGAAAAATAATTCGAAAACCTCAGAAACAGCGTAGCTCAATGTAAAACGCAGCATAAACAATATGCAGCATGAGTAATGTCGAAAACATAAAAAAAGTAAAAGAAATAACTGGAAAACTTCAGAAAAAGCGTAGGGCAATGTAGACAGAAGCAAAACCCATGTGCAACATGAGAAACTTCGAAAAACTGAAAAAATTAGAAAAATAACTCGAAAACCTTAAAACAGCTTAACAATGTAAAACGCAGCACAACCAATATGCAGCATGCGAAACGTCGAAACATTCAAAAAATTAAACAAATAACTGGAAAACTTCAGCAACAAGGTGGGGCAGCACAACTAATATGCACCATCAGAAATTTTGTATAACTCCAAAAAGTAAACAATTAATACGAAAACAGCAAAGGGCAGTGTGGACAGAAGCAAAACCCATGTGCAGCATGAGAAACTTCGAAAAACGGAAAAAAGTAGAACAACTCGAAAACCTTAAAACAGCTTAATTCAATGTAAAACGCAGCACAACCAATATGCAGCATGCGAAACGTCGAAACATTCAAAAAATTAAAACAAATAACTGGAAAACTTCAGCAACAAGGTGGGGCAGCACAACTAATATGCACCATCAGAAATTTTGGAAAACTCCAAAAAGTAAACAATTAATACGAAAACAGCAAAGGGCAGTGTAGACAGAAGCAAAACCCATGTGCAGCATGAGAAACTTCGAAAAACTGAAAAAAGTAGAATAACTCGAAAACCTTAGAAACAGCTTAGCTCAATGTAAAACGCAACACAACCAATATGCAGCATGAGAAACGTCGAAAAATTCAAAAAATACAAAAAATAACTGGAAAACGTCAGAAAAGGCACAGGGCAGTTAAAAAGGCAACTTAATCCATACGCACCATGGGAAACTTCGTAAACGCAAAAACAATCCCATTTAAACAGGAAAACTTCAGAAACAGCGGACAGCATTGTGAAACGCAGCACGACTCAAACGCACCATGGGAAACTTCGAAAAACTGAAAAAATTAGAAAAATAACTCGAAAACCTTAAATCAGCTTAATTCAATGTAAAACGCAGCACAACCAATATGCAGCATGCGAAACGTCGAAACATTCAAAAAATTAAAACAAATAACTGGAAAACTTCAGAAAAAGCATAGGGCAGTTCAAAAGGCAACTTAATCCATATGCACCTTGGGAAACTTCGTAAAGCGCAAAAACAAACCAATTTAAACTGGCAAACATCAGAAACAGCGGACAGCATTGTGAAACGCAGCACGACTCAAACGCACCATGAGAAACTTCGAAAAACTCCAAAAAGTAAACAAATAATCCGAAAACATCAAAAACAGCGTAGGGCAGTGTAGACAGAAGCAAAACATATGTGCAGCATGAGAAACTTCGAAAGCTGAAAAAGTAGAAAAATAATTCGAAAACCTCAGAAACAGCGTAGCTCAATATAAAACGCAGCACAAACAATATGCAGCATGAGTAATGTCGAAAACATTAAAAAAGTAAAAGAAATAACTGGAAAACTTCAGAAAAAGCGTAGGGCAGTGTAGACAGAAGCAAAACCCATGTGCAACATGAGAAAGTTCGAAAAACTGAAAAAGGTAGAACAATTACTCGAAAACCTTAGAAACAGCTTAGCTCAATGTAAAACGCAGCACAACCAATATGCAGCATGAGAAACGTCGCAAAATTCAAATAATTCAAAAATTAACTGGTAAACTTCAGAAAAAGCATAGGGCAGTTCAAAAGGCAACTTAATCCATATGCACCTTGGGAAACTTCGTAAAACGCAAAATCAAACCAATTTAAACTGGAAAACATCAGAAACAGCGGACAGCATTGTGAAACGCAGCACGACTCAAACGCACCATGAGAAACTTCGAAAAACTTCAAAAAGTAAACAAATAATCCGAAAACATCAAAAACAGCGTAGGGCAGTGTAGACAGAAGCAAAACACATGTGCAGCATGAGAAACTTCGAAAAGCTGAAAAAGTAGAAAAATAATTCGAAAACCTCAGAAATAGCGTAGCTCAATGTAAAACGCAGCAAAAACAATATGCAGCATGAGTAATGTCGAAAACATGAAAAAATTAAAAGAAATAACCGGATAACTTCAGAAAAAGCGTAGGGCAGTGTAGACAGAAGCAAAACCCATGTGCAACATGAGAAACTTCGAAAAACTGAAAAAATTAGAAAAATAACTCGAAAACCTTAAAACAGCTTAACTCAATGTAAAACGCAGCACAACCAATATGCAGCATGCGAAACGTCGAAATATTCAAAAAATTAAAACAAATAACTGGAAAACATCAGCAACAAGGTGGCGCAGCACAACTAATATGCACCATCAGAAATTTTGGAAAACTCCAAAAAGTAAACAATTAATACAAAAACAGCAAAGGGCAGTGTAGACAGAAGCAAAACCCATGTGCAGCATGAGAAACTTCGAAAAACTGAAAAAAGTAGAATAACTCGAAATCCTTAGAAACAGCTTAGCTTAATGTAAAACGCAACACAACCAATATGCAGCATGAGAAACGTCGAAACATTCAAAAAATTAAAACAAATAACTGGAAAACTTCAGAAAAAGCATAGGGCAGTTCAAAAGGCAACTTAATCCATATGCACCTTGGGAAACTTCGTAAAGCGCAAAAACAAACCAATTTAAACTGGCAAACATCAGAAACAGCGGACAGCATTGTGAAACGCAGCACGACTCAAACGCACCATGAGAAACTTCGAAAAACTCCAAAAAGTAAACAAATAATCCGAAAACATCAAAAACAGCGTAGGGCAGTGTAGACAGAAGCAAAACATATGTGCAGCATGAGAAACTTCGAAAAGCTGAAAAAGTAGAAAAATAATTCGAAAACCTCAGAAACAGCGTAGCTCAATATAAAACGCAGCATAAACAATATGCAGCATGAGTAATGTCGAAAACATTAAAAAAGTAAAAGAAATAACTGGAAAACTTCAGAAAAAGCGTAGGGCAGTGTAGACAGAAGCAAAACCCATGTGCAACATGAGAAAGTTCGAAAAACTGAAAAAAGTAGGAAAAAAACTCGAAAACCTTAGAAACAGCTTACCTCAATGTAAAACGCAACACAACCAATATGCAGCATGAGAAACGTCGAAAAATTCGAACAATTCAAAACATAACTGGAAAACTTCAGAAAAAGCACAGGGCAGTTCAAAAGGCAACTTAATCCATATGCACCTTGGGAAACTACGTAAGACGCAAAAACAAACCAATTTAAACTGGAAAACATCAGAAACAGCGGACAGCATTGTGAAACGCAGCACGACTCAAACGCACCATGAGAAACTTCGAAAAACTCCAAAAAGTAAACAAATAATCCGAAAACATCAAAAACAGCGTAGGGCAGTGTAGACAGAAGCAAAACACATGTGCAGCATGAGAAACTTCGAAAAGCTGAAAAAGTAGAAAAATAATTCGAAAACCTCAGAAACAGCGTAGCTCAATGTAAAACGCAGCATAAACAATATGCAGCATGAGTAAAGTCGAAAACATAAAAAATTAAAAGAACTAACTGGAAAACTTCAGAAAAAGCGTAGGGCAGTGTAGACAGAAGCAAAACCCATGTGCAACATGAGAAAGTTCGAAAAACTGAAAAAAGTAGGAAAAAAACTCGAAAACCTTAGAAACAGCTTACCTCAATGTAAAACGCAACACAACCAATATGCAGCATGCGAAACGTCGAAACATTCAAAAAATTAAAACAAATAACTGGAAAACTTCAGAAAAAGCATAGGGCAGTTCAAAAGGCAACTTAATCCATATGCACCTTGGGAAACTTCGTAAAGCGCAAAAACAAACCAATTTAAACTGGAAAACATCAGAAACAGCGGACAGCATTGTGAAACGCAGCACGATTCAAACGAACCATGAGAAACTTCGAAAAACTCCAAAAAGTAAACAAGTAATCCGAAAAGATCAAAAACAGCGTAGGGCAGTGCAGACAGAAGCAAAACCCATGTACAGCATGAGAAACTTCGAAAAACTGAAAAAAGTAGAACAATTACTCGAAAACCTTAGAAACAGCTTAGCTCAATGTAAAACGCAGCATAAACAATATGCAGCATGAGTAATGTCGAAAAAAAGAAAAAATTAAAAGAAATAACTGGATAACTTCAGAAAAAGCGTAGGGCAGTGTAGACAGAAGCAAAACCCATGTGCAACATGAGAAACTTCGAAAAACTGAAAAAATTAGAAAAATAACTCGAAAACCTTAAAACAGCTTAACTCAATGTAAAACGCAGCACAACTAATATGCATCATGCGAAACGTCGAAACATTCAAAAAATTAAAACAAATAACTGGAAAACATCAGCAACAAGGTGGCGCAGCACAACTAATATGCACCATCAGAAATTTTGGAAAACTCCAAAAAGTAAACAATTAATACAAAAACAGCAAAGGGCAGTGTAGACAGAAGCAAAACCCATGTGCAGCATGAGAAACTTCGAAAAACTGAAAAAAGTAGAATAACTCGAAAACCTTAGAAACAGCTTAGCTTAATGTAAAACGCAACACAACCAATATGCAGCATGAGAAACGTCGAAAAATTCAAAAAATACAAAAAATAACTGGAAAACTTCAGAAAAGGCACAGGGCAGTTAAAAAGGCAACTTAATCCATATGCACCATGGGAAACTTCGTAAACGCAAAAACAATCCCATTTAAACAGGAAAATTTCAGAAACAGCGGACAGCATTGTGAAACGCAGCACGACTCAAACGCACCATGGGAAACTTCGAAAAACTGAAAAAATTAGAAAAATAACTCGAAAACCTTAAAACAGCTTAATTCAATGTAAAACGCAGCACAACCAATATGCAGCATGCGAAACGTCGAAACATTCAAAAAATTAAAACAAATAACTGGAAAACTTCAGAAAAAGCATAGGGCAGTTCAAAAGGCAACTTAATCCATATGCACCTTGGGAAACTTCGTAAAGCGCAAAAACAAACCAATTTAAACTGGCAAACATCAGAAACAGCGGACAGCATTGTGAAACGCAGCACGACTCAAACGCATCATGAGAAACTTCGAAAAACTCCAAAAAGTAAACAAATAATCCGAAAACATCAAAAACAGCGTAGGGCAGTGTAGACAGAAGCAAAACATATGTGCAGCATGAGAAACTTCGAAAAGCTGAAAAAGTAGAAAAATAATTCGAAAACCTCAGAAACAGCGTAGCTCAATATAAAACGCAGCATAAACAATATGCAGCATGAGTAATGTCGAAAACATTAAAAAAGTAAAAGAAATAACTGGAAAACTTCAGAAAAAGCGTAGGGCAGTGTAGACAGAAGCAAAACCCATGTGCAACATGAGAAAGTTCGAAAAAGTGAAAAAAGTAGGAAAAAAACTCGAAAACCTTAAAACAGCTTAACTCAATGTAAAACGCAGCACAACCAATATGCAGCATGCGAAACGTCGAAACATTCAAAAAATTAAAACAAATAACTGGAAAACATCAGCAAAAAGGTGGCGCAGCACAACTAATATGCACCATCAGAAATTTTGGAAAACTCCAAAAAGTAAACAATTAATACAAAAACAGCAAAGGGCAGTGTTGACAGAAGCAAAACCCATGTGCAGCATGAGAAACTTCGAAAAACTGAAAAAAGTAGAATAACTCGAAAACCTTAGAAACAGCTTAGCTTAATGTAAAAGGCAACACAACCAATATGCAGCATGAGAAACGTCGAAAAATTCAAATAATTCAAAAATTAACTGGTAAACTTCAGAAAAAGCATAGGGCAGTTCAAAAGGCAACTTAATCCATATGCACCTTGGGAAACTTCGTAAAACGCAAAATCAAACCAATTTAAACTGGAAAACATCAGAAACAGCGGACAGCATTGTGATACGCAGCACGACTCAAACGCACCATGAGAAACTTCGAAAAACTTCAAAAAGTAAACAAATAATCCGAAAACATCAAAAACAGCGTAGGGCAGTGTAGACAGAAGCAAAACACATGTGCAGCATGAGAAACTTCGAAAAGCTGAAAAAGTAGAAAAATAATTCGAAAACCTCAGAAATAGCGTAGCTCAATGTAAAACGCAGCATAAACAATATGCAGCATGAGTAATGTCGAAAACATGAAAAAATTAAAAGAAATAACTGGATAACTTCAGAAAAAGCGTAGGGCAGTGTAGACAGAAGCAAAACCCATGTGCAACATGAGAAACTTCGAAAAACTGAAAAAATTAGAAAAATAACTCGAAAACCTTAAAACAGCTTAACTCAATGTAAAACGCAGCACAACTAATATGCATCATGCGAAACGTCGAAACATTCAAAAAATTAAAACAAATAACTGGAAAACATCAGCAACAAGGTGGCGCAGCACAACTAATATGCACCATCAGAAATTTTGGAAAACTCCAAAAAGTAAACAATTAATACAAAAACAGCAAAGGGCAGTGTAGACAGAAGCAAAACCCATGTGCAGCATGAGAAACTTCGAAAAACTGAAAAAAGTAGAATAACTCGAAAACCTTAGAAACAGCTTAGCTCAATGTAAAACGCTACACAACCAATATGCAGCATGAGAAACGTCGAAAAATTCAAAAAATACAAAAAATAACTGGAAAACTTCAGAAAAGGCACAGGGCAGTTAAAAAGGCAACTTAATCCATATGCACCATGGGAAACTTCGTAAACGCAAAAACAATCCCATTTAAACAGGAAAACTTCAGAAACAGCGGACAGCATTGTGAAACGCAGCACGACTCAAACGCACCATGGGAAACTTCGAAAAACTGAAAAAATTAGAAAAATAACTCGAAAACCTTAAAACAGCTTAATTCAATGTAAAACGCAGCACAACCAATATGCAGCATGCGAAACGTCGAAACATTCAAAAAATTAAAACAAATAACTGGAAAACTTCAGAAAAAGCATAGGGCAGTTCAAAAGGCAACTTAATCCATATGCACCTTGGGAAACTTCGTAAAACGCAAAAACAAACCAATTTAAACTGGCAAACATCAGAAACAGCGGACAGCATTGTGAAACGCAGCACGACTCAAACGCACCATGAGAAACTTCGAAAAACTCCAAAAAGTAAACAAATAATCCGAAAACATCAAAAACAGGGTAGGGCAGTGTAGACAGAAGCAAAACATATGTGCAGCATGAGAAACTTCGAAAAGCTGAAAAAGTAGAAAAATAATTCGAAAACCTCAGAAACAGCGTAGCTCAATATAAAACGCAGCATAAACAATATGCAGCATGAGTAATGTCGAAAACATTAAAAAAGTAAAAGAAATAACTGGAAAACTTCAGAAAAAGCGTAGGGCAGTGTAGACAGAAGCAAAACCCATGTGCAACATGAGAAAGTTCGAAAAACTGAAAAAAGTAGGAAAAAAACTCGAAAACCTTAAAACAGCTTAACTCAATGTAAAACGCAGCACAACCAATATGCAGCATGCGAAACGTCGAAACATTAAAAAAATTAAAACAAATAACTGGAAAACATCAGCAACAAGGTGGCGCAGCACAACTAATATGCACCATCAGAAATTTTGGAAAACTCCAAAAAGTAAACAATTAATACAAAAACAGCAAAGGGCAGTGTTGACAGAAGCAAAACCCATGTGCAGCATGAGAAACTTCGAAAAACTGAAAAAAGTAGAATAACTCGAAAACCTTAGAAACAGCTTAGCTTAATGTAAAAGGCAACACAACCAATATGCAGCATGAGAAACGTCGAAAAATTCAAAAAATACAAAAAATAACTGGAAAACTTCAGAAAAAGCACAGGGCAGTTAAAAAGGCAACTTAATCCATATGCACCATGGGAAACTTCGTAAACGCAAAAACAATCCCATTTAAACAGGAAAACTTCAGAAACAGCGGACAGCATTGTGAAACGCAGCACGACTCAAACGCACCATGGGAAACTTCGAAAAACTGAAAAAATTAGAAAAATAACTCGGAAACCTTAAAACAGCTTAATTCAATGTAAAACGCAGCACAACCAATATGCAGCATGCGAAACGTCGAAACATTCAAAAAATTAAAACAAATAACTGGAAAACTTCAGAAAAAGCATAGGGCAGTTCAAAAGGCAACTTAATCCATATGCACCTTGGGAAACTTCGTAAAGCGCAAAAACAAACCAATTTAAACTGGCAAACATCAGAAACAGCGGACAGCATTGTGAAACGCAGCACGACTCAAACGCACCATGAGAAACTTCGAAAAACTCCAAAAAGTAAACAAATAATCCGAAAACATCAAAAACAGCGTAGGGCAGTGTAGACAGAAGCAAAACATATGTGCAGCATGAGAAACTTCGAAAAGCTGAAAAAGTAGAAAAATAATTCGAAAACCTCAGAAACAGCGTAGCTCAATATAAAACGCAGCATAAACAATATGCAGCATGAGTAATGTCGAAAACATTAAAAAAGTAAAAGAAATAACTGGAAAACTTCAGAAAAAGCGTAGGGCAGTGCAGACAGAAGCAAAACCCATGTGCAACATGAGAAAGTTCGAAAAACTGAAAAAAGTAGGAAAAAAACTCGAAAACCTTAGAAACAGCTTACCTCAATGTAAAACGCAACACAACCAATATGCAGCATCAGAAACGTCGAAAAATTCGAACAATTCAAAACATAACTGGAAAACTTCAGAAAAAGCACAGGGCAGTTCAAAAGGCAACTTAATCCATATGCACCTTGGGAAACTACGTAAAACGCAAAAACAAACCAATTTAAACTGGAAAACATCAGAAACAGCGGACAGCATTGTGAAACGCAGCACGACTCAAACGCACCATGAGAAACTTCGAAAAACTCCAAAAAGTAAACAAATAATCCGAAAACATCAAAAACAGCGTAGGGCAGTGTAGACAGAAGCAAAACACATGTGCAGCATGAGAAACTTCGAAAAGCTGAAAAAGTAGAAAAATAATTCGAAAACCTCAGAAACAGCGTAGCTCAATGTAAAACGCAGCATAAACAATATGCAGCATGAGTAAAGTCGAAAACATAAAAAATTAAAAGAAATAACTGGAAAACTTCAGAAAAAGCGTAGGGCAGTGTAGACAGAAGCAAAACCCATGTGCAACATGAGAAACTTCGAAAAACTGAAAAAATTAGAAAAATAACTCGAAAACCTTAAAACAGCTTAACTCAATGTAAAACGCAGCACAACCAATATGCAGCATGCGAAACGTCGAAACATTCAAAAAATTAAAACAAATAACTGGAAAACTTCAGAAAAAGCATAGGGCAGTTCAAAAGGCAACTTAATCCATATGCACCTTGGGAAACTTCGTAAAGCGCAAAAACAAACCAATTTAAACTGGAAAACATCAGAAACAGCGGACAGCATTGTGAAACGCAGCACGATTCAAACGAACCATGAGAAACTTCGAAAAACTCCAAAAAGTAAACAAGTAATCCGAAAAGATCAAAAACAGCGTAGGGCAGTGCAGACAGAAGCAAAACCCATGTGCAGCATGCGAAACTTCGAAAAACTGAAAAAAGTAGAACAATTACTCGAAAACCTTAGAAACAGCTTAGCTCAATGTAAAACGCAGCTCAACCAATATGCAGCATGAGAAACGTCGCAAAATTCAAATAATTCAAAAATTATCTGGTAAACTTCAGAAAAAGCATAGGGCAGTTCAAAAGGCAACTTAATCCATATGCACCTTGGGAAACTTCGTAAAACGCAAAATCAAACCAATTTAAACTGGAAAACATCAGAAACAGCGGACAGCATTGTGAAACGCAGCACGACTCAAACGCACCATGAGAAACTTCGAAAAACTCCAAAAAGTAAACAAATAATCCGAAAATATCAAAAACAGCGTAGGGCAGTGTAGACAGAAGCAAAACACATGTGCAGCATGAGAAACTTCGAAAAGCTGAAAAAGTAGAAAAATAATTCGAAAACCTCAGAAATAGCTTAGCTCAATGTAAAACGCAGCAAAAACAATATGCAGCATGAGTAATATCGAAAACATGAAAAAATTAAAAGAAATAACTGGATAACTTCAGAAAAAGCGGAGGGCAGTGTAGACAGAAGCAAAACCCATGTGCAACATGAGAAACTTCGAAAAACTGAAAAGATTAGAAAAATAACTCGAAAACCTTAAAACAGCTTAACTCAATGTAAAACGCAGCACAACCAATATGCAGCATGCGAAACGTCGAAACATTCAAAAAATTAAAACAAATAACTGGAAAACTTCAGCAACAAGGTGGGGCAGCACAACTAATATGCACCATCAGAAATTTTGGAAAACTCCAAAAAGTAAACAATTAATACGAAAACAGCAAAGGGCAGTGTAGACAGAAGCAAAACCCATGTGCAGCATGAGAAACTTCGAAAAACTGAAAAAAGTAGAATAACTCGAAAACCTTAGAAACAGCTTAGCTCAATGTAAAACGCAACACAACCAATATGCAGCATGAGAAACGTCGAAAAATTCAAAAAATACAAAAAATAACTGGAAAACTTCAGAAAAAGCACAGGGCAGTTAAAAAGGCAACTTAATCCATATGCACCATGGGAAACTTCGTAAACGCAAAAACAATCCCATTTAAACAGGAAAACTTCAGAAACAGCGGACAGCATTGTGAAACGCAGCACGACTCAAACGCACCATGGGAAACTTCGAAAAACTGAAAAAATTAGAAAAATAACTCGAAAACCTTAAAACAGCTTAATTCAATGTAAGACGCAGCACAACCAATATGCAGCATGCGAAACGTCGAAACATTCAAAAAATGAAAACAAATAACTGGAAAACTTCAGAAAAAGCATAGGGCAGTTCAAAAGGCAACTTAATCCATATGCACCTTGGGAAACTTCGTAAAACGCAAAATCAAACCAATTTAAACTGGAAAACATCAGAAACAGCGGACAGCATTGTGAAACGCAGCACGACTCAAACGCACCATGAGAAACTTCGAAAAACTCCAAAAAGTAAACAAATAATCCGAAAATATCAAAAACAGCGTAGGGCAGTGTAGACAGAAGCAAAACACATGTGCAGCATGAGAAACTTCGAAAAGCTGAAAAAGTAGAAAAATAATTCGAAAACCTCAGAAATAGCGTAGCTCAATGTAAAACGCAGCAAAAACAATATGCAGCATGAGTAATATCGAAAACATGAAAAAATTAAAAGAAATAACTGGATAACTTCAGAAAAAGCGGAGGGCAGTGTAGACAGAAGCAAAACCCATGTGCAACATGAGAAACTTCGAAAAACTGAAAAGATTAGAAAAATAACTCGAAAACCTTAAAACAGCTTAACTCAATGTAAAACGCAGCACAACCAATATGCAGCATGCGAAACGTCGAAACATTCAAAAAATTAAAACAAATAACTGGAAAACTTCAGCAACAAGGTGGGGCAGCACAACTAATATGCACCATCAGAAATTTTGGAAAACTCCAAAAAGTAAACAATTAATACGAAAACAGCAAAGGGCAGTGTAGACAGAAGCAAAACCCATGTGCAGCATGAGAAACTTCGAAAAACTGAAAAAAGTAGAATAACTCGAAAACCTTAGAAACAGCTTAGCTCAATGTAAAACGCAACACAACCAATATGCAGCATGAGAAACGTCGAAAAATTCAAAAAATACAAAAAATAACTGGAAAACTTCAGAAAAAGCACAGGGCAGTTAAAAAGGCAACTTAATCCATATGCACCATGGGAAACTTCGTAAACGCAAAAACAATCCCATTTAAACAGGAAAACTTCAGAAACAGCGGACAGCATTGTGAAACGCAGCACGACTCAAACGCACCATGGGAAACTTCGAAAAACTGAAAAAATTAGAAAAATAACTCGAAAACCTTAAAACAGCTTAATTCAATGTAAGACGCAGCACAACCAATATGCAGCATGCGAAACGTCGAAACATTCAAAAAATGAAAACAAATAACTGGAAAACTTCAGAAAAAGCATAGGGCAGTTCAAAAGGCAACTTAATCCATATGCACCTTGGGAAACTTCGTAAAGCGCAAAAACAAACCAATTTAAACTGGCAAACATCAGAAACAGCGGACAGCATTGTGAAACGCAGCACGACTCAAACGCACCATGAGAAACTTCGAAAAACTCCAAAAAGTAAACAAATAATCCGAAAACATCAAAAACAGCGTAGGGCAGTGTAGACAGAAGCAAAACACATGTGCAGCATGAGAAACTTCGAAAAGCTGAAAAAGTAGAAAAATAATTCGAAAACCTCAGAAACAGCGTAGCTCAATATAAAACGCAGCATAAACAATATGCAGCATGAGTAATGTCGAAAACATTAAAAAAGTAAAAGAAATAACTGGAAAACTTCAGAAAAAGCGTAGGGCAGTGTAGACAGAAGCAAAACCCATGTGCAACATGAGAAAGTTCGAAAAACTGAAAAAAGTAGGTAAAAACTCGAAAACCTTAGAAACAGCTTACCTCAATGTAAAACGCAACACAACCAACATGCAGCATGAGAAACGTCGAAAAATTCGAACAATTGAAAACATAACTGGAAAACTTCAGAAAAGCACAGGGCAGTTCAAATGGCAACTTAATCCATATGCACCTTGGGAAACTACGTAAAACGCAAAAACAAACCAATTTAAACTGGAAAACATCAGAAACAGCGGACAGCATTGTGAAACGCAGCACGACTCAAACGCACCATGAGAAACTTCGAAAAACTCCAAAAAGTAAACAAATAATCCGAAAACATCAAAAACAGCGTAGGGCAGTGTAGACAGAAGCAAAACACATGTGCAGCATGAGAAACTTCGAAAAGCTGAAAAAGTAGAAAAATAATTCGAAAACCTCAGAAACAGCGTAGCTCAATGTAAAACGCAGCATAAACAATATGCAGCATGAGTAAAGTCGAAAACATAAAAAAATTAAAAGAAATAACTGGAAAACTTCAGAAAAAGCGCAGGGCAGTGTAGACAGAAGCAAAACCCATGTGCAACATGAGAAACTTCGAAAAACTGAAAAAATTAGAAAAATAACTCGAAAACCTTAAAACTGCTTAACTCAATGTAAAACGCAGCACAACCAATATGCAGCATGCGAAACGTCGAAACATTCAAAAAATTAAAACAAATAACTGGAAAACTTCAGCAACAAGGTGGGGCAGCACAACTAATATGCACCATCAGAAATTTTGGAAAACTCCAAAAAGTAAACAATTAATACGAAAACAGCAAAGGGCAGTGCAGACAGAAGCAAAACCCATGTGCAGCATGAGAAACTTCGAAAAGCTGAAAAAGTAGAAAAATAATTCGAAAACCTCAGAAACAGCGTAGCTCAATGTAAAACGCAGCATAAACAATATGCAGCATGAGTAATGTCGAAAACATTAAAAAAGTAAAAGAAATAACTGGAAAACTTCAGAAAAAGCGTAGGGCAGTGTAGACAGAAGCAAAACCCATGTGCAGCATGAGAAACTTCGAAAAGCTGAAAAAAGTAGGAAAATAATTCGAAAACCTCAGAAACAGCGTAGCTCAATGTAAAACGCAGCATAAACAATATGCAGCATGAGTAAAGTCGAAAACATAAAAAAATTAAAAGAAATAACTGGAAAACTTCAGAAAAAGCGTAGGGCAGTGTAGACAGAAGCAAAACCCATGTGCAACATGAGAAACTTCGAAAAACTGAAAAAATTAGAAAAATAACTCGAAAACCTTAAAACAGCTTAACTCAATGTAAAACGCAGCACAACCAATATGCAGCATGCGAAACGTCGAAACATTCAAAAAATTAAAACAAATAACTGGAAAACTTCAGCAACAAGGTGCGGCAGCACAACCATCAGAAATTTTGGAAAACTCCAAAAAGTAAACAATTAATACGAAAACAGCAAAGGGCAGTGCAGACAGAAGCAAAACCCATGTGCAGCATGAGAAACTTCGAAAAACTGAAAAAAGTAGAATAACTCGAAAACCTTAGAAACAGCTTAGCTCAATGTAAAACGCAACACAACCAATATGCAGCATGAGAAACGTCGAAAAATTCAAAAAATACAAAAAATAACTGGAAAACTTCAGAAAAAGCACAGGGCAGTTAAAAAGGCAACTTAATCCATATGCACCATGGGAAACTTCGTAAACGCAAAAACAATCCCATTTAAACAGGAAAACTTCAGAAACAGCGGACAGCATTGTGAAACGCAGCACGACTCAAACGCACCATGGGAAACTTCGAAAAACTGAAAAAATTAGAAAAATAACTCGAAAACCTTAAAACAGCTTAATTCAATGTAAGACGCAGCACAACCAATATGCAGCATGCGAAACGTCGAAACATTCAAAAAATGAAAACAAATAACTGGAAAACTTCAGAAAAAGCATAGGGCAGTTCAAAAGGCAACTTAATCCATATGCACCTTGGGAAACTTCGTAAAGCGCAAAAACAAACCAATTTAAACTGGCAAACATCAGAAACAGCGGACAGCATTGTGAAACGCAGCACGACTCAAACGCACCATGAGAAACTTCGAAAAACTCCAAAAAGTAAACAAATAATCCGAAAACATCAAAAACAGCGTAGGGCAGTGTAGACAGAAGCAAAACACATGTGCAGCATGAGAAACTTCGAAAAGCTGAAAAAGTAGAAAAATAATTCGAAAACCTCAGAAACAGCGTAGCTCAATATAAAACGCAGCATAAACAATATGCAGCATGAGTAATGTCGAAAACATTAAAAAAGTAAAAGAAATAACTGGAAAACTTCAGAAAAAGCGTAGGGCAGTGTAGACAGAAGCAAAACCCATGTGCAACATGAGAAAGTTCGAAAAACTGAAAAAAGTAGGTAAAAACTCGAAAACCTTAGAAACAGCTTACCTCAATGTAAAACGCAACACAACCAATATGCAGCATGAGAAACGTCGAAAAATTCGAACAATTGAAAACATAACTGGAAAACTTCATAAAAGCACAGGGCAGTTCAAAAGGCAACTTAATCCATATGCACCTTGGGAAACTACGTAAAACGCAAAAACAAACCAATTTAAACTGGAAAACATCAGAAACAGCGGACAGCATTGTGAAACGCAGCACGACTCAAACGCACCATGAGAAACTTCGAAAAACTCCAAAAAGTAAACAAATAATCCGAAAACATCAAAAACAGCGTAGGGCAGTGTAGACAGAAGCAAAACACATGTGCAGCATGAGAAACTTCGAAAAGCTGAAAAAGTAGAAAAATAATTCGAAAACCTCAGAAACAGCGTACCTCAATGTAAAACGCAGCATAAACAATATGCAGCATGAGTAAAGTCGAAAACATAAAAAAATTAAAAGAAATAACTGGAAAACTTCAGAAAAAGCGCAGGGCAGTGTAGACAGAAGCAAAATCCATGTGCAACATGAGAAACTTCGAAAAACTGAAAAAATTAGAAAAATAACTCGAAAACCTTAAAACTGCTTAACTCAATGTAAAACGCAGCACAACCAATATGCAGCATGCGAAACGTCGAAACATTCAAAAAATTAAAACAAATAACTGGAAAACTTCAGCAACAAGGTGGGGCAGCACAACTAATATGCACCATCAGAAATTTTGGAAAACTCCAAAAAGTAAACAATTAATACGAAAACAGCAAAGGGCAGTGTAGACAGAAGCAAAACCCATGTGCAGCATGAGAAACTTCGAAAAGCTGAAAAAGTAGAAAAATAATTCGAAAACATCAGAAACAGCGTAGCTCAATGTAAAACGCAGCATAAACAATATGCAGCATGAGTAATGTCGAAAACATTAAAAAAGTAAAAGAAATAACTGGAAAACTTCAGAAAAAGCGTAGGGCAGTGTAGACAGAAGCAAAACCCATGTGCAGCATGAGAAACTTCGAAAAGCTGAAAAAAGTAGGAAAATAATTCGAAAACCTCAGAAACAGCGTAGCTCAATGTAAAACGCAGCATAAACAATATGCAGCATGAGTAAAGTCGAAAACATAAAAAAATTAAAAGAAATAACTGGAAAACTTCAGAAAAAGCGTAGGGCAGTGTAGACAGAAGCAAAACCCATGTGCAACATGAGAAACTTCGAAAAACTGAAAAAATTAGAAAAATAACTCGAAAACCTTAAAACAGCTTAACTCAATGTAAAACGCAGCACAACCAATATGCAGCATGCGAAACGTCGAAACATTCAAAAAATTAAAACAAATAACTGGAAAACTTCAGCAACAAGGTGGGGCAGCACAACCATCAGAAATTTTGGAAAACTCCAAAAAGTAAACAATTAATACGAAAACAGCAAATGGCAGTGTAGACAGAAGCAAAACCCATGTGCAGCATGAGAAACTTCGAAAAACTGAAAAAAGTAGAATAACTCGAAAACCTTAAAACAGCTTAGCTCAATGTAAAACGCAACACAACCAATATGCAGCATGAGAAACGTCGAAAAATTCAAAAAATACAAAAAATAACTGGAAAACTTCAGAAAAAGCACAGGGCAGTTAAAAAGGCAACTTAATCCATATGCACCATGGGAAACTTCGTAAACGCAAAATCAATCCCATTTAAAGAGGAAAACTTCAGAAACAGCGGACAGCATTGTGAAACGCAGCACGACTCAAACGCACGATGGGAAACTTCGAAAAACTGAAAAAATTAGAAAAATAACTCGAAAACCTTAAACCAGCTTAATTCAATGTAAAACGCAGCACAACCAATATGCAGCATGCGAAACGTCGAAACATTCAAAAAATTAAAACAAATAACTGGAAAACTTCAGAAAAAGCACAGGGCAGTTCAAAAGGCAACTTAATCCATATGCACTTGGGAAACTTCGTAAAGCGGAAAAACAAACCAATTTAAACTGGAAAACATCAGAAACAGCGGACAGCATTGTGAAACGCAGCACGACTCAAACGCACCATGAGAAACTTCGAAAATCTCCAAAAAGTAAACAAATAATCCGAAAACATCAAAAACAGCGTAGGGCAGTGTAGACAGAAGCAAAACACATGTGCAGCATGAGAAACTTCGAAAAGCTGAAAAAGTAGAAAGATAATTCGAAAACCTCAGAAACAGCGTAGCTCAATGTAAAACGCAGCATAAACAATATGCAGCATGAGTAATGTCGAAAACATAAAAAAAGTAAAAGAAATAACTGGAAAACGTCAGAAAAAGCGTAGGGCAGTGTAGACAGAAGCAAAACCCATGTGCAACATGAGAAACTTCGAAAAACTGAAAAAATTAGAAAAATATCTCGAAAACCTTAAAACAGCTTAACTCAATGTAAAACGCAGCACAACCAATATGCAGCATGCGAAACGTCCAAACATTCAAAAAATTAAAACAAATAACTGGAAAACTTCAGAAAAAGCATAGGGCAGTTCAAAAGGCAACTTAATCCATATGCACCTTGGGAAACTTCGTAAAGCGCAAAAACAAACCAATTTAAACTGGAAAACATCAGAAACAGCGGACAGCATTGTGAAACGCAGCACGACTCAAACGCACCATGAGAAACTTCGAAAAACTCCAAAAAGTAAACAAATAATCCGAAAACATCAAAAACAGCGTAGGGCAGTGTAGACAGAAGCAAAACGCATGTGCAGCATGAGAAACTTCGAAAAGCTGAAAAAGTAGAAAAATAATTCGAAAACCTCAGAAACAGCGTAGCTCAATGTAAAACGCAGCATAAACAATATGCAGCATGAGTAATGTCGAAAACATAAAAAAAGTAAAAGAAATAACTGGAAAACTTCAGAAAAAGCGTAGGGCAGTGTAGACAGAAGCAAAACCCATGTGCAACATGAGAAACTTCGAAAAACTGAAAAAATTAGAAAAATAACTCGAAAACCTTAAAACAGCTTAACTCAATGTAAAACGCAGCACAACCAATATGCAGCATGCGAAACGTCGAAACATTCAAAAAATTAAAACAAATAACTGGAAAACTTCAGCAACAAGGTGGGGCAGCACAACTAATATGCACCATCAGAAATTTTGGATAACTCCAAAAAGTAAACAATTAATACGAAAACAGCAAAGGGCAGTGTAGACAGAAGCAAAACCCATGTGCAGCATGAGAAACTTCGAAAAGCTGAAAAAGTAGAAAAATAATTCGACAACCTCAGAAACAGCGTAGCTCAATGTAAAACGCAGCATAAACAAAATGCAGCATGGGTAATGTCGAAAACATTAAAAAAGTAAAAGAAATAACTGGAAAACTTCAGAAAAAGCGTAGGGCAGTGTAGACAGAAGCAAAACCCATGTGCAGCATGAGAAACTTCGAAAAGCTGAAAAAAGTAGGAAAATAATTCGAAAACCTCAGAAACAGCGTAGCTCAATGTAAAACGCAGCATAAACAATATGCAGCATGAGTAAAGTCGAAAACATAAAAAAAATAAAAGAAATAACTGGTAAACTTCAGAAAAATCGTAGGGCAGTGTGGACAGAAGCAAAACCCATGTGCAACATGAGAAACTTCGAAAAACTGAAAAAATTAGAAAAATAACTCGAAAACCTTAAAACAGCTTAACTCAATGTAAAACGCAGCACAACCAATATGCAGCATGCGAAACGTCGAAACATTCAAAAAATTAAAACAAATAACTGGAAAACTTCAGCAACAAGGTGGGGCAGCACAACTAATATGCACCATCAGAAATTTTGGAAAACTCCAAAAAGTAAACAATTAATACGAAAACAGCAAAGGGCAGTGTGGACAGAAGCAAAACCCATGTGCAGCATGAGAATCTTCGAAAAACTGAAATTAGAAAAATAACTCGAAAACCTTAAAACAGCTTAGCTCAATGTAAAACGCAACACAACCAATATGCAGCATGAGAAACGTCGAAAAATTCAAAAAATACAAAAAATAACTGGAAAACTTCAGAAAAAGCACAGGGCAGTTACAAAGGCAACTTAATCCATATGCACCATGGGAAACTTCGTAAACGCAAAAACAATCCCATTTAAACAGGAAAACTTCAGAAACAGCGGACAGCATTGTGAAACGCAGCACGACTCAAACGCACCATGAGAAACTTCGAAAAACTCCAAAAAGTAAACAAATAATCCGAAAACATCAAAAACAGCGTAGGGCAGTGTAGACAGAAGCAAAACACATGTGCAGCATGAGAAACTTCGAAAAGCTGAAAAAGTAGAAAAATAATTCGAAAACCTCAGAAACAGCGTAGCTCAATGTAAAACGCAGCATAAACAATATGCAGCATGAGTAATGTCGAAAACATAAAAAAAGTAAAAGAAATAACTGGAAAACTTCAGAAAAAGTATAGGGCAGTGTCGACAGAAGCAAAACCCATGTGCAAAATGAGAAACTTCGAAAAACTGAAAAAAGTAGGAAAAAAACTCGAAAACCTTAGAAACAGCTTACCTCAATGTAAAACGCAACACAACCAATATGCAGCATTAGAAACGTCGAAAAATTCGAAAAATTCAAAACATAACTGGAAAACTTCAGAAAAAGCATAGGGCAGTTCAAAAGGCAACTTAATCCATATGCACCTTGGGAAACTTCGTAAAGCGCAAAAACAAACCAATTTAAACTGGCAAACATCAGAAACAGCGGACAGCATTGTGAAACGCAGCACGACTCAAACGCACCATGAGAAACTTCGAAAAACTCCAAAAAGTAAACAAATAATCCGAAAACATCAAAAACAGCGTAGGGCAGTGTAGACAGAAGCAAAACACATGTGCAGCATGAGAAACTTCGAAAAGCTGAAAAAATAGAAAAATAATTCGAAAACCTCAGAAACAGCGTAGCTCAATATAAAACGCAGCATAAACAATATGCAGCATGAGTAATGTCGAAAACATTAAAAAAGTAAAAGAAATAACTGGAAAACTTCAGAAAAAGCGTAGGGCAGTGTAGACAGAAGCAAAACCCATGTGCAACATGAGAAAGTTCGAAAAACTGAAAAAAGTAGGTAAAAACTCGAAAACCTTAGAAACAGCTTACCTCAATGTAAAACGCAACACAACCAATATGCAGCATGAGAAACGTCGAAAAATTCGAACAATTCAAAACATAACTGGAAAACTTCATAAAAGCACAGGACAGTTCAAAAGGCAACGTAATCCATATGCACCTTGGGAAACTACGTAAAACGCAAAAACAAACCAATTTAAACTGGAAAACATCAGAAACAGCGGACAGCATTGTGAAACGCAGCACGACTCAAACGCACCATGAGAAACTTCGAAAAACTGAAAAAATTAGAAAAATAACTCGAAAACCTTAAAACAGCTTAACTCAATGTAAAACGCAGCACAACCAATATGCAGCATGCGAAACGTCGAAACATTCAAAAAATTAAAACAAATAACTGGAAAACTTCAGCAACAAGGTGGGGCAGCACAACTAATATGCACCATCAGAAATTTTGGATAACTCCAAAAAGTAAACAATTAATACGAAAACAGCAAAGGGCAGTGTAGACAGAAGCAAAACCCATGTGCAGCATGAGAAACTTCGAAAAACGGAAAAAAGTAGAATAACTCGAAAACCTTAAAACAGCTTAATTCAATGTAAAACGCAGCACAACTCAATGTAAAACGCAACACAACCAATATGCAGCATGAGAAACGTCGAAAAATTCAAAAAATACAAAAAATAACTGCAAATCTTCAGAAAAGCACAGGGCAGTTAAAAAGGCAACTTAATCCATATGCACCATGGGAAACTTCGTAAACGCAAAAACAATCCCATTTAAACAGGAAAACTTCAGAAACAGCGGACAGCATTGTGAAACGCAGCACGACTCAAACGCACCATGAGAAACTTCGAAAAACTCCAAAAAGTAAACAAATAATCCGAAAACATCAAAAACAGCGTAGAGCAGTGTAGACAGAAGTAAAACACATGTACAGCATGAGAAACTTCGAAAAGCTGAAAAAGTAGAAAAATAATTCGAAAACCTCAGAAACAGCGTAGCTCAATGTAAAACGCAGCATAAACAATATGCAGCATGAGTAATGTCGAAAACATGAAAAAAGTAAAAGAAATAACTGGAAAACTTCAGAAAAAGCGTAGGGCAGTGTAGACAGAAGCAAAACCCATGTGCAACATGAGAAAGTTCGAAAAACTGAAAAAAGTAGGAAAAAAACTCGAAAACCTTAAAAACAGCTTACCTCAATGTAAAACGCAACACAACCAATATGCAGCATGAGAAACGTCGAAAAATTCAAAAAATTCAAAACGTAACTGGAAAACTTCAGAAAAAGCACAGGGCAGTTCAAAAGGCAACTTAATCCATATGCACCTTGGGAAACTACGTAAAAGGCAAAAACAAACCAATTTAAACTGGAAAACATCAGAAACAGCGGACAGCATTGTGAAACGCAGCACGACTCAAACGCACCATGAGAAACTTCGAAAAACTGAAAAAATTAGAAAAATAACTCGAAAACCTTAAAACAGCTTAATTCAATGTAAAACGCAGCACAACCAATATGCAGCATGCGAAACGTCGAAACATTCAAAAAATTAAAACAAATAACTGGAAAACTTCAGAAAAAGCATGGGGCAGTTCAAAAGGCAACTTAATCCATATGCACCTTGGGAAACATCGTAAAGCGCATAAACAAACCAATTTAAACTGGAAAGCATCAGAAACAGCGGACAGCATTGTGAAACGCAGCACGATTCAAACGCACCATGAGAAACTTCGAAAAACTCCAAAAAGTAAACAAATAATCCGAAAAGTTCAACAACAGCGTAGGGCAGTGTAGACTGAAGCAAAACCCATGTGCAACATGCGAAACTTCGAAAAACTGAAAAAAGTAGGAAAAAAACTCGAAAACCTTAGAAACAGCTTATCTCAATGTAAAACGCAGCACAACCAATATGCAGCATGAGAAACGTCGCAAAATTCAAATAATTCAAAAATTAACTGGAAAACTTCAGAAAAAGCAGAGGGCAGTTCAAAAGGCAAATTAATCCAGATGCACCTTGGGAAACTTCGTAAAACGCAAAACCAAAAAAGTTTAAACTGGAAAACATCAGAAACAGCGGACAGCATTGTGAAACGCAGCACGACTCAAACGCACCATGAGAAACTTCGAAAAACTCCAAAAAGTAAACAAATAATCCGAAAACATCAAAAACAGCGTAGGGCAGTGTAGACAGAAGCAAAACACATGTGCAGCATGAGAAACTTCGAAAAGCTGAAAAAGTAGAAAGATAATTCGAAAACCTCAGAAACAGCGTAGCTCAATGTAAAACGCAGCATAAACAATATGCAGCATGAGTAATGTCGAAAACTTAAAAAAAGTAAAAGAAATAACTGGAAAACTTCAGAAAAAGCGTAGGGCAGTGTAGACAGTAGCAAAACCCATGTGCAACATGAGAAACTTCGAAAAACTGAAAAAGTAGAAAAATAATTCGAAAACCTCAGAAACAGCGTAGCTCAATGTAAAACGCAGCATAAACAATATGCAGCATGAGTAAAGTCGAAAACATGAAAAAATTAAAAGAAATAACTGGAACACTTCAGAAAAAGCGTAGGGCAGTGTAGACAGAAGCAAAACCCATGTGCAACATGAGAAACTTCGAAAAACTGAAAAAATTAGAAAAATAACTCGAAAACCTTAAAACAGCTTAACTCAATGTAAAACGCAGCACAACCAATATGCAGCATGCGAAACGTCGAAACATTCAAAAAATTAAAACAAATAACTGGAAAACTTCAGAAAAAGCATGGGGCAGTTCAAAAGGCAACTTAATCCATATGCACCTTGTGAAACATCGTAAAGCGCATAAACCAACCAATTTAAACTGGAAAGCATCAGAAACAGCGGACAGCATTGTGAAACGCAGCACGATTCAAACGCACCATGAGAAACTTCGAAAAACTCCAAAAAGTAAACAAATAATCCGAAAAGTTCAACAACAGCGTAGGGCAGTGTAGACAGAAGCAAAACCCATGTGCAACATGCGAAACTTCGAAAAACTGAAAAAAGTAGGAAAAAAACTCGAAAACCTTAGAAACAGCTTATCTCAATGTAAAACGCAGCACAACCAATATGCAGCATTAGAAACGTCGCAAAATTCAAATAATTCAAAAATTAACTGGAAAACTTCAGAAAAAGCATAGGGCAGTTCAAAAGGCAAATTAATCCAGATGCACCTTGGGAAACTTCGTAAAACGCAAAAACAAAAAAGTTTAAACTGGAAAACATCAGAAACAGCGGACAGCATTGTGAAACGCAGCACGACTCAAACGCACCATGAGAAACTTCGAAAAACTCCACAAAGTGAACAAATAATCCGAAAACATCAAAAACAGCGTAGGGCAGTGTAGACAGAAGCAAAACCCATGTGCAGCATGAGAAACTTCGAAAAGCTGAAAAAGTAGAAAAATAATTCGAAAACCTCAGAAACAGCGCAGCTCAATATAAAACGCAGCATAAACAATATGCAGCATGAGTAATGTCGAAAACATGAAAAAAGTAAAAGAAATAACTGGAAAACTTCAGAAAAAGCGTAGGGCAGTGTAGACAGAAGCAAAACCCATGTGCAACATGAGAAAGTTCGAAAAACTGAAAAAAGTAGGAAAAAAACTCGAAAACCTTAAAACAGCTTAACTCAATGTAAAACGCAGCACAACCAATATGCAGCATGCGAAACGTCGAAACATTCACAAAATTAAAACAAATAACTGGAAAACTTCAGAAAAAGCATAGGGCAGTTCAAAAGGCAACTTAATCCATATGCACCTTGGGAAACTTCGTAAAGCGCATAAACAAACCAATTTAAACTGGAAAGCATCAGAAACAGCGGACAGCATTGTGAAACGCAGCACGATTCAAACGCACCATGAGAAACTTCGAAAAACTCCAAAAAGTAAACAAATAATCCGAAAAGATCAACAACAGCGTAGGGCAGTGCAGACAGAAGCAAAACCCATATGCAGCACGAGAAACTTCGAAAAACTGAAAAAAGTAGAAACATTACTCGAAAACCTTAGAAACAGCTTAGCTCAATGTAAAACGCAGCACAACCAATATGCAGCATGAGAAACGTCGCAAAATTCAAATAATTCAAAAATTAACTGGTAAACTTCAGAAAAAGCATAGGGCAGTTCAAAAGGCAACTTAATCCATATGCACCTTGGGAAACTTCGTAAAACGCAAAATCAAACCAATTTAAACTGGAAAACATCAGAAACAGCGGACAGCATTGTGAAACGCAGCACGACTCAAACGCACCATGAGAAACTTCGAAAAACTCCAAAAGGTAAACAAATAATCCGAAAACATCAAAAACAGCGTAGGGCAGTGTAGACAGAAGCAAAACACATGTGCAGCATGAGAAACTTCGAAAAGCTGAAAAAGTAGATAAATAATTCGAAAACCTCAGAAACAGCGTAGCTCAATGTAAAACGCAGCATAAACAATATGCAGCATGAGTAATGTCGAAAACATGAAAAAAGTAAAAGAAATAACTGGAAAACTTCAGAAAAAGCGTAGGGCAGTGTAGACAGAAGCAAAACCCATGTGCAACATGAGAAAGTTCGAAAAACTGAAAAAAGTAGGAAAAAAACTCGAAAACCTTAAAAACAGCTTACCTCAATGTAAAACGCAACACAACCAATATGCAGCATGCGAAACGTCGAAACATTCACAAAATTAAAAGAAATAACTGGAAAACTTCATAAAAAGCATAGGGCAGTTCAAAAGGCAACTTAATCCATATGCACCTTGGGAAACTTCGTAAAGCGCATAAACAAACCAATTTAAACTGGAAAGCATCAGAAACAGCGGACAGCATTGTGAAACGCAGCACGATTCAAACGCACCATGAGAAACTTCGAAAAACTCCAAAAAGTAAACAAATAATCCGAAAAGATCAACAACAGCGTAGGGCAGTGCAGAGAGAAGCAAAACCCATGTGCAGCATGAGAAACTTCGAAAAACTGAAAAAAGTAGAAAAATTACTCGGAAACCTTAGAAACAGCTTAGCTCAATGTAAAACGCAGCACAACCAATATGCAGCATGAGAAACGTCGCAAAATTCAAATAATTCAAAAATTAACTGGTAAACTTCAGAAAAAGCACAGGGCAGTTCAAAAGGCAACTTAATCCATATGCACCTTGGGAAACTTCGTAAAACGCAAAAACAAACCAATTTAAACTGGAAAACATCAGAAACAGCGGACAGCATTGTGAAACGCAGCACGACTCAAACGCACCATGAGAAACTTCGAAAAACTCCAAAAAGTAAACAAATAATCCGAAAACATCAAAAACAGCGTAGGGCAGTGTAGACAGAAGCAAAACACATGTGCAGCATGAGAAACTTCGAAAAGCTGAAAAAGTAGAAAAATAATTCGAAAACCTCAGAAACAACGTAGCTCAATGTAAAACGCAGCATAAACAATATGCAGCATGAGTAATGTCGAAAACATGAAAAAAGTAAAAGAAATAACTGGAAAACTTCAGAAAAAGCGTAGGGCAGTGTAGACAGAAGCAAAACCCATGTGCAACATGAGAAAGTTCGAAAAACTGAAAAAAGTAGAAACATTACTCGAAAACCTTAGAAACAGCTTAGCTCAATGTAAAACGCAGCACAACCAATATGCAGCATGAGAAACGTCGAAAAATTCAAAAAATTCAAAACGTATCTGGAAAACTTTAGAAAAAGCACAGGGCAGTTCAAAAGGCAACTTAATCCAAATGCACCTTGGGAAACTACGTAAAACGCAAAAACAAACCAATTTAAACTGGAAAACATCAGAAACAGCGGACAGCATTGTGAAACGCAGCACGACTCAAACGCACCATGAGAAACTTCGAAAAACTCCAAAAAGTAAACAAATAATCCGAAAACATCAAAAACAGCGTAGGGCAGTCTAGACAGAAGCAAAACACATGTGCAGCATGAGAAACTTCGAAAAGCTGAAAAAGTAGAAAAATAATTCGAAAACCTCAGAAACATTCGCACTCAATGTAAAACGCAGCATAAACAATATGCAGCATGAGTAAAGTCGAAAACATGAAAAAATTAAAAGAAATAACTGGAAAACTTCAGAAAAAGCGTAGGGCAGTGTAGACAGAAGCAAAACCCATGTGCAACATGAGAAACTTCGGAAAACTGAAAAAAGTAGGAAAAAAACTCGAAAACCTTAGAAACAGCTTACCTCAATGTAAAACGCAACACAACCAATATGCAGCATGAGAAACGTCGAATCATTCAAAAAATTAAAAGAAATAACTGGAAAACTTCAGAAAAAGCATAGGGCAGTTCAAAAGGCAACTTAATCCATATGCACTTGGGAAACTTCGTAAAGCGCAAAAACAAACCAATTTAAACTGGAAAACATCAGAAACAGCGGACAGCATTGTGAAACGCAGCACGACTCAAACGCACCATGAGAAACCGCAAAACTCCAAAAAGTAAACAAATAATCCGAAAGCATCAAAAACAGCGTAGGGCAGTGTAGACAGAAGCAAAACACATGTGCAGCATGAGAAACTTCGAAAAGCTGAAAAAGTAGAAAAATAATTCGAAAACCTCAGAAATAGCGTAGCTCAATGTAAAACGCAGCATAAACAATATGCAGCATGAGTAAAGTCGAAAACATGAAAAAATTAAAAGAAATAACTGGAACACTTCAGAAAAAGCGTAGGGCAGTGTAGACAGAAGCAAAACCCATGTGCAACATGAGAAACTTCGAAAAACTGAAAAAATTTGAAAAATAACTCGAAAACCTTAAAACAGCTTAACTCAATGTAAAACGCAGCACAACCAATATGCAGCATGCGAAACGTCGAAACATTCAAAAAATTAAAACAAATAACTGGAAAACTTCAGAAAAAGCATAGGGCAGTTCAAAAGGCAACTTAATCCATATGCACTTGGGAAACTTCGTAAAGCGCAAAAACAAACCAATTTAAACTGGAAAACATCAGAAACAGCGGACAGCATTGTGAAACGCAGCACGACTCAAACGCACCATGAGAAACTTCGAAAAACTCCAAAAAGTAAACAAATAATCCGAAAACATCAAAAACAGCGTAGGGCAGTGTAGACAGAAGCAAAACACATGTGCAGCATGAGAAACTTCGAAAAGCTGAAAAAGTAGAAAAATAATTCGAAAACCTCAGAAACAGCGTAGCTCAATGTAAAACGCAGCATAAATAATAAGCAGCATGAGTAATGTCGAAAACATAAAAAAAGTAAAAGAAATAACTGGAAAACTTCAGAAAAAGCGTAGGGCAGTGTAGACAGAAGCAAAACCCATGTGCAACATGAGAAACTTCGAAAAACTGAAAAAATTAGAAAAATAACTCGAAAACCTTAAAACAGCTTAACTCAATGTAAAACGCAGCACAACCAATATGCATCATGCGAAACGTCGAAACATTCACAAAATTAAAACAAATAACTGGAAAACTTCAGAAAAATCATAGGGCAGTTCAAAAGGCAACTTAATCCATATGCACCTTGGGAAACTTCGTAAAGCGCAAAAACAAACCAATTTAAACTGGAAAGCATCAGAAACAGCGGACAGCATTGTGAAACGCAGGACGATTCAAACGCACCATGAGAAACTTCGAAAAACTCCAAAAAGTAAACAAATAATCCGAAAAGATCAACAACAGCGTAGGGCAGTGCAGAGAGAAGCAAAACCCATGTGCAGCATGAGAAACTTCGAAAAACTGAAAAAAGTAGAAAAATTACTCGGAAACCTTAGAAACAGCTTAGGTCAATGTAAAACGCAGCACAACCAATATGCAGCATGAGAAACGTCGCAAAATTCAAATAATTCAAAAATTAACTGGTAAACTTCAGAAAAAGCACAGGGCAGTTCAAAAGGCAACTTAATCCATATGCACCTTGGGAAACTTCGTAAAACGCAAAATCAAACCAATTTAAACTGGAAAACATCAGAAACAGCGGACAGCATTGTGAAACGCAGCACGACTCAAACGCACCATGAGAAACTTCGAAAAACTCCAAAAAGTAAACAAATAATCCGAAAACATCAAAAACAGCGTAGGGCAGTGTAGACAGAAGCAAAACACATGTGCAGCATGAGAAACTTCGAAAAGCTGAAAAAGTAGAAAAATAATTCGAAAACCTCAGAAACAGCGTAGCTCAATGTAAAACGCAGCATAAACAATATGCAGCATGAGTAATGTCGAAAACATGAAAAAAGTAAAAGAAATAACTGGAAAACTTCAGAAAAAGCGTAGGGCAGTGTAGACAGAAGCAAAACCCATGTGCAACATGAGAAAGTTCGAAAAACTGAAAAAAGTAGGAAAAAAACTCGAAAACCTTAGAAACAGCTTACCTCAATGTAAAACGCAACACAACCAATATGCAGCATGACAAACGTCGAAAAATTCGAAAAATTCAAAACATAACTGGAAAACTTCAGAAAAAGCACAGGGCAGTTCAAAAGGCAACTTAATCCATATGCACCATGGGAAACTTCGTAAACGCAAAAACAATCCCATTTAAACAGGAAAACTTCAGAAACATCGGACAGCATTGTGAAACGCAGCACGACTCAAACGCACCATGAGAAACTTCGAAAAACTGAAAAAATTAGAAAAATAACTCGAAAACCTTAGCTTAATTCAATGTAAAACGCAGCACAACCAATATGCAGCATGCGAAACGTCGAAACATTCAAAAAATTAAAACAAATAACTGGAAAACTTCAGAAAAAGCATGGGGCAGTTCAAAAGGCAACTTAATCCATATGCACCTTGGGAAACATCGTAAAGCGCATAAACAAACCAATTTAAACTGGAAAGCATCAGAAATAGCGGACAGCATTGTGAAACGCAGCACGATTCAAACGCACCATGAGAAACTTCGAAAAACTCCAAAAAGTAAACAAATAATCCGAAAAGTTCAACAACAGCGTAGGGCAGTGTAGAGAGAAGCAAAACCCATGTGCAACATGCGAAACTTCGAAAAACTGAAAAAAGGAGAAAAAATCTCGAAAACCTTAGAAACAGCTTATCTCAATGTAAAACGCAGCACAACCAATATGCAGCATGAGAAACGTCGCAAAATTCAAATAATTCAAAAATTAACTGGAAAACTTCAGAAAAAGCATAGGGCAGTTCAAAAGGCAAATTAATCCAGATGCACCTTGGGAAACTTCGTAAAACGCAAAAACAAAAAAGTTTAAACTGGAAAACATCAGAAACAGCGGACAGCATTGTGAAACGCAGCACGACTCAAACGCACCATGAGAAACTTCGAAAAACTCCACAAAGTAAACAAATAATCCGAAAACATCAAAAACAATGTAGGGCAGTGTAGACAGAAGCAAAACACATGTGCAGCATGAGAAACTTCGAAAAGCTGAAAAAGTAGAAAAATAATTCGAAAACCTCAGAAACAGCGTAGCTCAATGTAAAACGCAGCATAAACAATATGCAGCATGAGTAATGTCGAAAACATGAAAAAAGTAAAAGAAATAACTGGAAAACTTCAGAAAAAGCGTAGGGCAGTGTAGACAGAAGCAAAACCCATGTGCAACATGAGAAAGTTCGAAAAACTGAAAAAAGTAGGAAAAAAACTCGAAAACCTTAGAAACAGCTTACCTCAATGTAAAACGCAACACAACCAATATGCAGCATGAGAAACGTCGAAAAATTCAAAAAATTCAAAACATAACTGGAAAACTTCAGAAAAAGCACAGGGCAGTTCAAAAGGCAACTTAATCCATATGCACCTTGGGAAACTACGTAAAACGCAAAAACAAACCAATTTAAACTGGAAAACATCAGAAACAGCGGACAGCATTGTGAAACGCAGCACGACTCAAACGCACCATGAGAAACTTCGAAAAACTCCAAAAAGTAAACAAATAATCCGAAAACATCAAAAACAGCGTAGGGCAGTCTAGACAGAAGCAAAACACATGTGCAGCATGACAAACTTCGATAAGCTGAAAAAGTAGAAAAATAATTCGAAAACCTCAGAAACATTCGCACTCAATGTAAAACGCAGCATAAACAATATGCAGCATGAGTAAAGTCGAAAACATGAAAAAATTAAAAGAAATAACTGGAAAACTTCAGAAAAAGCGTAGGGCAGTGTAGACAGAAGCAAAACCCATGTGCAACATGAGAAAGTTCGAAAAACTGAAAAAAGTAGGAAAAAAACTCGAAAACCTTAGAAACAGCTTACCTCAATGTAAAACGCAACACAACCAATATGCAGCATGAGAAACGTCGAATCATTCAAACAATTAAAACAAATAACTGGAAAACTTCAGAAAAAGCATAGGGTAGTTCAAAAGGCAACTTAATCCATATGCACTTGGGAAACTTCGTAAAGCGCAACAACAAACCAATTTAAACTGGAAAACATCAGAAACAGCGGACAGCATTGTGAAACGCAGCACGACTCAAACACACCATGAGAAACTTCGCAAAACTCCAAAAAGTAAACAAATAATCCGAAAACATCAAAAACAGCGTAGGGCAGTGTAGACAGAAGCAAAACACATGTGCAGCATGAGAAACTTCGAAAAGCTGAAAAAGTAGAAAAATAATTCGAAAACCTCAGAAATAGCGTAGCTCAATGTAAAATGCAGCATAAACAATATGCAGCATGAGTAATGTCGAAAACATAAATAAAGTAAAGGAAATAACTGGAAAACTTCATGAAAAGCGTAGGGCAGCGTAGACAGAAGCAAAACCCATGTGCAACATGAGAAACTTCGAAAAACTGAAAAAATTAGAAAAATAACTCGAAAACCTTAAAACAGCTTAACTCAATGTAAAACGCAGCACAACCAATATGCAGCATGCGAAACGTCGAAACATTCAAAAAATTAAAACAAATAACTGGAAAACTTCAGAAAAAGCATAGGGCAGTTCAAAAGGCAACTTAATCCATATGCACTTGGGAAACTTCGTAAAGCGCAAAAACAAACCAATTTAAACTGGAAAACATCAGAGACAGCGGACAGCATTGTGAAACGCAGCACGACTCAAACGCACCATGAGAAACTTCGAAAAACTCCAAAAAGTAAACAAATAATCCGAAAACATCAAAAACAGCGTAGGGCAGTGTAGACAGAAGCAAAACACATGTGCAGCATGAGAAACTTCGAAAAGCTGAAAAAGTAGAAAAATAATTCGAAAACCTCAGAAACAGCGTAGCTCAATGTAAAACGCAGCATAAACAATATGCAGCATGAGTAATGTCGAAAACATAAACAAAGTAAAAGAAATAACTGGAAAACTTCAGAAAAAGCGTAGGGCAGTGTAGACAGAAGCAAAACCCATGTGCAACATGAGAAACTTCGAAAAACTGAAACAATTAGAAAAATAACTCGAAAACCTTAAAACAGCTTAACTCAATGTAAAACGCAGCACAACCAATATGCAGCATGCGAAACGCCGAAACATTCACAAAATTACAACAAATAACTGGAAAACTTCAGAAAAAGCAGAGGGCAGTTTAAAAGGCAACTTAATCCATATGCACCTTGGGAAACTTCGTAAAACGCAAAATCAAACCAATTTAAACTGGAAAACATCAGAAACAGCGGACAGCATTGTGAAACGCAGCACGACTCAAACGCACCATGAGAAACTTCGAAAAACCAAAAAGTAAACAAATAATCCGAAAACATCAAAAACAGCGTAGGGCAGTGTCGACAGAAGCAAAACACATGTGCAGCATGAGAAACTTCGAAAAGCTGAAAAAGTAGAAAAATAATTCGAAAACCTCAGAAACAGCGTAGCTCAATGTAAAACGCAGCATAAACAATATGCAGCATGAGTAATGTCGAAAACATGAAAAAAGTAAAAGAAATAACTGGAAAACTTCAGAAAAAGCGTAGGGCAGTGTAGACAGAAGCAAAACCCATGTGCAACATGAGAAAGTTCGAAAAACTGAAAAAAGTAGGAAAAAAACTCGAAAACCTTAGAAACAGCTTACCTCAATGTAAAACGCAACACAACCAATATGCAGCATGAGAAACGTCGAAAAATTCAAAAAATTCAAAACATAACTGGAAAACTTCAGAAAAAGCACAGGGCAGTTCAAAAGGCAACTTAATCCATATGCACCTTGGGAAACTACGTAAAACGCAAAAACAAACCAATTTAAACTGGAAAACATCAGAAAAAGCGGACAGCATTGTGAAACGCAGCACGACTCAAACGCACCATGAGAAACTTCGAAAAACTCCAAAAAGTAAACAAATAATCCGAAAACATCAAAAACAGCGTAGGGCAGTCTAGACAGAAGCAAAACACATGTGCAGCATGACAAACTTCGATAAGCTGAAAAAGTAGAAAAATAATTCGAAAACCTCAGAAACATTCGCACTCAATGTAAAACGCAGCATAAACAATATGCAGCATGAGTAAAGTCGAAAACATGAAAAAATTAAAAGAAATAACTGGAAAACTTCAGAAAAAGCGTAGGGCAGTGTAGACAGAAGCAAAACCCATGTGCAACATGAGAAAGTTCGAAAAACTGAAAAAAGTAGGAAAAAAACTCGAAAACCTTAGAAACAGCTTACCTCAATGTAAAACGCAACACAACCAATATGCAGCATGAGAAACGTCGAATCATTCAAACAATTAAAACAAATAACTGGAAAACTTCAGAAAAAGCATAGGGTAGTTCAAAAGGCAACTTAATCCATATGCACTTGGGAAACTTCGTAAAGCGCAACAACAAACCAATTTAAACTGGAAAACATCAGAAACAGCGGACAGCATTGTGAAACGCAGCACGACTCAAACACACCATGAGAAACTTCGCAAAACTCCAAAAAGTAAACAAATAATCCGAAAACATCAAAAACAGCGTAGGGCAGTGTAGACAGAAGCAAAACACATGTGCAGCATGAGAAACTTCGAAAAGCTGAAAAAGTAGAAAAATAATTCGAAAACCTCAGAAATAGCGTAGCTCAATGTAAAATGCAGCATAAACAATATGCAGCATGAGTAATGTCGAAAACATAAATAAAGTAAAGGAAATAACTGGAAAACTTCATGAAAAGCGTAGGGCAGCGTAGACAGAAGCAAAACCCATGTGCAACATGAGAAACTTCGAAAAACTGAAAAAATTAGAAAAATAACTCGAAAACCTTAAAACAGCTTAACTCAATGTAAAACGCAGCACAACCAATATGCAGCATGCGAAACGTCGAAACATTCAAAAAATTAAAACAAATAACTGGAAAACTTCAGAAAAAGCATAGGGCAGTTCAAAAGGCAACTTAATCCATATGCACTTGGGAAACTTCGTAAAGCGCAAAAACAAACCAATTTAAACTGGAAAACATCAGAGACAGCGGACAGCATTGTGAAACGCAGCACGACTCAAACGCACCATGAGAAACTTCGAAAAACTCCAAAAAGTAAACAAATAATCCGAAAACATCAAAAACAGCGTAGGGCAGTGTAGACAGAAGCAAAACACATGTGCAGCATGAGAAACTTCGAAAAGCTGAAAAAGTAGAAAAATAATTCGAAAACCTCAGAAACAGCGTAGCTCAATGTAAAACGCAGCATAAACAATATGCAGCATGAGTAATGTCGAAAACATAAACAAAGTAAAAGAAATAACTGGAAAACTTCAGAAAAAGCGTAGGGCAGTGTAGACAGAAGCAAAACCCATGTGCAACATGAGAAACTTCGAAAAACTGAAACAATTAGAAAAATAACTCGAAAACCTTAAAACAGCTTAACTCAATGTAAAACGCAGCACAACCAATATGCAGCATGCGAAACGCCGAAACATTCACAAAATTACAACAAATAACTGGAAAACTTCAGAAAAAGCAGAGGGCAGTTTAAAAGGCAACTTAATCCATATGCACCTTGGGAAACTTCGTAAAACGCAAAATCAAACCAATTTAAACTGGAAAACATCAGAAACAGCGGACAGCATTGTGAAACGCAGCACGACTCAAACGCACCATGAGAAACTTCGAAAAACCAAAAAGTAAACAAATAATCCGAAAACATCAAAAACAGCGTAGGGCAGTGTCGACAGAAGCAAAACACATGTGCAGCATGAGAAACTTCGAAAAGCTGAAAAAGTAGAAAAATAATTCGAAAACCTCAGAAACAGCGTAGCTCAATGTAAAACGCAGCATAAACAATATGCAGCATGGGTAAAGTCGAAAACATGAAAAAATTAAAAGAAATAACTGGAAAACTTCAGAAAAAGCGTAGGGCAGTGTAGACAGAAGCAACATGAGAAACTTCGAAAAACTGAACAAATTAGAAAAATAACTCGAAAACCTTAAAACAGCTTAACTCAATGTAAAACGCAGCACAACCAATATGCAGCATGCGAAACGTCCAAACATTCACAAAATTAAAACAAATAACTGGAAAACTTCAGAAAAAGCATAGGGCAGTTCAAAAGGCAACTTAATCCATATGCACCTTGGGAAACTTCGTAAAACGCAAAATCAAACCAATTTAAACTGGAAAACATCAGAAACAGCGGACAGCATTGTGAAACGCAGCACGACTCAAACGCACCATGAGAAACTTCGAAAAACTCCAAAAAGTAAACAAATAATCCGAAAACATCAAAAACAGCGTAGGGCAGTGTAGACAGAAGCAAAACACATGTGCAGCATGAGAAACTTCGAAAAGGTGAAAAAGCAGAAAAATAATTCGAAAACCTCAGAAACATCGTAGCTCAATGTAAAACGCAGCATAAACAATATGCAGCATGAGTAAAGTCGAAAACATGAAAAAATTTAAAGAAATAACTGGAAAACTTCAGAAAAAGCGTAGGGCAGTGTAGACAGAAGCAAAACCCATGTGCAACATGAGAAACTTCGGAAAACTGAAAAAATTAGAAAAATAACTCGAAAACCTTAAAACAGCTTAACTCAATGTAAAACGCAGCACAACCAAAATGCAGCATGCGAAACGTCGAAACATTCAAAAAATTAAAACAAATAACTGGAAAACTTCAGAAAAAGCATAGGGCAGTTCAAAAGGCAACTTAATCCATATGCACCTTGGGAAACTTCGTAAAACGCAAAATCAAACCAATTTAAACTGGAAAACATCAGAAACAGCGGACAGCATTGTGAAACGCAGCACGACTCAAACGCACCATGAGAAACTTCGGAAAACTCCAAAAAGTAAACAAATAATCCGAAAACATCAAAAACAGCGTAGGGCAGTGTGGACAGAAGCAAAACACATGTGCAGCATGAGAAACTTCGAAAAGCTGAACAAATTAGAAAAATAACTCGAAAACCTCAGAAACATCGTAGCTCAATGTAAAACGCAGCATAAACAATATGCAGCATGAGTAAAGTCGAAAACATGAAAAAAGTTAAAGAAATATCTGGAAAACTTCAGAAAAAGCGTAGGGCAGTGTAGACAGAAGCAAAACCCATGTGCAACATGAGAAACTTCGAAAAACTGAACAAATTAGAAAAATAACTCGAAAACCTTAAAACAGCTTAACTCAATGTAAAACGCAGCACAACCAATATGCAGCATGCGAAACGTCGAAACATTCAAAAAATTAAAACAAATAACTGGAAAACTTCAGAAAAATCATAGGGCAGTTCAAAAGGCAACTTAATCCATATGCACTTGGGAAACTTCGTAAACGCAAAAACAATCCCATTTAAAGAGGAAAACTTCAGAAACAGCGGACAGCATTGTGAAACGCAGCACGACTCAAACGCACGATGGGAAACTTCGAAAAACTGAAAAAATTAGAAAAATAACTCGATAACCTTAAAACAGCTTAATTCAATGTAAAACGCAGCACAACCAATATGCAGCATGCGAAACGTCGAAACATTCAAAAAATTAAAACAAATAACTGGAAAACTTCAGAAAAATCATAGGGCAGTTCAAAAGGCAACTTAATCCATATGCACTTGGGAAACTTCGTAAAGCGGAAAAACAAACCAATTTAAACTGGAAAACATCAGAAACAGCGGACAGCATTGTGAAACGCAGCACGACTCAAACGCACCATGAGAAACTTCGAAAAACTCCAAAAAGTAAACAAATAATCCGAAAACATCAAAAAAAGCGTAGGGCAGTGTAGACAGAAGCAAAACACATGTGCAGCATGAGAAACTTCGAAAAGCTGAAAAAGTAGAAAAATAATTCGAAAACCTCAGAAACAGCGTAGCTCAATGTAAAACGCAGCATAAACAATATGCAGCATGAGTAATGTCGAAAACATAAAAAAAGTAAAAGAAATAACTGGAAAACTTCAGAAAAAGCGTAGGGCAGTGTAGACAGAAGCAAAACCCATGTGCAACATGAGAAACTTCGAAAAACTGAAAAAATTAGAAAAATAACTCGAAAACCTTAAAACAGCTTAACTCAATGTAAAACGCAGCACAACCAATATGCAGCATGCGAAACGTCGAAACATTCAAAAAATTAAAACAAATAACTGGAAAACTTCAGCAACAAGGTGGGGCAGCACAACTAATATGCACCATCAGAAATTTTGGATAACTCCAAAAAGTAAACAATTAATACGAAAACAGCAAAGGGCAGTGTAGACAGAAGCAAAACCCATGTGCAGCATGAGAAACTTCGAAAAACGGAAAAAAGTAGAATAACTCGAAAACCTTAAAACAGCTTAATTCAATGTAAAACGCAGCACAACCAATATGCAGCATGCGAAACGTCGAAACATTCAAAAAATTAAAACAAATAACTGGAAAACTTCAGCAACAAGGTGGGGCAGCACAACTAATATGCACCATCAGAAATTTTGGAAAACTCCAAAAAGTAAACAATTAATACGAAAACAGCAAAGGGCAGTGTAGACAGAAGCAAAACCCATGTGCAGCATGAGGAACTTCGAAAAGCTGAAAAAGTAGAAAAATAATTCGAAAACCTCAGAAACAGCGTAGCTCAATGTAAAACGCAGCATAAACAATATGCAGCATGAGTAATGTCGAAAACATTAAAAAAGTAAAAGAAATAACTGGAAAACTTCAGGAAAAGCGTAGGGCAGTGTAGACAGAAGCAAAACCCATGTGCAGCATGAGAAACTTCGAAAAGCTGAAAAAAGTAGGAAAATAATTCGAAAACCTCAGAAACAGCGTAGCTCAATGTAAAACGCAACATAAACAATATGCAGCATGAGTAAAGTCGAAAACATAAAAAAATTAAAAGAAATAACTGGAAAACTTCAGAAAAAGCGTAGGGCAGTGTAGACAGAAGCAAAACCCATGTGCAACATGAGAAACTTCGAAAAACTGAAAAAATTTGAAAAATAACTCGAAAACCTTAAAACAGCTTAACTCAATGTAAAACGCAGCACAACCAATATGCAGCATGCGAAACGTCGAAACATTCAAAAAATTAAAACAAATAACTGGAAAACTTCAGCAACAAGGTGGGGCAGCACAACCATCAGAAATTTTGGAAAACTCCAAAAAGTAAACAATTAATACGAAAACAGCAAAGGGCAGTGTAGACAGAAGCAAAACCCATGTGCAGCATGAGAAACTTCGAAAAACTGAAAAAAGTAGAATAACTCGAAAACCTTAAAACAGCTTAGCTCAATGTAAAACGCAACACAACCAATATGCAGCATGAGAAACGTCGAAAAATTCAAAAAATACAAAAAATAACTGGAAAACTTCAGAAAAAGCACAGGGCAGTTAAAAAGGCAACTTAATCCATATGCACCATGGGAAACTTCGTAAACGCAAAAACAATCCCATTTAAAGAGGAAAACTTCAGAAACAGCGGACAGCATTGTGAAACGCAGCACGACTCAAACGCACGATGGGAAACTTCGAAAAACTGAAAAAATTAGAAAAATAACTCGAAAACCTTAAAACAGCTTAATTCAATGTAAAACGCAGCACAACCAATATGCAGCATGCGAAACGTCGAAACATTCAAAAAATTAAAACAAATAACTGGAAAACTTCAGAAAAAGCATAGGGCAGTTCAAAAGGCAACTTAATCCATATGCACTTGGGAAACTTCGTAAAGCGGAAAAACAAACCAATTTAAACTGGAAAACATCAGAAACAGCGGACAGCATTGTGAAACGCAGCACGACTCAAACGCACCATGAGAAACTTCGAAAAACTCCAAAAAGTAAACAAATAATCCGAAAACATCAAAAAAAGCGTAGGGCAGTGTAGACAGAAGCAAAACACATGTGCAGCATGAGAAACTTCGAAAAGCTGAAAAAGTAGAAAAATAATTCGAAAACCTCAGAAACAGCGTAGCTCAATGTAAAACGCAGCATAAACAATATGCAGCATGAGTAATGGCGAAAACATAAAAAAAGTAAAAGAAATAACTGGAAAACGTCAGAAAAAGCGTAGGGCAGTGTAGACAGAAGCAAAACCCATGTGCAACATGAGAAACTTCGAAAAACTGAAAAAATTAGAAAAATAACTCGAAAACCTTAAAACAGCTTAACTCAATGTAAAACGCAGCACAACCAATATGCAGCATGCGAAACGTCGAAACATTCAAAAAATTAAAACAAATAACTGGAAAACTTCAGCAACAAGGTGGGGCAGCACAACCATCAGAAATTTTGGAAAACTCCAAAAAGTAAACAATTAATACGAAAACAGCAAAGGGCAGTGTAGACAGAAGCAAAACCCATGTGCAGCATGAGAAACTTCGGAAAACTGAAAAAAGTAGAATAACTCGAAAACCTTAAAACAGCTTAGCTCAATGTAAAACGCAACACAACCAATATGCAGCATGAGAAACGTCGAAAAATTCAAAAAATACAAAAAATAACTGGAAAACTTCAGAAAAAGCACAGGGCAGTTAAAAAGGCAACTTAATCCATATGCACCATGGGAAACTTCGTAAACGCAAAAACAATCCCATTTAAAGAGGAAAACTTCAGAAACAGCGGACAGCATTGTGAAACGCAGCACGACTCAAACGCACGATGGGAAACTTCGAAAAACTGAAAAAATTAGAAAAATAACTCGAAAACCTTAAAACAGCTTAATTCAATGTAAAACGCAGCACAACCAATATGCAGCATGCGAAACGTCGAAACATTCAAAAAATTAAAACAAATAACTGGAAAACTTCAGAAAAAGCATAGGGCAGTTCAAAAGGCAACTTAATCCATATGCACTTGGGAAACTTCGTAAAGCGGAAAAACAAACCAATTTAAACTGGAAAACATCAGAAACAGCGGACAGCATTGTGAAACGCAGCACGACTCAAACGCACCATGAGAAACTTCGAAAAACTCCAAAAAGTAAACAAATAATCCGAAAACATCAAAAAAAGCGTAGGGCAGTGTAGACAGAAGCAAAACACATGTGCAGCATGAGAAACTTCGAAAAGCTGAAAAAGTAGAAAAATAATTCGAAAACCTCAGAAACAGCGTAGCTCAATGTAAAACGCAGCATAAACAATATGCAGCATGAGTAATGGCGAAAACATAAAAAAAGTAAAAGAAATAACTGGAAAACGTCAGAAAAAGCGTAGGGCAGTGTAGACAGAAGCAAAACCCATGTGCAACATGAGAAACTTCGAAAAACTGAAAAAATTAGAAAAATAACTCGAAAACCTTAAAACAGCTTAACTCAATGTAAAACGCAGCACAACCAATATGCAGCATGCGAAACGTCGAAACATTCAAAAAATTAAAACAAATAACTGGAAAACTTCAGCAACAAGGTGGGGCAGCACAACCATCAGAAATTTTGGAAAACTCCAAAAAGTAAACAATTAATACGAAAACAGCAAAGGGCAGTGTAGACAGAAGCAAAACCCATGTGCAGCATGAGAAACTTCGGAAAACTGAAAAAAGTAGAATAACTCGAAAACCTTAAAACAGCTTAGCTCAATGTAAAACGCAACACAACCAATATGCAGCATGAGAAACGTCGAAAAATTCAAAAAATACAAAAAATAACTGGAAAACTTCAGAAAAAGCACAGGGCAGTTAAAAAGGCAACTTAATCCATATGCACCATGGGAAACTTCGTAAACGCAAAAACAATCCCATTTAAAGAGGAAAACTTCAGAAACAGCGGACAGCATTGTGAAACGCAGCACGACTCAAACGCACCATGAGAAACTTCGAAAATCTCCAAAAAGTAAACAAATAATCCGAAAACATCAAAAACAGCGTAGGGCAGTGTAGACAGAAGCAAAACACATGTGCAGCATGAGAAACTTCGAAAAGCTGAAAAAGTAGAAAGATAATTCGAAAACCTCAGAAACAGCGTAGCTCAATGTAAAACGCAGCATAAACAATATGCAGCATGAGTAATGTCGAAAACAGAAAAAAAGTAAAAGAAATAACTGGAAAACGTCAGAAAAAGCGTAGGGCAGTGTAGACAGAAGCAAAACCCATGTGCAACATGAGAAACTTCGAAAAACTGAAAAAATTAGAAAAATATCTCGAAAACCTTAAAACAGCTTAACTCAATGTAAAACGCAGCACAACCAATATGCAGCATGCGAAACGTCCAAACATTCAAAAAATTAAAACAAATAACTGGAAAACTTCAGCAACAAGGTGGGGCAGCACAACCATCAGAAATTTTGGAAAACTCCAAAAAGTAAACAATTAATACGAAAACAGCAAAGGGCAGTGTAGACAGAAGCAAAACCCATGTGCAGCATGAGAAACTTCGGAAAACTGAAAAAAGTAGAATAACTCGAAAACCTTAAAACAGCTTAGCTCAATGTAAAACGCAACACAACCAATATGCAGCATGAGAAACGTCGAAAAATTCAAAAAATACAAAAAATAACTGGAAAACTTCAGAAAAAGCACAGGGCAGTTAAAAAGGCAACTTAATCCATATGCACCATGGGAAACTTCGTAAACGCAAAAACAATCCCATTTAAAGAGGAAAACTTCAGAAACAGCGGACAGCATTGTGAAACGCAGCACGACTCAAACGCACGATGGGAAACTTCGAAAAACTGAAAAAATTAGAAAAATAACTCGAAAACCTTAAAACAGCTTAATTCAATGTAAAACGCAGCACAACCAATATGCAGCATGCGAAACGTCGAAACATTCAAAAAATTAAAACAAATAACTGGAAAACTTCAGAAAAAGCATAGGGCAGTTCAAAAGGCAACTTAATCCATATGCACTTGGGAAACTTCGTAAAGCGGAAAAACAAACCAATTTAAACTGGAAAACATCAGAAACAGCGGACAGCATTGTGAAACGCAGCACGACTCAAACGCACCATGAGAAACTTCGAAAAACTCCAAAAAGTAAACAAATAATCCGAAAACATCAAAAAAAGCGTAGGGCAGTGTAGACAGAAGCAAAACACATGTGCAGCATGAGAAACTTCGAAAAGCTGAAAAAGTAGAAAAATAATTCGAAAACCTCAGAAACAGCGTAGCTCAATGTAAAACGCAGCATAAACAATATGCAGCATGAGTAATGGCGAAAACATAAAAAAAGTAAAAGAAATAACTGGAAAACGTCAGAAAAAGCGTAGGGCAGTGTAGACAGAAGCAAAACCCATGTGCAACATGAGAAACTTCGAAAAACTGAAAAAATTAGAAAAATAACTCGAAAACCTTAAAACAGCTTAACTCAATGTAAAACGCAGCACAACCAATATGCAGCATGCGAAACGTCGAAACATTCAAAAAATTAAAACAAATAACTGGAAAACTTCAGCAACAAGGTGGGGCAGCACAACCATCAGAAATTTTGGAAAACTCCAAAAAGTAAACAATTAATACGAAAACAGCAAAGGGCAGTGTAGACAGAAGCAAAACCCATGTGCAGCATGAGAAACTTCGGAAAACTGAAAAAAGTAGAATAACTCGAAAACCTTAAAACAGCTTAGCTCAATGTAAAACGCAACACAACCAATATGCAGCATGAGAAACGTCGAAAAATTCAAAAAATACAAAAAATAACTGGAAAACTTCAGAAAAAGCACAGGGCAGTTAAAAAGGCAACTTAATCCATATGCACCATGGGAAACTTCGTAAACGCAAAAACAATCCCATTTAAAGAGGAAAACTTCAGAAACAGCGGACAGCATTGTGAAACGCAGCACGACTCAAACGCACCATGAGAAACTTCGAAAATCTCCAAAAAGTAAACAAATAATCCGAAAACATCAAAAACAGCGTAGGGCAGTGTAGACAGAAGCAAAACACATGTGCAGCATGAGAAACTTCGAAAAGCTGAAAAAGTAGAAAGATAATTCGAAAACCTCAGAAACAGCGTAGCTCAATGTAAAACGCAGCATAAACAATATGCAGCATGAGTAATGTCGAAAACATAAAAAAAGTAAAAGAAATAACTGGAAAACGTCAGAAAAAGCGTAGGGCAGTGTAGACAGAAGCAAAACCCATGTGCAACATGAGAAACTTCGAAAAACTGAAAAAATTAGAAAAATATCTCGAAAACCTTAAAACAGCTTAACTCAATGTAAAACGCAGCACAACCAATATGCAGCATGCGAAACGTCCAAACATTCAAAAAATTAAAACAAATAACTGGAAAACTTCAGCAACAAGGTGGGGCAGCACAACTAATATGCACCATCAGAAATTTTGGATAACTCCAAAAAGTAAACAATTAATACGAAAACAGCAAAGGGCAGTGTAGACAGAAGCAAAACCCATGTGCAGCATGAGAAACTTCGAAAAGCTGAAAAAGTAGAAAAATAATTCGAAAACCTCAGAAACAGCGTAGCTCAATGTAAAACGCAGCATAAACAATATGCAGCATGAGTAATGTCGAAAACATTAAAAAAGTAAAAGAAATAACTGGAAAACTTCAGAAAAAGCGTAGGGCAGTGTAGACAGAAGCAAAACCCATGTGCAGCATGAGAAACTTCGAAAAGCTGAAAAAGTAGAAAAATAATTCGAAAACCTCAGAAACAGCGTAGCTCAATGTAAAACGCAGCATAAACAATATGCAGCATGAGTAATGTCGAAAACATAAAAAATGTAAAAGAAATAACTGGAAAACTTCAGAAAAAGCGTAGGGCAGTGTAGACAGAAGCAAAACCCATGTGCAACATGAGAAACTTCGAAAAACTGAAAAAATTAGAAAAATAACTCGAAAACCTTAAAACAGCTTAACTCAATGTAAAACGCAGCACAACCAATATGCAGCATGCGAAACGTCCAAACATTCAAAAAATTAAAACAAATAACTGGAAAACTTCAGCAACAAGGTGGGGCAGCACAACTAATATGCACCATCAGAAATTTTGGATAACTCCAAAAAGTAAACAATTAATACGAAAACAGCAAAGGGCAGTGTAGACAGAAGCAAAACCCATGTGCAGCATGAGAAACTTCGAAAAGCTGAAAAAGTAGAAAAATAATTCGAAAACCTCAGAAACAGCGTAGCTCAATGTAAAACGCAGCATAAACAATATGCAGCATGAGTAATGTCGAAAACATTAAAAAAGTAAAAGAAATAACTGGAAAACTTCAGAAAAAGCGTAGGGCAGTGTAGACAGAAGCAAAACCCATGTGCAGCATGAGAAACTTCGAAAAGCTGAAAAAGTAGAAAAATAATTCGAAAACCTCAGAAACAGCGTAGCTCAATGTAAAACGCAGCATAAACAATATGCAGCATGAGTAAAGTCGAAAACATAAAAAAATTAAAAGAAATAACTGGAAAACTTCAGAAAAAGCGTAGGGCAGTGTAGACAGAAGCAAAACCCATGTGCAACATGAGAAACTTCGAAAAACTGAAAAAATTTGAAAAATAACTCGAAAACCTTAAAACAGCTTAACTCAATGTAAAACGCAGCACAACCAATATGCAGCATGCGAAACGTCGAAACATTCAAAAAATTAAAACAAATAACTGGAAAACTTCAGCAACAAGGTGGGGCAGCACAACCATCAGAAATTTTGGAAAACTCCAAAAAGTAAACAATTAATACGAAAACAGCAAAGGGCAGTGTAGACAGAAGCAAAACCCATGTGCAGCATGAGAAACTTCGAAAAACTGAAAAAAGTAGAATAACTCGAAAACCTTAAAACAGCTTAGCTCAATGTAAAACGCAACACAACCAATATGCAGCATGAGAAACGTCGAAAAATTCAAAAAATACAAAAAATAACTGGAAAACTTCAGAAAAAGCACAGGGCAGTTAAAAAGGCAACTTAATCCATATGCACCATGGGAAACTTCGTAAACGCAAAATCAATCCCATTTAAAGAGGAAAACTTCAGAAACAGCGGACAGCATTGTGAAACGCAGCACGACTCAAACGCACGATGGGAAACTTCGAAAAACTGAAAAAATTAGAAAAATAACTCGAAAACCTTAAAACAGCTTAATTCAATGTAAAACGCAGCACAACCAATATGCAGCATGCGAAACGTCGAAACATTCAAAAAATTAAAACAAATAACTGGAAAACTTCAGAAAAAGCATAGGGCAGTTCAAAAGGCAACTTAATCCATATGCACTTGGGAAACTTCGTAAAGCGGAAAAACAAACCAATTTAAACTGGAAAACATCAGAAACAGCGGACAGCATTGTGAAACGCAGCACGACTCAAACGCACCATGAGAAACTTCGAAAATCTCCAAAAAGTAAACAAATAATCCGAAAACATCAAAAACAGCGTAGGGCAGTGTAGACAGAAGCAAAACACATGTGCAGCATGAGAAACTTCGAAAAGCTGAAAAAGTAGAAAGATAATTCGAAAACCTCAGAAACAGCGTAGCTCAATGTAAAACGCAGCATAAACAATATGCAGCATGAGTAATGTCGAAAACATAAAAAAAGTAAAAGAAATAACTGGAAAACGTCAGAAAAAGCGTAGGGCAGTGTAGACAGAAGCAAAACCCATGTGCAACATGAGAAACTTCGAAAAACTGAAAAAATTAGAAAAATATCTCGAAAACCTTAAAACAGCTTAACTCAATGTAAAACGCAGCACAACCAATATGCAGCATGCGAAACGTCCAAACATTCAAAAAATTAAAACAAATAACTGGAAAACTTCAGCAACAAGGTGGGGCAGCACAACTAATATGCACCATCAGAAATTTTGGATAACTCCAAAAAGTAAACAATTAATACGAAAACAGCAAAGGGCAGTGTAGACAGAAGCAAAACCCATGTGCAGCATGAGAAACTTCGAAAAGCTGAAAAAGTAGAAAAATAATTCGAAAACCTCAGAAACAGCGTAGCTCAATGTAAAACGCAGCATAAACAATATGCAGCATGAGTAATGTCGAAAACATTAAAAAAGTAAAAGAAATAACTGGAAAACTTCAGAAAAAGCGTAGGGCAGTGTAGACAGAAGCAAAACCCATGTGCAGCATGAGAAACTTCGAAAAGCTGAAAAAGTAGAAAAATAATTCGAAAACCTCAGAAACAGCGTAGCTCAATGTAAAACGCAGCATAAACAATATGCAGCATGAGTAATGTCGAAAACATAAAAAATGTAAAAGAAATAACTGGAAAACTTCAGAAAAAGCGTAGGGCAGTGTAGACAGAAGCAAAACCCATGTGCAACATGAGAAACTTCGAAAAACTGAAAAAATTAGAAAAATAACTCGAAAACCTTAAAACAGCTTAACTCAATGTAAAACGCAGCACAACTAATATGCACCATCAGAAATTTTGGATAACTCCAAAAAGTAAACAATTAATACGAAAACAGCAAAGGGCAGTGTAGACAGAAGCAAAACCCATGTGCAGCATGAGAAACTTCGAAAAGCTGAAAAAGTAGAAAAATAATTCGAAAACCTCAGAAACAGCGTAGCTCAATGTAAAACGCAGCATAAACAATATGCAGCATGAGTAATGTCGAAAACATTAAAAAAGTAAAAGAAATAACTGGAAAACTTCAGAAAAAGCGTAGGGCAGTGTAGACAGAAGCAAAACCCATGTGCAGCATGAGAAACTTCGAAAAGCTGAAAAAGTAGAAAAATAATTCGAAAACCTCAGAAACAGCGTAGCTCAATGTAAAACGCAGCATAAACAATATGCAGCATGAGTAATGTCGAAAACATTAAAAAAGTAAAAGAAATAACTGGAAAACTTCAGAAAAAGCGTAGGGCAGTGTAGACAGAAGCAAAACCCATGTGCAGCATGACAAACTTCGAAAAGCTGAAAAAAGTAGGAAAATAATTCGAAAACCTCAGAAACAGCGTAGCTCAATGTAAAACGCAGCATAAACAATATGCAGCATGAGTAAAGTCGAAAACATAAAAAAATTAAAAGAAATAACTGGAAAACTTCAGAAAAAGCGTAGGGCAGTGTAGACAGAAGCAAAACCCATGTGCAACATGAGAAACTTCGAAAAACTGAAAAAATTAGAAAAATAACTCGAAAACCTTAAAACAGCTTAACCAATATGCAGCATGCGAAACGTCGAAACATTCAAAAAATTAAAACAAATAACTGGAAATCTTCAGCAACAAGGTGGGGCAGCACAACCATCAGAAATTTTGGAAAACTCCAAAAAGTAAACAATTAATACGAAAACAGCAAAGGGCAGTGTAGACAGAAGCAAAACCCATGTGCAGCATGAGAAACTTCGAAAAACTGAAAAAAGTAGAATAACTCGAAAACCTTAAAACAGCTTAGCTCAATGTAAAACGCAACACAACCAATATGCAGCATGAGAAACGTCGAAAAATTCAAAAAATACAAAAAATAACTGGAAAACTTCAGAAAAAGCACAGGGCAGTTAAAAAGGCAACTTAATCCATATGCACCATGGGAAACTTCGTAAACGCAAAATCAATCCCATTTAAAGAGGAAAACTTCAGAAACAGCGGACAGCATTGTGAAACGCAGCACGACTCAAACGCACGATGGGAAACTTCGAAAAACTGAAAAAATTAGAAAAATAACTCGAAAACCTTAAAACAGCTTAATTCAATGTAAAACGCAGCACAACCAATATGCAGCATGCGAAACGTCGAAACATTCAAAAAATTAAAACAAATAACTGGAAAACTTCAGAAAAAGCATAGGGCAGTTCAAAAGGCAACTTAATCCATATGCACTTGGGAAACTTCGTAAAGCGGAAAAACAAACCAATTTAAACTGGAAAACATCAGAAACAGCGGACAGCATTGTGAAACGCAGCACGACTCAAACGCACCATGAGAAACTTCGAAAATCTCCAAAAAGTAAACAAATAATCCGAAAACATCAAAAACAGCGTAGGGCAGTGTAGACAGAAGCAAAACACATGTGCAGCATGAGAAACTTCGAAAAGCTGAAAAAGTAGAAAGATAATTCGAAAACCTCAGAAACAGCGTAGCTCAATGTAAAACGCAGCATAAACAATATGCAGCATGAGTAATGTCGAAAACATAAAAAAAGTAAAAGAAATAACTGGAAAACGTCAGAAAAAGCGTAGGGCAGTGTAGACAGAAGCAAAACCCATGTGCAACATGAGAAACTTCGAAAAACTGAAAAAATTAGAAAAATATCTCGAAAACCTTAAAACAGCTTAACTCAATGTAAAACGCAGCACAACCAATATGCAGCATGCGAAACGTCCAAACATTCAAAAAATTAAAACAAATAACTGGAAAACTTCAGAAAAAGCATAGGGCAGTTCAAAAGGCAACTTAATCCATATGCACCTTGGGAAACTTCGTAAAGCGCATAAACAAACCAATTTAAACTGGAAAACATCAGAAACAGCGGACAGCATTGTGAAACGCAGCACGACTCAAACGCACCATGAGAAACTTCGAAAAACTCCAAAAAGTAAACAAATAATCCGAAAACATCAAAAACAGCGTAGGGCAGTGTAGACAGAAGCAAAACACATGTGCAGCATGAGAAACTTCGAAAAGCTGAAAAAGTAGAAAAATAATTCGAAAACCTCAGAAACAGCGTAGCTCAATGTAAAACGCAGCATAAACAATATGCAGCATGAGTAATGTCGAAAACATAAAAAATGTAAAAGAAATAACTGGAAAACTTCAGAAAAAGCGTAGGGCAGTGTAGACAGAAGCAAAACCCATGTGCAACATGAGAAACTTCGAAAAACTGAAAAAATTAGAAAAATAACTCGAAAACCTTAAAACAGCTTAACTCAATGTAAAACGCAGCACAACCAATATGCAGCATGCGAAACGTCCAAACATTCAAAAAATTAAAACAAATAACTGGAAAACTTCAGCAACAAGGTGGGGCAGCACAACTAATATGCACCATCAGAAATTTTGGATAACTCCAAAAAGTAAACAATTAATACGAAAACAGCAAAGGGCAGTGTAGACAGAAGCAAAACCCATGTGCAGCATGAGAAACTTCGAAAAGCTGAAAAAGTAGAAAAATAATTCGAAAACCTCAGAAACAGCGTAGCTCAATGTAAAACGCAGCATAAACAATATGCAGCATGAGTAATGTCGAAAACATTAAAAAAGTAAAAGAAATAACTGGAAAACTTCAGAAAAAGCGTAGGGCAGTGTAGACAGAAGCAAAACCCATGTGCAGCATGAGAAACTTCGAAAAGCTGAAAAAGTAGAAAAATAATTCGAAAACCTCAGAAACAGCGTAGCTCAATGTAAAACGCAGCATAAACAATATGCAGCATGAGTAATGTCGAAAACATTAAAAAAGTAAAAGAAATAACTGGAAAACTTCAGAAAAAGCGTAGGGCAGTGTAGACAGAAGCAAAACCCATGTGCAGCATGAGAAACTTCGAAAAGCTGAAAAAAGTAGGAAAATAATTCGAAAACCTCAGAAACAGCGTAGCTCAATGTAAAACGCAGCATAAACAATATGCAGCATGAGTAAAGTCGAAAACATAAAAAAATTAAAAGAAATAACTGGAAAACTTCAGAAAAAGCGTAGGGCAGTGTAGACAGAAGCAAAACCCATGTGCAACATGAGAAACTTCGAAAAACTGAAAAAATTAGAAAAATAACTCGAAAACCTTAAAACAGGTTAACCAATATGCAGCATGCGAAACGTCGAAACATTCAAAAAATTAAAACAAATAACTGGAAAACTTCAGCAACAAGGTGGGGCAGCACAACCATCAGAAATTTTGGAAAACTCCAAAAAGTAAACAATTAATACGAAAACAGCAAAGGGCAGTGTAGACAGAAGCAAAACCCATGTGCAGCATGAGAAACTTCGAAAAACTGAAAAAAGTAGAATAACTCGAAAACCTTAAAACAGCTTAGCTCAATGTAAAACGCAACACAACCAATATGCAGCATGAGAAACGTCGAAAAATTCAAAAAATACAAAAAATAACTGGAAAACTTCAGAAAAAGCACAGGGCAGTTAAAAAGGCAACTTAATCCATATGCACCATGGGAAACTTCGTAAACGCAAAATCAATCCCATTTAAAGAGGAAAACTTCAGAAACAGCGGACAGCATTGTGAAACGCAGCACGACTCAAACGCACGATGGGAAACTTCGAAAAACTGAAAAAATTAGAAAAATAACTCGAAAACCTTAAAACAGCTTAATTCAATGTAAAACGCAGCACAACCAATATGCAGCATGCGAAACGTCGAAACATTCAAAAAATTAAAACAAATAACTGGAAAACTTCAGAAAAAGCATAGGGCAGTTCAAAAGGCAACTTAATCCATATGCACTTGGGAAACTTCGTAAAGCGGAAAAACAAACCAATTTAAACTGGAAAACATCAGAAACAGCGGACAGCATTGTGAAACGCAGCACGACTCAAACGCACCATGAGAAACTTCGAAAATCTCCAAAAAGTAAACAAATAATCCGAAAACATCAAAAACAGCGTAGGGCAGTGTAGACAGAAGCAAAACACATGTGCAGCATGAGAAACTTCGAAAAGCTGAAAAAGTAGAAAGATAATTCGAAAACCTCAGAAACAGCGTAGCTCAATGTAAAACGCAGCATAAACAATATGCAGCATGAGTAATGTCGAAAACATAAAAAAAGTAAAAGAAATAACTGGAAAACGTCAGAAAAAGCGTAGGGCAGTGTAGACAGAAGCAAAACCCATGTGCAACATGAGAAACTTCGAAAAACTGAAAAAATTAGAAAAATATCTCGAAAACCTTAAAACAGCTTAACTCAATGTAAAACGCAGCACAACCAATATGCAGCATGCGAAACGTCCAAACATTCAAAAAATTAAAACAAATAACTGGAAAACTTCAGAAAAAGCATAGGGCAGTTCAAAAGGCAACTTAATCCATATGCACCTTGGGAAACTTCGTAAAGCGCATAAACAAACCAATTTAAACTGGAAAACATCAGAAACAGCGGACAGCATTGTGAAACGCAGCACGACTCAAACGCACCATGAGAAACTTCGAAAAACTCCAAAAAGTAAACAAATAATCCGAAAACATCAAAAACAGCGTAGGGCAGTGTAGACAGAAGCAAAACACATGTGCAGCATGAGAAACTTCGAAAAGCTGAAAAAGTAGAAAAATAATTCGAAAACCTCAGAAACAGCGTAGCTCAATGTAAAACGCAGCATAAACAATATGCAGCATGAGTAATGTCGAAAACATAAAAAATGTAAAAGAAATAACTGGAAAACTTCAGAAAAAGCGTAGGGCAGTGTAGACAGAAGCAAAACCCATGTGCAACATGAGAAACTTCGAAAAACTGAAAAAATTAGAAAAATAACTCGAAAACCTTAAAACAGCTTAACTCAATGTAAAACGCAGCACAACCAATATGCAGCATGCGAAACGTCCAAACATTCAAAAAATTAAAACAAATAACTGGAAAACTTCAGCAACAAGGTGGGGCAGCACAACTAATATGCACCATCAGAAATTTTGGATAACTCCAAAAAGTAAACAATTAATACGAAAACAGCAAAGGGCAGTGTAGACAGAAGCAAAACCCATGTGCAGCATGAGAAACTTCGAAAAGCTGAAAAAGTAGAAAAATAATTCGAAAACCTCAGAAACAGCGTAGCTCAATGTAAAACGCAGCATAAACAATATGCAGCATGAGTAATGTCGAAAACATTAAAAAAGTAAAAGAAATAACTGGAAAACTTCAGAAAAAGCGTAGGGCAGTGTAGACAGAAGCAAAACCCATGTGCAGCATGAGAAACTTCGAAAAGCTGAAAAAAGTAGGAAAATAATTCGAAAACCTCAGAAACAGCGTAGCTCAATGTAAAACGCAGCATAAACAATATGCAGCATGAGTAAAGTCGAAAACATAAAAAAATTAAAAGAAATAACTGGAAAACTTCAGAAAAAGCGTAGGGCAGTGTAGACAGAAGCAAAACCCATGTGCAACATGAGAAACTTCGAAAAACTGAAAAAATTAGAAAAATAACTCGAAAACCTTAAAACAGCTTAACTCAATGTAAAACGCAGCACAACCAATATGCAGCATGCGAAACGTCGAAACATTCAAAAAATTAAAACAAATAACTGGAAAACTTCAGCAACAAGGTGGGGCAGCACAACCATCAGAAATTTTGGAAAACTCCAAAAAGTAAACAATTAATACGAAAACAGCAAAGGGCAGTGTAGACAGAAGCAAAACCCATGTGCAGCATGAGAAACTTCGAAAAACTGAAAAAAGTAGAATAACTCGAAAACCTTAAAACAGCTTAGCTCAATGTAAAACGCAACACAACCAATATGCAGCATGAGAAACGTCGAAAAATTCAAAAAATACAAAAAATAACTGGAAAACTTCAGAAAAAGCACAGGGCAGTTAAAAAGGCAACTTAATCCATATGCACCATGGGAAACTTCGTAAACGCAAAATCAATCCCATTTAAAGAGGAAAACTTCAGAAACAGCGGACAGCATTGTGAAACGCAGCACGACTCAAACGCACGATGGGAAACTTCGAAAAACTGAAAAAATTAGAAAAATAACTCGAAAACCTTAAAACAGCTTAATTCAATGTAAAACGCAGCACAACCAATATGCAGCATGCGAAACGTCGAAACATTCAAAAAATTAAAACAAATAACTGGAAAACTTCAGAAAAAGCATAGGGCAGTTCAAAAGGCAACTTAATCCATATGCACTTGGGAAACTTCGTAAAGCGGAAAAACAAACCAATTTAAACTGGAAAACATCAGAAACAGCGGACAGCATTGTGAAACGCAGCACGACTCAAACGCACCATGAGAAACTTCGAAAATCTCCAAAAAGTAAACAAATAATCCGAAAACATCAAAAACAGCGTAGGGCAGTGTAGACAGAAGCAAAACACATGTGCAGCATGAGAAACTTCGAAAAGCTGAAAAAGTAGAAAGATAATTCGAAAACCTCAGAAACAGCGTAGCTCAATGTAAAACGCAGCATAAACAATATGCAGCATGAGTAATGTCGAAAACATAAAAAAAGTAAAAGAAATAACTGGAAAACGTCAGAAAAAGCGTAGGGCAGTGTAGACAGAAGCAAAACCCATGTGCAACATGAGAAACTTCGAAAAACTGAAAAAATTAGAAAAATATCTCGAAAACCTTAAAACAGCTTAACTCAATGTAAAACGCAGCACAACCAATATGCAGCATGCGAAACGTCCAAACATTCAAAAAATTAAAACAAATAACTGGAAAACTTCAGAAAAAGCATAGGGCAGTTCAAAAGGCAACTTAATCCATATGCACCTTGGGAAACTTCGTAAAGCGCATAAACAAACCAATTTAAACTGGAAAACGTCAGAAACAGCGGACAGCATTGTGAAACGCAGCACGACTCAAACGCACCATGAGAAACTTCGAAAAACTCCAAAAAGTAAACAAATAATCCGAAAACATCAAAAACAGCGTAGGGCAGTGTAGACAGAAGCAAAACACATGTGCAGCATGAGAAACTTCGAAAAGCTGAAAAAGTAGAAAAATAATTCGAAAACCTCAGAAACAGCGTAGCTCAATGTAAAACGCAGCATAAACAATATGCAGCATGAGTAATGTCGAAAACATAAAAAATGTAAAAGAAATAACTGGAAAACTTCAGAAAAAGCGTAGGGCAGTGTAGACAGAAGCAAAACCCATGTGCAACATGAGAAACTTCGAAAAACTGAAAAAATTAGAAAAATAACTCGAAAACCTTAAAACAGCTTAACTCAATGTAAAACGCAGCACAACCAATATGCAGCATGCGAAACGTCCAAACATTCAAAAAATTAAAACAAATAACTGGAAAACTTCAGCAACAAGGTGGGGCAGCACAACTAATATGCACCATCAGAAATTTTGGATAACTCCAAAAAGTAAACAATTAATACGAAAACAGCAAAGGGCAGTGTAGACAGAAGCAAAACCCATGTGCAGCATGAGAAACTTCGAACAGCTGAAAAAGTAGAAAAATAATTCGAAAACCTCAGAAACAGCGTAGCTCAATGTAAAACGCAGCATAAACAATATGCAGCATGAGTAATGTCGAAAACATTAAAAAAGTAAAAGAAATAACTGGAAAACTTCAGAAAAAGCGTAGGGCAGTGTAGACAGAAGCAAAACCCATGTGCAGCATGAGAAACTTCGAAAAGCTGAAAAAAGTAGGAAAATAATTCGAAAACCTCAGAAACAGCGTAGCTCAATGTAAAACGCAGCATAAACAATATGCAGCATGAGTAAAGTCGAAAACATAAAAAAATTAAAAGAAATAACTGGAAAACTTCAGAAAAAGCGTAGGGCAGTGTAGACAGAAGCAAAACCCATGTGCAGCATGAGAAACTTCGAAAAACTGAAAAAAGTAGAATAACTCGAAAACCTTAAAACAGCTTAGCTCAATGTAAAACGCAACACAACCAATATGCAGCATGAGAAACGTCGAAAAATTCAAAAAATACAAAAAATAACTGGAAAACTTCAGAAAAAGCACAGGGCAGTTAAAAAGGCAACTTAATCCATATGCACCATGGGAAACTTCGTAAACGCAAAATCAATCCCATTTAAAGAGGAAAACTTCAGAAACAGCGGACAGCATTGTGAAACGCAGCACGACTCAAACGCACGATGGGAAACTTCGAAAAACTGAAAAAATTAGAAAAATAACTCGAAAACCTTAAAACAGCTTAATTCAATGTAAAACGCAGCACAACCAATATGCAGCATGCGAAACGTCGAAACATTCAAAAAATTAAAACAAATAACTGGAAAACTTCAGAAAAAGCATAGGGCAGTTCAAAAGGCAACTTAATCCATATGCACTTGGGAAACTTCGTAAAGCGGAAAAACAAACCAATTTAAACTGGAAAACATCAGAAACAGCGGACAGCATTGTGAAACGCAGCACGACTCAAACGCACCATGAGAAACTTCGAAAATCTCCAAAAAGTAAACAAATAATCCGAAAACATCAAAAACAGCGTAGGGCAGTGTAGACAGAAGCAAAACACATGTGCAGCATGAGAAACTTCGAAAAGCTGAAAAAGTAGAAAGATAATTCGAAAACCTCAGAAACAGCGTAGCTCAATGTAAAACGCAGCATAAACAATATGCAGCATGAGTAATGTCGAAAACATAAAAAAAGTAAAAGAAATAACTGGAAAACGTCAGAAAAAGCGTAGGGCAGTGTAGACAGAAGCAAAACCCATGTGCAACATGAGAAACTTCGAAAAACTGAAAAAATTAGAAAAATATCTCGAAAACCTTAAAACAGCTTAACTCAATGTAAAATGCAGCACAACCAATATGCAGCATGCGAAACGTCCAAACATTCAAAAAATTAAAACAAATAACTGGAAAACTTCAGAAAAAGCATAGGGCAGTTCAAAAGGCAACTTAATCCATATGCACCTTGGGAAACTTCGTAAAGCGCATAAACAAACCAATTTAAACTGGAAAACATCAGAAACAGCGGACAGCATTGTGAAACGCAGCACGACTCAAACGCACCATGAGAAACTTCGAAAAACTCCAAAAAGTAAACAAATAATCCGAAAACATCAAAAACAGCGTAGGGCAGTGTAGACAGAAGCAAAACACATGTGCAGCATGAGAAACTTCGAAAAGCTGAAAAAGTAGAAAAATAATTCGAAAACCTCAGAAACAGCGTAGCTCAATGTAAAACGCAGCATAAACAATATGCAGCATGAGTAATGTCGAAAACATAAAAAATGTAAAAGAAATAACTGGAAAACTTCAGAAAAAGCGTAGGGCAGTGTAGACAGAAGCAAAACCCATGTGCAACATGAGAAACTTCGAAAAACTGAAAAAATTAGAAAAATAACTCGAAAACCTTAAAACAGCTTAACTCAATGTAAAACGCAGCACAACCAATATGCAGCATGCGAAACGTCCAAACATTCAAAAAATTAAAACAAATAACTGGAAAACTTCAGCAACAAGGTGGGGCAGCACAACTAATATGCACCATCAGAAATTTTGGATAACTCCAAAAAGTAAACAATTAATACGAAAACAGCAAAGGGCAGTGTAGACAGAAGCAAAACCCATGTGCAGCATGAGAAACTTCGAAAAGCTGAAAAAGTAGAAAAATAATTCGAAAACCTCAGAAACAGCGTAGCTCAATGTAAAACGCAGCATAAACAATATGCAGCATGAGTAATGTCGAAAACATTAAAAAAGTAAAAGAAATAACTGGAAAACTTCAGAAAAAGCGTAGGGCAGTGTAGACAGAAGCAAAACCCATGTGCAGCATGAGAAACTTCGAAAAGCTGAAAAAGTAGAAAAATAATTCGAAAACCTCAGAAACAGCGTAGCTCAATGTAAAACGCAGCATAAACAATATGCAGCATGAGTAATGTCGAAAACATTAAAAAAGTAAAAGAAATAACTGGAAAACTTCAGAAAAAGCGTAGGGCAGTGTAGACAGAAGCAAAACCCATGTGCAGCATGAGAAACTTCGAAAAGCTGAAAAAAGTAGGAAAATAATTCGAAAACCTCAGAAACAGCGTAGCTCAATGTAAAACGCAGCATAAACAATATGCAGCATGAGTAAAGTCGAAAACATAAAAAAATTAAAAGAAATAACTGGAAAACTTCAGAAAAAGCGTAGGGCAGTGTAGACAGAAGCAAAACCCATGTGCAACATGAGAAACTTCGAAAAACTGAAAATATTAGAAAAATAACTCGAAAACCTTAAAACAGCTTAACTCAATGTAAAACGCAGCACAACCAATATGCAGCATGCGAAACGTCGAAACATTCAAAAAATTAAAACAAATAACTGGAAAACTTCAGCAACAAGGTGGGGCAGCACAACCATCAGAAATTTTGGAAAACTCCAAAAAGTAAACAATTAATACGAAAACAGCAAAGGGCAGTGTAGACAGAAGCAAAACCCATGTGCAGCATGAGAAACTTCGAAAAACTGAAAAAAGTAGAATAACTCGAAAACCTTAAAACAGCTTAGCTCAATGTAAAACGCAACACAACCAATATGCAGCATGAGAAACGTCGAAAAATTCAAAAAATACAAAAAATAACTGGAAAACTTCAGAAAAAGCACAGGGCAGTTAAAAAGGCAACTTAATCCATATGCACCATGGGAAACTTCGTAAACGCAAAATCAATCCCATTTAAAGAGGAAAACTTCAGAAACAGCGGACAGCATTGTGAAACGCAGCACGACTCAAACGCACGATGGGAAACTTCGAAAAACTGAAAAAATTAGAAAAATAACTCGAAAACCTTAAAACAGCTTAATTCAATGTAAAACGCAGCACAACCAATATGCAGCATGCGAAACGTCGAAACATTCAAAAAATTAAAACAAATAACTGGAAAACTTCAGAAAAAGCATAGGGCAGTTCAAAAGGCAACTTAATCCATATGCACTTGGGAAACTTCGTAAAGCGGAAAAACAAACCAATTTAAACTGGAAAACATCAGAAACAGCGGACAGCATTGTGAAACGCAGCACGACTCAAACGCACCATGAGAAACTTCGAAAATCTCCAAAAAGTAAACAAATAATCCGAAAACATCAAAAACAGCGTAGGGCAGTGTAGACAGAAGCAAAACACATGTGCAGCATGAGAAACTTCGAAAAGCTGAAAAAGTAGAAAGATAATTCGAAAACCTCAGAAACAGCGTAGCTCAATGTAAAACGCAGCATAAACAATATGCAGCATGAGTAATGTCGAAAACATAAAAAAAGTAAAAGAAATAACTGGAAAACGTCAGAAAAAGCGTAGGGCAGTGTAGACAGAAGCAAAACCCATGTGCAACATGAGAAACTTCGAAAAACTGAAAAAATTAGAAAAATATCTCGAAAACCTTAAAACAGCTTAACTCAATGTAAAACGCAGCACAACCAATATGCAGCATGCGAAACGTCCAAACATTCAAAAAATTAAAACAAATAACTGGAAAACTTCAGAAAAAGCATAGGGCAGTTCAAAAGGCAACTTAATCCATATGCACCTTGGGAAACTTCGTAAAGCGCATAAACAAACCAATTTAAACTGGAAAACATCAGAAACAGCGGACAGCATTGTGAAACGCAGCACGACTCAAACGCACCATGAGAAACTTCGAAAAACTCCAAAAAGTAAACAAATAATCCGAAAACATCAAAAACAGCGTAGGGCAGTGTAGACAGAAGCAAAACACATGTGCAGCATGAGAAACTTCGAAAAGCTGAAAAAGTAGAAAAATAATTCGAAAACCTCAGAAACAGCGTAGCTCAATGTAAAACGCAGCATAAACAATATGCAGCATGAGTAATGTCGAAAACATAAAAAATGTAAAAGAAATAACTGGAAAACTTCAGAAAAAGCGTAGGGCAGTGTAGACAGAAGCAAAACCCATGTGCAACATGAGAAACTTCGAAAAACTGAAAAAATTAGAAAAATAACTCGAAAACCTTAAAACAGCTTAACTCAATGTAAAACGCAGCACAACCAATATGCAGCATGCGAAACGTCCAAACATTCAAAAAATTAAAACAAATAACTGGAAAACTTCAGCAACAAGGTGGGGCAGCACAACTAATATGCACCATCAGAAATTTTGGATAACTCCAAAAAGTAAACAATTAATACGAAAACAGCAAAGGGCAGTGTAGACAGAAGCAAAACCCATGTGCAGCATGAGAAACTTCGAACAGCTGAAAAAGTAGAAAAATAATTCGAAAACCTCAGAAACAGCGTAGCTCAATGTAAAACGCAGCATAAACAATATGCAGCATGAGTAATGTCGAAAACATTAAAAAAGTAAAAGAAATAACTGGAAAACTTCAGAAAAAGCGTAGGGCAGTGTAGACAGAAGCAAAATCCATGTGCAGCATGAGAAACTTCGAAAAGCTGAAAAATTAGAAAAATAATTCGAAAACCTCAGAAACAGCGTAGCTCAATGTAAAACGCAGCATAAACAATATGCAGCATGAGTAATGTCGAAAACATTACAAAAGTAAAAGAAATAACTGGAAAACTTCAGAAAAAGCGTAGGGCAGTGTAGACAGAAGCAAAACCCATGTGCAGCATGAGAAACTTCGAAAAGCTGAAAAAAGTAGGAAAATAATTCGAAAACCTCAGAAACAGCGTAGCTCAATGTAAAACGCAGCATAAACAATATGCAGCATGAGTAAAGTCGAAAACATAAAAAAATTAAAAGAAATAACTGGAAAACTTCAGAAAAAGCGTAGGGCAGTGTAGACAGAAGCAAAACCCATGTGCAGCATGAGAAACTTCGAAAAACTGAAAAAAGTAGAATAACTCGAAAACCTTAAAACAGCTTAGCTCAATGTAAAACGCAACACAACCAATATGCAGCATGAGAAACGTCGAAAAATTCAAAAAATACAAAAAATAACTGGAAAACTTCAGAAAAAGCACAGGGCAGTTAAAAAGGCAACTTAATCCATATGCACCATGGGAAACTTCGTAAACGCAAAATCAATCCCATTTAAAGAGGAAAACTTCAGAAACAGCGGACAGCATTGTGAAACGCAGCACGACTCAAACGCACGATGGGAAACTTCGAAAAACTGAAAAAATTAGAAAAATAACTCGAAAACCTTAAAACAGCTTAATTCAATGTAAAACGCAGCACAACCAATATGCAGCATGCGAAACGTCGAAACATTCAAAAAATTAAAACAAATAACTGGAAAACTTCAGAAAAAGCATAGGGCAGTTCAAAAGGCAACTTAATCCATATGCACTTGGGAAACTTCGTAAAGCGGAAAAACAAACCAATTTAAACTGGAAAACATCAGAAACAGCGGACAGCATTGTGAAACGCAGCACGACTCAAACGCACCATGAGAAACTTCGAAAATCTCCAAAAAGTAAACAAATAATCCGAAAACATCAAAAACAGCGTAGGGCAGTGTAGACAGAAGCAAAACACATGTGCAGCATGAGAAACTTCGAAAAGCTGAAAAAGTAGAAAGATAATTCGAAAACCTCAGAAACAGCGTAGCTCAATGTAAAACGCAGCATAAACAATATGCAGCATGAGTAATGTCGAAAACATAAAAAAAGTAAAAGAAATAACTGGAAAACGTCAGAAAAAGCGTAGGGCAGTGTAGACAGAAGCAAAACCCATGTGCAACATGAGAAACTTCGAAAAACTGAAAAAATTAGAAAAATATCTCGAAAACCTTAAAACAGCTTAACTCAATGTAAAATGCAGCACAACCAATATGCAGCATGCGAAACGTCCAAACATTCAAAAAATTAAAACAAATAACTGGAAAACTTCAGAAAAAGCATAGGGCAGTTCAAAAGGCAACTTAATCCATATGCACCTTGGGAAACTTCGTAAAGCGCATAAACAAACCAATTTAAACTGGAAAACATCAGAAACAGCGGACAGCATTGTGAAACGCAGCACGACTCAAACGCACCATGAGAAACTTCGAAAAACTCCAAAAAGTAAACAAATAATCCGAAAACATCAAAAACAGCGTAGGGCAGTGTAGACAGAAGCAAAACACATGTGCAGCATGAGAAACTTCGAAAAGCTGAAAAAGTAGAAAAATAATTCGAAAACCTCAGAAACAGCGTAGCTCAATGTAAAACGCAGCATAAACAATATGCAGCATGAGTAATGTCGAAAACATAAAAAATGTAAAAGAAATAACTGGAAAACTTCAGAAAAAGCGTAGGGCAGTGTAGACAGAAGCAAAACCCATGTGCAACATGAGAAACTTCGAAAAACTGAAAAAATTAGAAAAATAACTCGAAAACCTTAAAACAGCTTAACTCAATGTAAAACGCAGCACAACCAATATGCAGCATGCGAAACGTCGAAACATTCAAAAAATTAAAACAAATAACTGGAAAACTTCAGCAACAAGGTGGGGCAGCACAACTAATATGCACCATCAGAAATTTTGGATAACTCCAAAAAGTAAACAATTAATACGAAAACAGCAAAGGGCAGTGTAGACAGAAGCAAAACCCATGTGCAGCATGAGAAACTTCGAAAAGCTGAAAAAGTAGAAAAATAATTCGAAAACCTCAGAAACAGCGTAGCTCAATGTAAAACGCAGCATAAACAATATGAGTAATGTCGAAAACATTAAAAAAGTAAAAGAAATAACTGGAAAACTTCAGAAAAAGCGTAGGGCAGTGTAGACAGAAGCAAAACCCATGTGCAACATGAGAAACTTCGAAAAACTGAAAAAATTAGAAAAATAACTCGAAAACCTTAAAACAGCTTAACTCAATGTAAAACGCAGCACAACCAATATGCAGCATGCGAAACGTCGAAACATTCAAAAAATTAAAACAAATAACTGGAAAACTTCAGCAACAAGGTGGGGCAGCACAACCATCAGAAATTTTGGAAAACTCCAAAAAGTAAACAATTAATACGAAAACAGCAAAGGGCAGTGTAGACAGAAGCAAAACCCATGTGCAGCATGAGAAACTTCGAAAAACTGAAAAAAGTAGAATAACTCGAAAACCTTAAAACAGCTTAGCTCAATGTAAAACGCAACACAACCAATATGCAGCATGAGAAACGTCGAAAAATTCAAAAAATACAAAAAATAACTGGAAAACTTCAGAAAAAGCACAGGGCAGTTAAAAAGGCAACTTAATCCATATGCACCATGGGAAACTTCGTAAACGCAAAAACAATCCCATTTAAAGAGGAAAACTTCAGAAACAGCGGACAGCATTGTGAAACGCAGCACGACTCAAACGCACGATGGGAAACTTCGAAAAACTGAAAAAATTAGAAAAATAACTCGAAAACCTTAAAACAGCTTAATTCAATGTAAAACGCAGCACAACCAATATGCAGCATGCGAAACGTCGAAACATTCAAAAAATTAAAACAAATAACTGGAAAACTTCAGAAAAAGCATAGGGCAGTTCAAAAGGCAACTTAATCCATATGCACTTGGGAAACTTCGTAAAGCGGAAAAACAAACCAATTTAAACTGGAAAACATCAGAAACAGCGGACAGCATTGTGAAACGCAGCACGACTCAAACGCACCATGAGAAACTTCGAAAAACTCCAAAAAGTAAACAAATAATCCGAAAACATCAAAAAAAGCGTAGGGCAGTGTAGACAGAAGCAAAACACATGTGCAGCATGAGAAACTTCGAAAAGCTGAAAAAGTAGAAAAATAATTCGAAAACCTCAGAAATAGCGTAGCTCAATGTAAAACGCAGCATAAACAATATGCAGCATGAGTAATGGCGAAAACATAAAAAAAGTAAAAGAAATAACTGGAAAACGTCAGAAAAAGCGTAGGGCAGTGTAGACAGAAGCAAAACCCATGTGCAACATGAGAAACTTCGAAAAACTGAAAAAATTAGAAAAATAACTCGAAAACCTTAAAACAGCTTAACTCAATGTAAAACGCAGCACAACCAATATGCAGCATGCGAAACGTCGAAACATTCAAAAAATTAAAACAAATAACTGGAAAACTTCAGCAACAAGGTGGGGCAGCACAACCATCAGAAATTTTGGAAAACTCCAAAAAGTAAACAATTAATACGAAAACAGCAAAGGGCAGTGTAGACAGAAGCAAAACCCATGTGCAGCATGAGAAACTTCGGAAAACTGAAAAAAGTAGAATAACTCGAAAACCTTAAAACAGCTTAGCTCAATGTAAAACGCAACACAACCAATATGCAGCATGAGAAACGTCGAAAAATTCAAAAAATACAAAAAATAACTGGAAAACTTCAGAAAAAGCACAGGGCAGTTAAAAAGGCAACTTAATCCATATGCACCATGGGAAACTTCGTAAACGCAAAAACAATCCCATTTAAAGAGGAAAACTTCAGAAACAGCGGACAGCATTGTGAAACGCAGCACGACTCAAACGCACCATGAGAAACTTCGAAAATCTCCAAAAAGTAAACAAATAATCCGAAAACATCAAAAACAGCGTAGGGCAGTGTAGACAGAAGCAAAACACATGTGCAGCATGAGAAACTTCGAAAAGCTGAAAAAGTAGAAAGATAATTCGAAAACCTCAGAAACAGCGTAGCTCAATGTAAAACGCAGCATAAACAATATGCAGCATGAGTAATGTCGAAAACATAAAAAAAGTAAAAGAAATAACTGGAAAACGTCAGAAAAAGCGTAGGGCAGTGTAGACAGAAGCAAAACCCATGTGCAACATGAGAAACTTCGAAAAACTGAAAAAATTAGAAAAATATCTCGAAAACCTTAAAACAGCTTAACTCAATGTAAAACGCAGCACAACCAATATGCAGCATGCGAAACGTCCAAACATTCAAAAAATTAAAACAAATAACTGGAAAACTTCAGCAACAAGGTGGGGCAGCACAACTAATATGCACCATCAGAAATTTTGGATAACTCCAAAAAGTAAACAATTAATACGAAAACAGCAAAGGGCAGTGTAGACAGAAGCAAAACCCATGTGCAGCATGAGAAACTTCGAAAAGCTGAAAAAGTAGAAAAATAATTCGAAAACCTCAGAAACAGCGTAGCTCAATGTAAAACGCAGCATAAACAATATGCAGCATGAGTAATGTCGAAAACATTAAAAAAGTAAAAGAAATAACTGGAAAACTTCAGAAAAAGCGTAGGGCAGTGTAGACAGAAGCAAAACCCATGTGCAGCATGAGAAACTTCGAAAAGCTGAAAAAGTAGAAAAATAATTCGAAAACCTCACAAACAGCGTAGCTCAATGTAAAACGCAGCATAAACAATATGCAGCATGAGTAATGTCGAAAACATAAAAAATGTAAAAGAAATAACTGGAAAACTTCAGAAAAAGCGTAGGGCAGTGTAGACAGAAGCAAAACCCATGTGCAACATGAGAAACTTCGAAAAACTGAAAAAATTAGAAAAATAACTCGAAAACCTTAAAACAGCTTAACTCAATGTAAAACGCAGCACAACCAATATGCAGCATGCGAAACGTCCAAACATTCAAAAAATTAAAACAAATAACTGGAAAACTTCAGCAACAAGGTGGGGCAGCACAACTAATATGCACCATCAGAAATTTTGGATAACTCCAAAAAGTAAACAATTAATACGAAAACAGCAAAGGGCAGTGTAGACAGAAGCAAAACCCATGTGCAGCATGAGAAACTTCGAAAAGCTGAAAAAGTAGAAAAATAATTCGAAAACCTCAGAAACAGCGTAGCTCAATGTAAAACGCAGCATAAACAATATGCAGCATGAGTAATGTCGAAAACATTAAAAAAGTAAAAGAAATAACTGGAAAACTTCAGAAAAAGCGTAGGGCAGTGTAGACAGAAGCAAAACCCATGTGCAGCATGAGAAACTTCGAAAAGCTGAAAAAGTAGAAAAATAATTCGAAAACCTCAGAAACAGCGTAGCTCAATGTAAAACGCAGCATAAACAATATGCAGCATGAGTAATGTCGAAAACATTAAAAAAGTAAAAGAAATAACTGGAAAACTTCAGAAAAAGCGTAGGGCAGTGTAGACAGAAGCAAAACCCATGTGCAGCATGAGAAACTTCGAAAAGCTGAAAAAAGTAGGAAAATAATTCGAAAACCTCAGAAACAGCGTAGCTCAATGTAAAACGCAGCATAAACAATATGCAGCATGAGTAAAGTCGAAAACATAAAAAAATTAAAAGAAATAACTGGAAAACTTCAGAAAAAGCGTAGGGCAGTGTAGACAGAAGCAAAACCCATGTGCAACATGAGAAACTTCGAAAAACTGAAAAAATTAGAAAAATAACTCGAAAACCTTAAAACAGCTTAACTCAATGTAAAACGCAGCACAACCAATATGCAGCATGCGAAACGTCGAAACATTCAAAAAATTAAAACAAATAACTGGAAAACTTCAGCAACAAGGTGGGGCAGCACAACCATCAGAAATTTTGGAAAACTCCAAAAAGTAAACAATTAATACGAAAACAGCAAAGGGCAGTGTAGACAGAAGCAAAACCCATGTGCAGCATGAGAAACTTCGAAAAACTGAAAAAAGTAGAATAACTCGAAAACCTTAAAACAGCTTAGCTCAATGTAAAACGCAACACAACCAATATGCAGCATGAGAAACGTCGAAAAATTCAAAAAATACAAAAAATAACTGGAAAACTTCAGAAAAAGCACAGGGCAGTTAAAAAGGCAACTTAATCCATATGCACCATGGGAAACTTCGTAAACGCAAAATCAATCCCATTTAAAGAGGAAAACTTCAGAAACAGCGGACAGCATTGTGAAACGCAGCACGACTCAAACGCACGATGGGAAACTTCGAAAAACTGAAAAAATTAGAAAAATAACTCGAAAACCTTAAAACAGCTTAATTCAATGTAAAACGCAGCACAACCAATATGCAGCATGCGAAACGTCGAAACATTCAAAAAATTAAAACAAATAACTGGAAAACTTCAGAAAAAGCACAGGGCAGTTCAAAAGGCAACTTAATCCATATGCACTTGGGAAACTTCGTAAAGCGGAAAAACAAACCAATTTAAACTGGAAAACATCAGAAACAGCGGACAGCATTGTGAAACGCAGCACGACTCAAACGCACCATGAGAAACTTCGAAAATCTCCAAAAAGTAAACAAATAATCCGAAAACATCAAAAACAGCGTAGGGCAGTGTAGACAGAAGCAAAACACATGTGCAGCATGAGAAACTTCGAAAAGCTGAAAAAGTAGAAAGATAATTCGAAAACCTCAGAAACAGCGTAGCTCAATGTAAAACGCAGCATAAACAATATGCAGCATGAGTAATGTCGAAAACATAAAAAAAGTAAAAGAAATAACTGGAAAACGTCAGAAAAAGCGTAGGGCAGTGTAGACAGAAGCAAAACCCATGTGCAACATGAGAAACTTCGAAAAACTGAAAAAATTAGAAAAATATCTCGAAAACCTTAAAACAGCTTAACTCAATGTAAAACGCAGCACAACCAATATGCAGCATGCGAAACGTCCAAACATTCAAAAAATTAAAACAAATAACTGGAAAACTTCAGAAAAAGCATAGGGCAGTTCAAAAGGCAACTTAATCCATATGCACCTTGGGAAACTTCGTAAAGCGCATAAACAAACCAATTTAAACTGGAAAACATCAGAAACAGCGGACAGCATTGTGAAACGCAGCACGACTCAAACGCACCATGAGAAACTTCGAAAAACTCCAAAAAGTAAACAAATAATCCGAAAACATCAAAAACAGCGTAGGGCAGTGTAGACAGAAGCAAAACACATGTGCAGCATGAGAAACTTCGAAAAGCTGAAAAAGTAGAAAAATAATTCGAAAACCTCAGAAACAGCGTAGCTCAATGTAAAACGCAGCATAAACAATATGCAGCATGAGTAATGTCGAAAACATAAAAAATGTAAAAGAAATAACTGGAAAACTTCAGAAAAAGCGTAGGGCAGTGTAGACAGAAGCAAAACCCATGTGCAACATGAGAAACTTCGAAAAACTGAAAAAATTAGAAAAATAACTCGAAAACCTTAAAACAGCTTAACTCAATGTAAAACGCAGCACAACCAATATGCAGCATGCGAAACGTCCAAACATTCAAAAAATTAAAACAAATAACTGGAAAACTTCAGCAACAAGGTGGGGCAGCACAACTAATATGCACCATCAGAAATTTTGGATAACTCGAAAAAGTAAACAATTAATACGAAAACAGCAAAGGGCAGTGTAGACAGAAGCAAAACCCATGTGCAGCATGAGAAACTTCGAAAAGCTGAAAAAGTAGAAAAATAATTCGAAAACCTCAGAAACAGCGTAGCTCAATGTAAAACGCAGCATAAACAATATGCAGCATGAGTAATGTCGAAAACATTAAAAAAGTAAAAGAAATAACTGGAAAACTTCAGAAAAAGCGTAGGCCAGTGTAGACAGAAGCAAAATCCATGTGCAGCATGAGAAACTTCGAAAAGCTGAAAAATTAGAAAAATAATTCGAAAACCTCAGAAACAGCGTAGCTCAATGTAAAACGCAGCATAAACAACATGCAGCATGAGTAATGTCGAAAACATTAAAAAAGTAAAAGAAATAACTGGAAAACTTCAGAAAAAGCGTAGGGCAGTGTAGACAGAAGCAAAACCCATGTGCAGCATGAGAAACTTCGAAAAGCTGAAAAAAGTAGGAAAATAATTCGAAAACCTCAGAAACAGCGTAGCTCAATGTAAAACGCAGCATAAACAATATGCAGCATGAGTAAAGTCGAAAACATAAAAAAATTAAAAGAAATAACTGGAAAACTTCAGAAAAAGCGTAGGGCAGTGTAGACAGAAGCAAAACCAATGTGCAGCATGAGAAACTTCGAAAAACTGAAAAAAGTAGAATAACTCGAAAACCTTAAAACAGCTTAGCTCAATGTAAAACGCAACACAACCAATATGCAGCATGAGAAACGTCGAAAAATTCAAAAAATACAAAAAATAACTGGAAAACTTCAGAAAAAGCACAGGGCAGTTAAAAAGGCAACTTAATCCATATGCACCATGGGAAACTTCGTAAACGCAAAATCAATCCCATTTAAAGAGGAAAACTTCAGAAACAGCGGACAGCATTGTGAAACGCAGCACGACTCAAACGCACGATGGGAAACTTCGAAAAACTGAAAAAATTAGAAAAATAACTCGAAAACCTTAAAACAGCTTAATTCAATGTAAAACGCAGCACAACCAATATGCAGCATGCGAAACGTCGAAACATTCAAAAAATTAAAACAAATAACTGGAAAACTTCAGAAAAAGCATAGGGCAGTTCAAAAGGCAACTTAATCCATATGCACTTGGGAAACTTCGTAAAGCGGAAAAACAAACCAATTTAAACTGGAAAACATCAGAAACAGCGGACAGCATTGTGAAACGCAGCACGACTCAAACGCACCATGAGAAACTTCGAAAGTCTCCAAAAAGTAAACAAATAATCCGAAAACATCAAAAACAGCGTAGGGCAGTGTAGACAGAAGCAAAACACATGTGCAGCATGAGAAACTTCGAAAAGCTGAAAAAGTAGAAAGATAATTCGAAAACCTCAGAAACAGCGTAGCTCAATGTAAAACGCAGCATAAACAATATGCAGCATGAGTAATGTCGAAAACATAAAAAAAGTAAAAGAAATAACTGGAAAACGTCAGAAAAATCGTAGGGCAGTGTAGACAGAAGCAAAACCCATGTGCAACATGAGAAACTTCGAAAAACTGAAAAAATTAGAAAAATATCTCGAAAACCTTAAAACAGCTTAACTCAATGTAAAATGCAGCACAACCAATATGCAGCATGCGAAACGTCCAAACATTCAAAAAATTAAAACAAATAACTGGAAAACTTCAGAAAAAGCATAGGGCAGTTCAAAAGGCAACTTAATCCATATGCACCTTGGGAAACTTCGTAAAGCGCATAAACAAACCAATTTAAACTGGAAAACATCAGAAACAGCGGACAGCATTGTGAAACGCAGCACGACTCAAACGCACCATGAGAAACTTCGAAAAACTCCAAAAATAAACAAATAATCCGAAAACATCAAAAACAGCGTAGGGCAGTGTAGACAGAAGCAAAACACATGTGCAGCATGAGAAACTTCGAAAAGCTGAAAAAGTAGAAAAATAATTCGAAAACCTCAGAAACAGCGTAGCTCAATGTAAAACGCAGCATAAACAATATGCAGCATGAGTAATGTCGAAAACATAAAAAAAGTAAAAGAAATAACTGGAAAACGTCAGAAAAAGCGTAGGGCAGTGTAGACAGAAGCAAAACCCATGTGCAACATGAGAAACTTCGAAAAACTGAAAAAATTAGAAAAATAACTCGAAAACCTTAAAACAGCTTAACTCAATGTAAAACGCAGCACAACCAATATGCAGCATGCGAAACGTCGAAACATTCAAAAAATTAAAACAAATAACTGGAAAACTTCAGCAACAAGGTGGGGCAGCACAACCATCAGAAATTTTGGAAAACTCCAAAAAGTAAACAATTAATACGAAAACAGCAAAGGGCAGTGTAGACAGAAGCAAAACCCATGTGCAGCATGAGAAACTTCGAAAAACTGAAAAAAGTAGAATAACTCGAAAACCTTAAAACAGCTTAGCTCAATGTAAAACGCAACACAACCAATATGCAGCATGAGAAACGTCGAAAAATTCAAAAAATACAAAAAATAACTGGAAAACTTCAGAAAAAGCACAGGGCAGTTAAAAAGGCAACTTAATCCATATGCACCATGGGAAACTTCGTAAACGCAAAAACAATCCCATTTAAAGAGGAAAACTTCAGAAACAGCGGACAGCATTGTGAAACGCAGCACGACTCAAACGCACCATGAGAAACTTCGAAAATCTCCAAAAAGTAAACAAATAATCCGAAAACATCAAAAACAGCGTAGGGCAGTGTAGACAGAAGCAAAACACATGTGCAGCATGAGAAACTTCGAAAAGCTGAAAAAGTAGAAAGATAATTCGAAAACCTCAGAAACAGCGTAGCTCAATGTAAAACGCAGCATAAACAATATGCAGCATGAGTAATGTCGAAAACATAAAAAAAGTAAAAGAAATAACTGGAAAACGTCAGAAAAAGCGTAGGGCAGTGTAGACAGAAGCAAAACCCATGTGCAACATGAGAAACTTCGAAAAACTGAAAAAATTAGAAAAATATCTCGAAAACCTTAAAACAGCTTAACTCAATGTAAAACGCAGCACAACCAATATGCAGCATGCGAAACGTCCAAACATTCAAAAAATTAAAACAAATAACTGGAAAACTTCAGCAACAAGGTGGGGCAGCACAACTAATATGCACCATCAGAAATTTTGGATAACTCCAAAAAGTAAACAATTAATACGAAAACAGCAAAGGGCAGTGTAGACAGAAGCAAAACCCATGTGCAGCATGAGAAACTTCGAAAAGCTGAAAAAGTAGAAAAATAATTCGAAAACCTCAGAAACAGCGTAGCTCAATGTAAAACGCAGCATAAACAATATGCAGCATGAGTAATGTCGAAAACATTAAAAAAGTAAAAGAAATAACTGGTAAACTTCAGAAAAAGCGTAGGGCAGTGTAGACAGAAGCAAAACCCATGTGCAGCATGAGAAACTTCGAAAAGCTGAAAAAGTAGAAAAATAATTCGAAAACCTCAGAAACAGCGTAGCTCAATGTAAAACGCAGCATAAACAATATGCAGCATGAGTAATGTCGAAAACATAAAAAATGTAAAAGAAATAACTGGAAAACTTCAGAAAAAGCGTAGGGCAGTGTAGACAGAAGCAAAACCCATGTGCAACATGAGAAACTTCGAAAAACTGAAAAAATTAGAAAAATAACTCGAAAACCTTAAAACAGCTTAACTCAATGTAAAACGCAGCACAACCAATATGCAGCATGCGAAACGTCGAAACATTCAAAAAATTAAAACAAATAACTGGAAAACTTCAGCAACAAGGTGGGGCAGCACAACTAATATGCACCATCAGAAATTTTGGATAACTCCAAAAAGTAAACAATTAATACGAAAACAGCAAAGGGCAGTGTAGACAGAAGCAAAACCCATGTGCAGCATGAGAAACTTCGAAAAGCTGAAAAAGTAGAAAAATAATGCGAAAACCTCAGAAACAGCGTAGCTCAATGTAAAACGCAGCATAAACAATATGAGTAATGTCGAAAACATTAAAAAAGTAAAAGAAATAACTGGAAAACTTCAGAAAAAGCGTAGGGCAGTGTAGACAGAAGCAAAACCCATGTGCAACATGAGAAACTTCGAAAAACTGAAAAAATTAGAAAAATAACTCGAAAACCTTAAAACAGCTTAACTCAATGTAAAACGCAGCACAACCAATATGCAGCATGCGAAACGTCGAAACATTCAAAAAATTAAAACAAATAACTGGAAAACTTCAGCAACAAGGTGGGGCAGCACAACCATCAGAAATTTTGGAAAACTCCAAAAAGTAAACAATTAATACGAAAACAGCAAAGGGCAGTGTAGACAGAAGCAAAACCCATGTGCAGCATGAGAAACTTCGAAAAACTGAAAAAAGTAGAATAACTCGAAAACCTTAAAACAGCTTAGCTCAATGTAAAACGCAACACAACCAATATGCAGCATGAGAAACGTCGAAAAATTCAAAAAATACAAAAAATAACTGGAAAACTTCAGAAAAAGCACAGGGCAGTTAAAAAGGCAACTTAATCCATATGCACCATGGGAAACTTCGTAAACGCAAAAACAATCCCATTTAAAGAGGAAAACTTCAGAAACAGCGGACAGCATTGTGAAACGCAGCACGACTCAAACGCACGATGGGAAACTTCGAAAAACTGAAAAAATTAGAAAAATAACTCGAAAACCTTAAAACAGCTTAATTCAATGTAAAACGCAGCACAACCAATATGCAGCATGCGAAACGTCGAAACATTCAAAAAATTAAAACAAATAACTGGAAAACTTCAGAAAAAGCATAGGGCAGTTCAAAAGGCAACTTAATCCATATGCACTTGGGAAACTTCGTAAAGCGGAAAAACAAACCAATTTAAACTGGAAAACATCAGAAACAGCGGACAGCATTGTGAAACGCAGCACGACTCAAACGCACCATGAGAAACTTCGAAAAACTCCAAAAAGTAAACAAATAATCCGAAAACATCAAAAAAAGCGTAGGGCAGTGTAGACAGAAGCAAAACACATGTGCAGCATGAGAAACTTCGAAAAGCTGAAAAAGTAGAAAAATAATTCGAAAACCTCAGAAACAGCGTAGCTCAATGTAAAACGCAGCATAAACAATATGCAGCATGAGTAATGTCGAAAACATAAAAAAATAAAAGAAATAACTGGAAAACTTCAGAAAAAGCGTAGGGCAGTGTAGACAGAAGCAAAACCCATGTGCAACATGAGAAACTTCGAAAAACTGAAAAAATTAGAAAAATAACTCGAAAACCTTAAAACAGCTTAACTCAATGTAAAACGCAGCACAACCAATATGCAGCATGCGAAACGTCGAAACATTCAAAAAATTAAAACAAATAACTGGAAAACTTCAGCAACAAGGTGGGGCAGCACAACCATCAGAAATTTTGGAAAACTCCAAAAAGTAAACAATTAATACGAAAACAGCAAAGGGCAGTGTAGACAGAAGCAAAACCCATGTGCAGCATGAGAAACTTCGGAAAACTGAAAAAAGTAGAATAACTCGAAAACCTTAAAACAGCTTAGCTCAATGTAAAACGCAACACAACCAATATGCAGCATGAGAAACGTCGAAAAATTCAAAAAATACAAAAAATAACTGGAAAACTTCAGAAAAAGCACAGGGCAGTTAAAAAGGCAACTTAATCCATATGCACCATGGGAAACTTCGTAAACGCAAAAACAATCCCATTTAAAGAGGAAAACTTCAGAAACAGCGGACAGCATTGTGAAACGCAGCACGACTCAAACGCACCATGAGAAACTTCGAAAATCTCCAAAAAGTAAACAAATAATCCGAAAACATCAAAAACAGCGTAGGGCAGTGTAGACAGAAGCAAAACACATGTGCAGCATGAGAAACTTCGAAAAGCTGAAAAAGTAGAAAGATAATTCGAAAACCTCAGAAACAGCGTAGCTCAATGTAAAACGCAGCATAAACAATATGCAGCATGAGTAATGTCGAAAACATAAAAAAATAAAAGAAATAACTGGAAAACGTCAGAAAAAGCGTAGGGCAGTGTAGACAGAAGCAAAACCCATGTGCAACATGAGAAACTTCGAAAAACTGAAAAAATTAGAAAAATATCTCGAAAACCTTAAAACAGCTTAACTCAATGTAAAACGCAGCACAACCAATATGCAGCATGCGAAACGTCCAAACATTCAAAAAATTAAAACAAATAACTGGAAAACTTCAGCAACAAGGTGGGGCAGCACAACTAATATGCAACATCAGAAATTTTGGATAACTCCAAAAAGTAAACAATTAATACGAAAACAGCAAAGGGCAGTGTGGACAGAAGCAAAACCCATGTGCAGCATGAGAAACTTCGAAAAACTGAAAAAGTAGAAAAATAATTCGAAAACCTCAGAAACAGCGTAGCTCAATGTAAAACGCAGCATAAACAATATGCAGCATGAGTAATGTCGAAAACATTAAAAATGTAAAAGCAATAACTGGAAAACTTCAGAAAAAGCGTAGGGCAGTGTAGACAGAAGCAAAACCCATGTGCAGCATGAGAAACTTCGAAAAGCTGAAAAAGTAGAAAAATAATTCGAAAACCTCAGAAACAGCGTAGCTCAATGTAAAACGCAGCATAAACAATATGCAGCATGAGTAATGTCGAAAACATAAAAAATGTAAAAGAAATAACTGGAAAACTTCAGAAAAAGCGTAGGGCAGTGTAGACAGAAGCAAAACCCATGTGCAACATGAGAAACTTCGAAAAACTGAAAAAATTAGAAAAATAACTCGAAAACCTTAAAACAGCTTAACTCAATGTAAAACGCAGCACAACCAATATGCAGCATGCGAAACGTCGAAACATTCAAAAAATTAAAACAAATAACTGGAAAACTTCAGCAACAAGGTGGGGCAGCACAACTAATATGCACCATCAGAAATTTTGGATAACTCCAAAAAGTAAACAATTAATACGAAAACAGCAAAGGGCAGTGTAGACAGAAGCAAAACCCATGTGCAGCATGAGAAACTTCGAAAAGCTGAAAAAGTAGAAAAATAATTCGAAAACCTCAGAAACAGCGTAGCTCAATGTAAAACGCAGCATAAACAATATGAGTAATGTCGAAAACATTAAAAAAGTAAAAGAAATAACTGGAAAACTTCAGAAAAAGCGTAGGGCAGTGTAGACAGAAGCAAAACCCATGTGCAACATGAGAAACTTCGAAAAACTGAAAAAATTAGAAAAATAACTCGAAAACCTTAAAACAGCTTAACTCAATGTAAAACGCAGCACAACCAATATGCAGCATGCGAAACGTCGAAACATTCAAAAAATTAAAACAAATAACTGGAAAACTTCAGCAACAAGGTGGGGCAGCACAACCATCAGAAATTTTGGAAAACTCCAAAAAGTAAACAATTAATACGAAAACAGCAAAGGGCAGTGTAGACAGAAGCAAAACCCATGTGCAGCATGAGAAACTTCGAAAAACTGAAAAAAGTAGAATAACTCGAAAACCTTAAAACAGCTTAGCTCAATGTAAAACGCAACACAACCAATATGCAGCATGAGAAACGTCGAAAAATTCAAAAAATACAAAAAATAACTGGAAAACTTCAGAAAAAGCACAGGGCAGTTAAAAAGGCAACTTAATCCATATGCACCATGGGAAACTTCGTAAACGCAAAATCAATCCCATTTAAAGAGGAAAACTTCAGAAACAGCGGACAGCATTGTGAAACGCAGCACGACTCAAACGCACGATGGGAAACTTCGAAAAACTGAAAAAATTAGAAAAATAACTCGAAAACCTTAAAACAGCTTAATTCAATGTAAAACGCAGCACAACCAATATGCAGCATGCGAAACGTCGAAACATTCAAAAAATTAAAACAAATAACTGGAAAACTTCAGAAAAAGCATAGGGCAGTTCAAAAGGCAACTTAATCCATATGCACTTGGGAAACTTCGTAAAGCGGAAAAACAAACCAATTTAAACTGGAAAACATCAGAAACAGCGGACAGCATTGTGAAACGCAGCACGACTCAAACGCACCATGAGAAACTTCGAAAAACTCCAAAAAGTAAACAAATAATCCGAAAACATCAAAAAAAGCGTAGGGCAGTGTAGACAGAAGCAAAACACATGTGCAGCATGAGAAACTTCGAAAAGCTGAAAAAGTAGAAAAATAATTCGAAAACCTCAGAAACAGCGTAGCTCAATGTAAAACGCAGCATAAACAATATGCAGCATGAGTAATGGCGAAAACATAAAAAAAGTAAAAGAAATAACTGGAAAACGTCAGAAAAAGCGTAGGGCAGTGTAGACAGAAGCAAAACCCATGTGCAACATGAGAAACTTCGAAAAACTGAAAAAATTAGAAAAATAACTCGAAAACCTTAAAACAGCTTAACTCAATGTAAAACGCAGCACAACCAATATGCAGCATGCGAAACGTCGAAACATTCAAAAAATTAAAACAAATAACTGGAAAACTTCAGCAACAAGGTGGGGCAGCACAACCATCAGAAATTTTGGAAAACTCCAAAAAGTAAACAATTAATACGAAAACAGCAAAGGGCAGTGTAGACAGAAGCAAAACCCATGTGCAGCATGAGAAACTTCGGAAAACTGAAAAAAGTAGAATAACTCGAAAACCTTAAAACAGCTTAGCTCAATGTAAAACGCAACACAACCAATATGCAGCATGAGAAACGTCGAAAAATTCAAAAAATACAAAAAATAACTGGAAAACTTCAGAAAAAGCACAGGGCAGTTAAAAAGGCAACTTAATCCATATGCACCATGGGAAACTTCGTAAACGCAAAAACAATCCCATTTAAAGAGGAAAACTTCAGAAACAGCGGACAGCATTGTGAAACGCAGCACGACTCAAACGCACGATGGGAAACTTCGAAAAACTGAAAAAATTAGAAAAATAACTCGAAAACCTTAAAACAGCTTAATTCAATGTAAAACGCAGCACAACCAATATGCAGCATGCGAAACGTCGAAACATTCAAAAAATTAAAACAAATAACTGGAAAACTTCAGAAAAAGCATAGGGCAGTTCAAAAGGCAACTTAATCCATATGCACTTGGGAAACTTCGTAAAGCGGAAAAACAAACCAATTTAAACTGGAAAACATCAGAAACAGCGGACAGCATTGTGAAACGCAGCACGACTCAAACGCACCATGAGAAACTTCGAAAAACTCCAAAAAGTAAACAAATAATCCGAAAACATCAAAAAAAGCGTAGGGCAGTGTAGACAGAAGCAAAACACATGTGCAGCATGAGAAACTTCGAAAAGCTGAAAAAGTAGAAAAATAATTCGAAAACCTCAGAAACAGCGTAGCTCAATGTAAAACGCAGCATAAACAATATGCAGCATGAGTAATGTCGAAAACATAAAAAAAGTAAAAGAAATAACTGGAAAACTTCAGAAAAAGCGTAGGGCAGTGTAGACAGAAGCAAAACCCATGTGCAACATGAGAAACTTCGAAAAACTGAAAAAATTAGAAAAATAACTCGAAAACCTTAAAACAGCTTAACTCAATGTAAAACGCAGCACAACCAATATGCAGCATGCGAAACGTCGAAACATTCAAAAAATTAAAACAAATAACTGGAAAACTTCAGCAACAAGGTGGGGCAGCACAACCATCAGAAATTTTGGAAAACTCCAAAAAGTAAACAATTAATACGAAAACAGCAAAGGGCAGTGTAGACAGAAGCAAAACCCATGTGCAGCATGAGAAACTTCGGAAAACTGAAAAAAGTAGAATAACTCGAAAACCTTAAAACAGCTTAGCTCAATGTAAAACGCAACACAACCAATATGCAGCATGAGAAACGTCGAAAAATTCAAAAAATACAAAAAATAACTGGAAAACTTCAGAAAAAGCACAGGGCAGTTAAAAAGGCAACTTAATCCATATGCACCATGGGAAACTTCGTAAACGCAAAAACAATCCCATTTAAAGAGGAAAACTTCAGAAACAGCGGACAGCATTGTGAAACGCAGCACGACTCAAACGCACCATGAGAAACTTCGAAAATCTCCAAAAAGTAAACAAATAATCCGAAAACATCAAAAACAGCGTAGGGCAGTGTAGACAGAAGCAAAACACATGTGCAGCATGAGAAACTTCGAAAAGCTGAAAAAGTAGAAAGATAATTCGAAAACCTCAGAAACAGCGTAGCTCAATGTAAAACGCAGCATAAACAATATGCAGCATGAGTAATGTCGAAAACATAAAAAAATAAAAGAAATAACTGGAAAACGTCAGAAAAAGCGTAGGGCAGTGTAGACAGAAGCAAAACCCATGTGCAACATGAGAAACTTCGAAAAACTGAAAAAATTAGAAAAATATCTCGAAAACCTTAAAACAGCTTAACTCAATGTAAAACGCAGCACAACCAATATGCAGCATGCGAAACGTCCAAACATTCAAAAAATTAAAACAAATAACTGGAAAACTTCAGCAACAAGGTGGGGCAGCACAACTAATATGCACCATCAGAAATTTTGGATAACTCCAAAAAGTAAACAATTAATACGAAAACAGCAAAGGGCAGTGTGGACAGAAGCAAAACCCATGTGCAGCATGAGAAACTTCGAAAAACTGAAAAAGTAGAAAAATAATTCGAAAACCTCAGAAACAGCGTAGCTCAATGTAAAACGCAGCATAAACAATATGCAGCATGAGTAATGTCGAAAACATTAAAAATGTAAAAGCAATAACTGGAAAACTTCAGAAAAAGCGTAGGGCAGTGTAGACAGAAGCAAAACCCATGTGCAGCATGAGAAACTTCGAAAAGCTGAAAAAGTAGAAAAATAATTCGAAAACCTCAGAAACAGCGTAGCTCAATGTAAAACGCAGCATAAACAATATGCAGCATGAGTAATGTCGAAAACATAAAAAATGTAAAAGAAATAACTGGAAAACTTCAGAAAAAGCGTAGCGCAGTGTAGACAGAATCAAAACCCATGTGCAACATGAGAAAATTCGAAAAACTGAAAAAATTAGAAAAATAACTCGAAAACCATAAAACAGCTTAACTCAATGTAAAACGCAGCACAACCAATATGCAGCATGCGAAACGTCCAAACATTCAAAAAATTAAAACAAATAACTGGAAAACTTCAGCAACAAGGTGGGGCAGCACAACTAATATGCACCATCAGAAATTTTGGATAACTCCAAAAAGTAAACAATTAATACGAAAACAGCAAAGGGCAGTGTAGACAGAAGCAAAACCCATGTGCAGCATGAGAAACTTCGAAAAGCTGAAAAAGTAGAAAAATAATTCGAAAACCTCAGAAACAGCGTAGCTCAATGTAAAACGCAGCATAAACAATATGCAGCATGAGTAATGTCGAAAACATTAAAAAAGTAAAAGAAATAACTGGAAAACTTCAGAAAAAGCGTAGGGCAGTGTAGACAGAAGCAAAACCCATGTGCAGCATGAGAAACTTCGAAAAGCTGAAAAATTAGAAAAATAATTCGAAAACCTCAGAAACAGCGTAGCTCAATGTAAAACGCAGCATAAACAATATGCAGCATGAGTAATGTCGAAAACATAAAAAAAGTAAAAGAAATAACTGGAAAACGTCAGAAAAAGCGTAGGGCAGTGTAGACAGAAGCTTAACTCAATGTAAAACGCAGCACAACCAATATGCAGCATGCGAAACGTCGAAACATTCAAAAAATTAAAACAAATAACTGGAAAACTTCAGCAACAAGGTGGGGCAGCACAACTAATATGCACCATCAGAAATTTTGGATAACTACAAAAAGTAAACAATTAATACGAAAACAGCAAAGGGCAGTGTAGACAGAAGCAAAACCCATGTGCCGCATGAGAAACTTCGAAAAGCTGAAAAAGTAGAAAAATAATTCGAAAACCTCAGAAACAGCGTAGCTCAATGTAAAACGCAGCATAAACAATATGAGTAATGTCGAAAACATTAAAAAAGTAAAAGAAATAACTGGAAAACTTCAGAAAAAGCGTAGGGCAGTGTAGACAGAAGCAAAACCCATGTGCAACATGAGAAACTTCGAAAAACTGAAAAAATTAGAAAAATAACTCGAAAACCTTAAAACAGCTTAACTCAATGTAAAACGCAGCACAACCAATATGCAGCATGCGAAACGTCGAAACATTCAAAAAATTAAAACAAATAACTGGAAAACTTCAGCAACAAGGTGGGGCAGCACAACCATCAGAAATTTTGCAAAACTCCAAAAAGTAAACAATTAATACGAAAACAGCAAAGGGCAGTGTAGACAGAAGCAAAACCCATGTGCAGCATGAGAAACTTCGGAAAACTGAAAAAAGTAGAATAACTCGAAAACCTTAAAACAGCTTAGCTCAATGTAAAACGCAACACAACCAATATGCAGCATGAGAAACGTCGAAAAATTCAAAAAATACAAAAAAATAACTGGAAAACTTCAGAAAAAGCACAGGGCAGTTAAAAAGGCAACTTAATCCATATGCACCATGGCAATCTTCGTAAACGCAAAAACAATCCCATTTAAAGAGGAAAACTTCAGAAACAGCGGACAGCATTGTGAAACGCAGCACGACTCAAACGCACCATGGGAAACTTCGAAAAACTGAAAAAATTAGAAAAATAACTCGAAAACCTTAAAACAGCTTAATTCAATGTAAAACGCAGCACAACCAATATGCAGCATGCGAAACGTCGAAACTTTCAAAAAATTAAAACAAATAACTGGAAAACTTCAGAAAAAGCATAGGGCAGTTCAAAAGGCAACTTAATCCATATGCACCTTGGGAAACTTCGTAAAGCGCTAAAACAAACCAATTTAAACTGGAAAACATCAGAAACAGCGGACAGCATTGTGAAACGCAGCACGACTCAAACGCACCATGAGAAACTTCGAAAAACTCCAAAAAGTAAACAAATAATCCGAAAACATCAAAAACAGCGTAGGGCAGTGTAGACAGAAGCAAATCCCATGTGCAACATGAGAAACTTCGAAAAACTGAAAAAATTAGAAAAATAACTCGAAAACCTTAAAACAGCTTAACTCAATGTAAAACGCAGCACAACCAATATGCAGCATGCGAAACGTCGAAACATTCAAAAAATTAAAACAAATAACTGGAAAACTTCAGCAACAAGGTGGGGCAGCACAACCATCAGAAATTTTGGAAAACTCCAAAAAGTAAACAATTAATACGAAAACAGCAAAGGGCAGTGTAGACAGAAGCAAAACCCATGTGCAGCATGAGAAACTTCGAAAAACTGAAAAAAGTAGAATAACTCGAAAACCTTAAAACAGCTTAGCTCAATGTAAAACGCAACACAACCAATATGCAGCATGAGAAACGTCGAAAAATTCAAAAAATACAAAAAATAACTGGAAAACTTCAGAAAAAGCACAGGGCAGTTAAAAAGGCAACTTAATCCATATGCACCATGGGAAACTTCGTAAACGCAAAAACAATCCCATTTAAAGAGGAAAACTTCAGAAACAGCGGACAGCATTGTGAAACGCAGCACGACTCAAACGCACGATGGGAAACTTCGAAAAACTGAAAAAATTAGAAAAATAACTCGAAAACCTTAAAACAGCTGAATTCAATGTAAAACGCAGCACAACCAATATGCAGCATGCGAAACGTCGAAACTTTCAAAAAATTAAAACAAATAACTGGAAAACTTCAGAAAAAGCATAGGGCAGTTCAAAAGGCAACTTAATCCATATGCACCTTGGGAAACTTCGTAAAGCGCTAAAACAAACCAATTTAAACTGGAAAACATCAGAAACAGCGGACAGCATTGTGAAACGCAGCACGACTCAAACGCACCATGAGAAACTTCGAAAAACTCCAAAAAGTAAACAAATAATCCGAAAACATCAAAAACAGCGTAGGGCAGTGTAGACAGAAGCAAATCCCATGTGCAACATGAGAAACTTCGAAAAACTGAAAAAATTAGAAAAATAACTCGAAAACCTTAAAACAGCTTAACTCAATGTAAAACGCAGCACAACCAATATGCAGCATGCGAAACGTCGAAACATTCAAAAAATTAAAACAAATAACTGGAAAACTTCAGCAACAAGGTGGGGCAGCACAACCATCAGAAATTTTGGAAAACTCCAAAAAGTAAACAATTAATACGAAAACAGCAAAGGGCAGTGTAGACAGAAGCAAAACCCATGTGCAGCATGAGAAACTTCGAAAAACTGAAAAAAGTAGAATAACTCGAAAACCTTAAAACAGCTTAGCTCAATGTAAAACGCAACACAACCAATATGCAGCATGAGAAACGTCGAAAAATTCAAAAAATACAAAAAATAACTGGAAAACTTCAGAAAAAGCACAGGGCAGTTAAAAAGGCAACTTAATCCATATGCACCATGGGAAACTTCGTAAACGCAAAAACAATCCCATTTAAAGAGGAAAACTTCAGAAACAGCGGACAGCATTGTGAAACGCAGCACGACTCAAACGCACGATGGGAAACTTCGAAAAACTGAAAAAATTAGAAAAATAACTCGAAAACCTTAAAACAGCTGAATTCAATGTAAAACGCAGCACAACCAATATGCAGCATGCGAAACGTCGAAACATTCAAAAAATTAAAACAAATAACTGGAAAACTTCAGAAAAAGCATAGGGCAGTTCAAAAGGCAACTTAATCCATATGCACTTGGGAAACTTCGTAAAGCGGAAAAACAAACCAATTTAAACTGGAAAACATCAGAAACAGCGGACAGCATTGTGAAACGCAGCACGACTCAAACGCACCATGAGAAACTTCGAAAAACTCCAAAAAGTAAACAAATAATCCGAAAACATCAAAAAAAGCGTAGGGCAGTGTAGACAGAAGCAAAACACATGTGCAGCATGAGAAACTTCGAAAAGCTGAAAAAGTAGAAAAATAATTCGAAAACCTCAGAAACAGCGTAGCTCAATGTAAAACGCAGCATAAACAATATGCAGCATGAGTAATGTCGAAAACATAAAAAAAGTAAAAGAAATAACTGGAAAACTTCAGAAAAAGCGTAGGGCAGTGTAGACAGAAGCAAAACCCATGTGCAACATGAGAAACTTCGAAAAACTGAAAAAATTAGAAAAATAACTCGAAAACCTTAAAACAGCTTAACTCAATGTAAAACGCAGCACAACCAATATGCAGCATGCGAAACGTCGAAACATTCAAAAAATTAAAACAAATAACTGGAAAACTTCAGCAACAAGGTGGGGCAGCACAAGTAATATGCACCATCAGAAATTTTGGATAACTCCAAAAAGTAAACAATTAATACGAAAACAGCAAAGGGCAGTGTAGACAGAAGCAAAACCCATGTGCAGCATGAGAAACTTCGAAAAGCTGAAAAAGTAGAAAAATAATTCGAAAACCTCAGAAACAGCGTAGCTCAATGTAAAACGCAGCATAAACAATATGAGTAATGTCGAAAACATTAAAAAAGTAAAAGAAATAACTGGAAAACTTCAGAAAAAGCGTAGGGCAGTGTAGACAGAAGCAAAACCCATGTGCAACATGAGAAACTTCGAAAAACTGAAAAAATTAGAAAAATAACTCGAAAACCTTAAAACAGCTTAACTCAATGTAAAACGCAGCACAACCAATATGCAGCATGCGAAACGTCGAAACATTCAAAAAATTAAAACAAATAACTGGAAAACTTCAGCAACAAGGTGGGGCAGCACAACCATCAGAAATTTTGGAAAACTCCAAAAAGTAAACAATTAATACGAAAACAGCAAAGGGCAGTGTAGACAGAAGCAAAACCCATGTGCAGCATGAGAAACTTCGGAAAACTGAAAAAAGTAGAATAACTCGAAAACCTTAAAACAGCTTAGCTCAATGTAAAACGCAACACAACCAATATGCAGCATGAGAAACGTCGAAAAATTCAAAAAATACAAAAAATAACTGGAAAACTTCAGAAAAAGCACAGGGCAGTTAAAAAGGCAACTTAATCCATATGCACCATGGGAAACTTCGTAAACGCAAAAACAATCCCATTTAAAGAGGAAAACTTCAGAAACAGCGGACAGCATTGTGAAACGCAGCACGACTCAAACGCACCATGAGAAACTTCGAAAATCTCCAAAAAGTAAACAAATAATCCGAAAACATCAAAAACAGCGTAGGGCAGTGTAGACAGAAGCAAAACACATGTGCAGCATGAGAAACTTCGAAAAGCTGAAAAAGTAGAAAGATAATTCGAAAACCTCAGAAACAGCGTAGCTCAATGTAAAACGCAGCATAAACAATATGCAGCATGAGTAATGTCGAAAACATAAAAAAATAAAAGAAATAACTGGAAAACGTCAGAAAAAGCGTAGGGCAGTGTAGACAGAAGCAAAACCCATGTGCAACATGAGAAACTTCGAAAAACTGAAAAAATTAGAAAAATATCTCGAAAACCTTAAAACAGCTTAACTCAATGTAAAACGCAGCACAACCAATATGCAGCATGCGAAACGTCCAAACATTCAAAAAATTAAAACAAATAACTGGAAAACTTCAGCAACAAGGTGGGGCAGCACAACTAATATGCACCATCAGAAATTTTGGATAACTCCAAAAAGTAAACAATTAATACGAAAACAGCAAAGGGCAGTGTAGACAGAAGCAAAACCCATGTGCAGCATGAGAAACTTCGAAAAACTGAAAAAGTAGAAAAATAATTCGAAAACCTCAGAAACAGCGTAGCTCAATGTAAAACGCAGCATAAACAATATGCAGCATGAGTAATGTCGAAAACATTAAAAATGTAAAAGCAATAACTGGAAAACTTCAGAAAAAGCGTAGGGCAGTGTAGACAGTAGCAAAACCCATGTGCAGCATGAGAAACTTCGAAAAGCTGAAAAAGTAGAAAAATAATTCGAAAACCTCAGAAACAGCGTAGCTCAATGTAAAACGCAGCATAAACAATATGCAGCATGAGTAATGTCGAAAACATAAAAAATGTAAAAGAAATAACTGGAAAACTTCAGAAAAAGCGTAGCGCAGTGTAGACAGAATCAAAACCCATGTGCAACATGAGAAAATTCGAAAAACTGAAAAAATTAGAAAAATAACTCGAAAACCATAAAACAGCTTAACTCAATGTAAAACGCAGCACAACCAATATGCAGCATGCGAAACGTCCAAACATTCAAAAAATTAAAACAAATAACTGGAAAACTTCAGCAACAAGGTGGGGCAGCACAACTAATATGCACCATCAGAAATTTTGGATAACTCCAAAAAGTAAACAATTAATACGAAAACAGCAAAGGGCAGTGTAGACAGAAGCAAAACCCATGTGCAGCATGAGAAACTTCGAAAAACTGAAAAAGTAGAAAAATAATTCGAAAACCTCAGAAACAGCGTAGCTCAATGTAAAACGCAGCATAAACAATATGCAGCATGAGTAATGTCGAAAACATTAAAAATGTAAAAGCAATAACTGGAAAACTTCAGAAAAAGCGTAGGGCAGTGTAGACAGTAGCAAAACCCATGTGCAGCATGAGAAACTTCGAAAAGCTGAAAAAGTAGAAAAATAATTCGAAAACCTCAGAAACAGCGTAGCTCAATGTAAAACGCAGCATAAACAATATGCAGCATGAGTAATGTCGAAAACATAAAAAATGTAAAAGAAATAACTGGAAAACTTCAGAAAAAGCGTAGCGCAGTGTAGACAGAATCAAAACCCATGTGCAACATGAGAAAATTCGAAAAACTGAAAAAATTAGAAAAATAACTCGAAAACCATAAAACAGCTTAACTCAATGTAAAACGCAGCACAACCAATATGCAGCATGCGAAACGTCCAAACATTCAAAAAATTAAAACAAATAACTGGAAAACTTCAGCAACAAGGTGGGGCAGCACAACTAATATGCACCATCAGAAATTTTGGATAACTCCAAAAAGTAAACAATTAATACGAAAACAGCAAAGGGCAGTGTAGACAGAAGCAAAACCCATGTGCAGCATGAGAAACTTCGGAAAACTGGAAAAAGTAGAAAAATAATTCGAAAACCTCAGAAACAGCGTAGCTCAATGTAAAACGCAGCATAAACAATATGCAGCATGAGTAATGTCGAAAACATTAAAAAAGTAAAAGAAATAACTGGAAAACTTCAGAAAAAGCGTAGGGCAGTGTAGACAGAAGCAAAACCCATGTGCAGCATGAGAAACTTCGAAAAGCTGAAAAATTAGAAAAATAATTCGAAAACCTCAGAAACAGCGTAGCTCAATGTAAAACGCAGCATAAACAATATGCAGCATGAGTAATGTCGAAAACATTAAAAAAGTAAAAGAAATAACTGGAAAACTTCAGAAAAAGCGTAGGGCAGTGTAGACAGAAGCAAAACCCATGTGCAGCATGAGAAACTTCGAAAAGCTGAAAAAAGTAGGAAAATAATTCGAAAACCTCAGAAACAGCGTAGCTCAATGTAAAACGCAGCATAAACAATATGCAGCATGAGTAAAGTCGAAAACATAAAAAAATTAAAAGAAATAACTGGAAAACTTCAGAAAAAGCGTAGGGCAGTGTAGACAGAAGCAAAACCCATGTGCAACATGAGAAACTTCGAAAAACTGAAAAAATTAGAAAAATTACTCGAAAACCTTAAAACAGCTTAACTCAATGTAAAACGCAGCACAACCAATATGCAGCATGCGAAACGTCGAAACATTCAAAAAATTAAAACAAATAACTGGAAAACTTCAGCAACAAGGTGGGGCAGCACAACCATCAGAAATTTTGGAAAACTCCAAAAAGTAAACAATTAATACGAAAACAGCACAGGGCAGTGTAGACAGAAGCAAAACCCATGTGCAGCATGAGAAACTTCGAAAAACTGAAAAAAGTAGAATAACTCGAAAACCTTAAAACAGCTTAGCTCAATGTAAAACGCAACACAACCAATATGCAGCATGAGAAACGTCGAAAAATTCAAAAAATACAAAAAATAACTGGAAAACTTCAGAAAAAGCACAGGGCAGTTAAAAAGGCAACTTAATCCATATGCACCATGGGAAACATCGTAAACGCAAAATCAATCCCATTTAAAGAGGAAAACTTCAGAAACAGCGGACAGCATTGTGAAACGCAGCACGACTCAAACGCACGATGGGAAACTTCGAAAAACTGAAAAAATTAGAAAAATAACTCGAAAACCTTAAAACAGCTTAATTCAATGTAAAACGCAGCACAACCAATATGCAGCATGCGAAACGTCGAAACATTCAAAAAATTAAAACAAATAACTGGAAAACTTCAGAAAAAGCATAGGGCAGTTCAAAAGGCAACTTAATCCATATGCACTTGGGAAACTTCGTAAAGCGGAAAAACAAACCAATTTAAACTGGAAAACATCAGAAACAGCGGACAGCATTGTGAAACGCAGCACGACTCAAACGCACCATGAGAAACTTCGAAAATCTCCAAAAAGTAAACAAATAATCCGAAAACATCAAAAACAGCGTAGGGCAGTGTAGACAGAAGCAAAACACATGTGCAGCATGAGAAACTTCGAAAAGCTGAAAAAGTAGAAAGATAATTCGAAAACCTCAGAAACAGCGTAGCTCAATGTAAAACGCAGCATAAACAATATGCAGCATGAGTAATGTCGAAAACATAAAAAAAGTAAAAGAAATAACTGGAAAACGTCAGAAAAAGCGTAGGGCAGTGTAGACAGAAGCAAAACCCATGTGCAACATGAGAAACTTCGAAAAACTGAAAAAATTAGAAAAATATCTCGAAAACCTTAAAACAGCTTAACTCAATGTAAAACGCAGCACAACCAATATGCAGCATGCGAAACGTCCAAACATTCAAAAAATTAAAACAAATAACTGGAAAACTTCAGAAAAAGCATAGGGCAGTTCAAAAGGCAACTTAATCCATATGCACCTTGGGAAACTTCGTAAAGCGCATAAACAAACCAATTTAAACTGGAAAACATCAGAAACAGCGGACAGCCTTGTGAAACGCAGCACGACTCAAACGCACCATGAGAAACTTCGAAAAACTCCAAAAAGTAAACAAATAATCCGAAAACATCAAAAACAGCGTAGGGCAGTGTAGACAGAAGCAAAACACATGTGCAGCATGAGAAACTTCGAAAAGCTGAAAAAGTAGAAAAATAATTCGAAAACCTCAGAAACAGCGTAGCTCAATGTAAAACGCAGCATAAACAATATGCAGCATGAGTAATGTCGAAAACATAAAAAATGTAAAAGAAATAACTGGAAAACTTCAGAAAAAGCGTAGGGCAGTGTAGACAGAAGCAAAACCCATGTGCAACATGAGAAACTTCGAAAAACTGAAAAAATTAGAAAAATAACTCGAAAACCTTAAAACAGCTTAACTCAATGTAAAACGCAGCACAACCAATATGCAGCATGCGAAACGTCGAAACATTCAAAAAATTAAAACAAATAACTGGAAAACTTCAGCAACAAGGTGGGGCAGCACAACTAATATGCACCATCAGAAATTTTGGATAACTCCAAAAAGTAAACAATTAAAACGAAAACAGCAAAGGGCAGTGTAGACAGAAGCAAAACCCATGTGCAGCATGAGAAACTTCGAAAAGCTGAAAAAGTAGAAAAATAATTCGAAAACCTCAGAAACAGCGTAGCTCAATGTAAAACGCAGCATAAACAATATGAGTAATGTCGAAAACATTAAAAAAGTAAAAGAAATAACTGGAAAACTTCAGAAAAAGCGTAGGGCAGTGTAGACAGAAGCAAAACCCATGTGCAACATGAGAAACTTCGAAAAACTGAAAAAATTAGAAAAATACCTCGAAAACCTTAAAACAGCTTAACTCAATGTAAAACGCAGCACAACCAATATGCAGCATGCGAAACGTCGAAACATTCAAAAAATTAAAACAAATAACTGGAAAACTTCAGCAACAAGGTGGGGCAGCACAACCATCAGAAATTTTGGAAAACTCCAAAAAGTAAACAATTAATACGAAAACAGCAAAGGGCAGTGTAGACAGAAGCAAAACCCATGTGCAGCATGAGAAACTTCGGAAAACTGAAAAAAGTAGAATAACTCGAAAACCTTAAAACAGCTTAGCTCAATGTAAAACGCAACACAACCAATATGCAGCATGAGAAACGTCGAAAAATTCAAAAAATACAAAAAAATGACTGGAAAACTTCAGAAAAAGCACAGGGCAGTTAAAAAGGCAACTTAATCCATATGCACCATGGCAATCTTCGTAAACGCAAAAACAATCCCATTTAAAGAGGAAAACTTCAGAAACAGCGGACAGCATTGTGAAACGCAGCACAACTCAAACGCACCATGGGAAACTTCGAAAAACTGAAAAAATTAGAAAAATAACTCGAAAACCTTAAAACAGCTTAATTCAATGTAAAACGCAGCACAACCAATATGCAGCATGCGAAACGTCGAAACTTTCAAAAAATTAAAATAAATAACTGGAAAACTTCAGAAAAAGCATAGGGCAGTTCAAAAGGCAACTTAATCCATATGCACCTTGGGAAACTTCGTAAAGCGCAAAAACAAACCAATTTAAACTGGTAAACATCAGAAACAGCGGACAGCATTGTGAAACGCAGCACGACTCAAACGCACCATGAGAAACTTCGAAAAACTCCAAAAAGTAAACAAATAATCCGAAAACATCAAAAACAGCGTAGGGCAGTGTAGACAGAAGCAAATCCCATGTGCAACATGAGAAACTTCGAAAAACTGAAAAAATTAGAAAAATAACTCGAAAACCTTAAAACAGCTTAACTCAATGTAAAACGCAGCACAACCAATATGCAGCATGCGAAACGTCGAAACATTCAAAAAATTAAAACAAATAACTGGAAAACTTCAGCAACAAGGTGGGGCAGCACAAATAATATGCACCATCAGAAATTTTGGAAAACTCCAAAAAGTAAACAATTAATACGAAAACAGCAAAGGGCAGTGTAGACAGAAGCAAAACCCATGTGCAGCATGAGAAACTTCGAAAAACTGAAAAAAGTAGAATAACTCGAAAACCTTAAAACAGCTTAGCTCAATGTAAAACGCAACACAACCAATATGCAGCATGAGAAACGTCGAAAAATTCAAAAAATACAAAAAATAACTGGAAAACTTCAGAAAAAGCACAGGGCAGTTAAAAAGGCAACTTAATCCATAAGCACCATGGGAAACTTCGTAAACGCAAAATCAATCCCATTTAAAGAGGAAAACTTCAGAAACAGCGGACAGCATTGTGAAACGCAGCACGACTCAAACGCACGATGGGAAACTTCGAAAAACTGAAAAAATTAGAAAAATAACTCGAAAACCTTAAAACAGCTTAATTCAATGTAAAACGCAGCACAAACAATATGCAGCATGCGAAACGTCGAAACATTCAAAAAATTAAAACAAATAACTGGAAAACTTCAGAAAAAGCATAGGGCAGTTCAAAAGGCAACTTAATCCATATGCACTTGGGAAACTTCGTAAAGCGGAAAAACAAACCAATTTAAACTGGAAAACATCAGAAACAGCGGACAGCATTGTGAAACGCAGCACGACTCAAACGCACCATGAGAAACTTCGAAAATCTCCAAAAAGTAAACAAATAATCCGAAAACATCAAAAACAGCGTAGGGCAGTGTAGACAGAAGCAAAACACATGTGCAGCATGAGAAACTTCGAAAAGCTGAAAAAGTAGAAAGATAATTCGAAAACCTCAGAAACAGCGTAGCTCAATGTAAAACGCAGCATAAACAATATGCAGCATGAGTAATGTCGAAAACATAAAAAAAGTAAAAGAAATAACTGGAAAACGTCAGAAAAAGCGTAGGGCAGTGTAGACAGAAGCAAAACCCATGTGCAACATGAGAAACTTCGAAAAACTGAAAAAATTAGAAAAATATCTCGAAAACCTTAAAACAGCTTAACTCAATGTAAAACGCAGCACAACCAATATGCAGCATGCGAAACGTCCAAACATTCAAAAAATTAAAACAAATAACTGGAAAACTTCAGAAAAAGCATAGGGCAGTTCAAAAGGCAACTTAATCCATATGCACCTTGGGAAACTTCGTAAAGCGCATAAACAAACCAATTTAAACTGGAAAACATCAGAAACAGCGGACAGCATTGTGAAACGCAGCACGACTCAAACGCACCATGAGAAACTTCGAAAAACTCCAAAAAGTAAACAAATAATCCGAAAACATCAAAAACAGCGTAGGGCAGTGTAGACAGAAGCAAAACACATGTGCAGCATGAGAAACTTCGAAAAGCTGAAAAAGTAGAAAAATAATTCGAAAACCTCAGAAACAGCGTAGCTCAATGTAAAACGCAGCATAAACAATATGCAGCATGAGTAATGTCGAAAACATAAAAAATGTAAAAGAAATAACTGGAAAACTTCAGAAAAAGCGTAGGGCAGTGTAGACAGAAGCAAAACCCATGTGCAACATGAGAAACTTCGAAAAACTGAAATAATTAGAAACATAACTCGAAAACCTTAAAACAGCTTAACTCAATGTAAAACGCAGCACAACCAATATGCAGCATGCGAAACGTCGAAACATTCAAAAAATTAAAACAAATAACTGGAAAACTTCAGCAACAAGGTGGGGCAGCACAACTAATATGCACCATCAGAAATTTTGGATAACTCCAAAAAGTAAACAATTAATACGAAAACAGCAAAGGGCAGTGTAGACAGAAGCAAAACCCATGTGCAGCATGAGAAACTTCGAAAAGCTGAAAAAGTAGAAAAATAATTCGAAAACCTCAGAAACAGCGTAGCTCAATGTAAAACGCAGCATAAACAATATGAGTAATGTCGAAAACATTAAAAAAGTAAAAGAAATAACTGGAAAACTTCAGAAAAAGCGTAGGGCAGTGTAGACAGAAGCAAAACCCATGTGCAACATGAGAAACTTCGAAAAACTGAAAAAATTAGAAAAATACCTCGAAAACCTTAAAACAGCTTAACTCAATGTAAAACGCAGCACAACCAATATGCAGCATGCGAAACGTCGAAACATTCAAAAAATTAAAACAAATAACTGGAAAACTTCAGCAACAAGGTGGGGCAGCACAACCATCAGAAATTTTGGAAAACTCCAAAAAGTAAACAATTAATACGAAAACAGCAAAGGGCAGTGTAGACAGAAGCAAAACCCATGTGCAGCATGAGAAACTTCAGAAAACTGAAAAAAGTAGAATAACTCGAAAACCTTAAAACAGCTTAGCTCAATGTAAAACGCAACACAACCAATATGCAGCATGAGAAACGTCGAAAAATTCAAAAAATACAAAAAAATGACTGGAAAACTTCAGAAAAAGCACAGGGCAGTTAAAAAGGCAACTTAATCCATATGCACCATGGCAATCTTCGTAAACGCAAAAACAATCCCATTTAAAGAGGAAAACTTCAGAAACAGCGGACAGCATTGTGAAACGCAGCACGACTCAAACGCACCATGGGAAACTTCGAAAAACTGAAAAAATTAGAAAAATAACTCGAAAACCTTAAAACAGCTTAATTCAATGTAAAACGCAGCACAACCAATATGCAGCATGCGAAACGTCGAAACTTTCAAAAAATTAAAACAAATAACTGGAAAACTTCAGAAAAAGCATAGGGCAGTTCAAAAGGCAACTTAATCCATATGCACCTTGGGAAACTTCGTAAAGCGCAAAAACAAACCAATTTAAACTGGAAAACATCAGAAACAGCGGACAGCATTGTGAAACGCAGCACGACTCAAACGCACCATGAGAAACTTCGAAAAACTCCAAAAAGTAAACAAATAATCCGAAAACATCAAAAACAGCGTAGGGCAGTGTAGACAGAAGCAAAACCCATGTGCAACATGAGAAACTTCGAAAAACTGAAAAAATTAGAAAAATAACTCGAAAACCTTAAAACAGCTTAACTCAATGTAAAACGCAGCACAACCAATATGCAGCATGCGAAACGTCGAAACATTCAAAAAATTAAAACAAATAACTGGAAAACTTCAGCAACAAGGTGGGGCAGCACAACTAATATGCACCATCAGAAATTTTGGAAAACTCCAAAAAGTAAACAATTAATACGAAAACAGCAAAGGGCAGTGTAGACAGAAGCAAAACCCATGTGCAGCATGAGAAACTTCGAAAAACTGAAAAAAGTAGAATAACTCGAAAACCTTAGAAACAGCTTAGCACAATGTAAAACGCAACACAACCAATATGCAGCATGAGAAACGTCGAAAAATTCAAAAAATACAAAAAATAACTGGAAATCTTCAGAAAAAGCACAGGGCAGTTAAAAAGGCAACTTAATCCATATGCACCATGGGAAACTTCGTAAACGCAAAAACAATCCCATTTAAACAGGAAAACTTCAGAAACAGCGGACAGCATTGTGAAACGCAGCACGACTCAAACGCACCATGCGAAACTTCGAAAAACTCCAAAAAGTAAACAAATAATCCGAAAACATCAAAAACAGCGTAGGGCAGTGTAGAGAGAAGCAAAACACATGTGCAGCATGAGAAACTTCGAAAAACTGAAAAAATTAGAAAAATAACTCGAAAACCTTAAAACAGCTTAAATCAATGTAAAACGCAGCACAACCAATATGCAGCATGCGAAACGTCGAAACATTCAAAAAATTAAAACAAATAACTGGAAAACTTCAGAAAAAGCGTAGGGCAGTGTAGACAGAAGCAAAACCCATGTGCAACATGAGAAACTTCGGAAAACTGAAAAAATTAGAAAAATAACTCGAAAACCTTAAAACAGCTTAACTCAATGTAAAACGCAGCACAACCAATATGCAGCATGCGAAACGTCGAAACATTCAAAAAATTAAAACAAATAACTGGAAAACTTCAGAAAAAGCATAGGGCAGTTCAAAAGGCAACTTATTCCATATGCACTTGGGAAACTTCGTAAAGCGCAAAAACAAACCAATTTAAACTGGAAAACATCAGAGACAGCGGACAGCATTGTGAAATGCAGCACGACTCAAACGCACCATGAGAAACTTCGAAAAACTCCAAAAATAAACAAATAATCCGAAAACATCAAAAACAGCGTAGGGCAGTGTAGACAGAAGCAAAACACATGTGCAGCATGAGAAACTTCGTAAAGCTGAAAAAGTAGAAAAATAATTCGAAAACCTCAGAAACAGCGTAGCTCAATGTAAAACGCAGCATAAACAATATGCAGCATGAGTAATGTCGAAAACATGAAATAAGTAAAAGAAATAACAGGAAAACTTCAGAAAAAGCGTAGGGCAGTGTAGACAGAAGCAAAACCCATGTGCAACATGAGAAAGTTCGAAAAACTGAAAAAAGTAGGAAAAAAACTCGAAAACCTTAGAAACAGCTTACCTCAATGTAAAACGCAACACAACCAATATGCAGCATGAGAAACGTCGAAAAATTCGAACAATTCAAAACATAACTGGAAAACTTCAGAAAAAGCACAGGGCAGTTCAAAAGGCAACTTAATCCATATGCACCTTGGGAAACTTCGTAAAACGCAAAATCAAACCAATTTAAACTGGAAAACATCAGAAACAGGGGACAGCATTGTGAAACGCAGCACGACTCAAACGCACCATGAGAAACTTCGAAAAACTCCAAAAAGTAAACAAATAATCCGAAAACATCAAAAACAGCGTAGGGCAGTGTAGACAGAAGCAAAACACATGTGCAGCATGAGAAACTTCGAAAAGCTGAAAAAGTAGAAAAATAATTCGAAAACCTCAGAAACAGCGTAGCTCAATGTAAAACGCAGCATAAACAATATGCAGCATGAGTAATGTCGAAAACATGAAAAAAGTAAAAGAAATAACTGGAAAACTTCAGAAAAAGCGTAGGGCAGTGTAGACAGAAGCAAAACCCATGTGCAACATGAGAAAGTTCGAAAAACTGAAAGGAGTAGGAAAAAATCTCGAAAACCTTAGAAACAGCTTACCTCAATGTAAAACGCAGCACAACCAATATGCAGCATGCGAAACGTCGAAACATTCAAAAAATTAAAACAAATAACTGGAAAACTTCAGAAAAAGCATAGGGCAGTTCAAAAGGCAACTTAATCCATATGCACCTTGGGAAACTTCGTAAAGCGCAAAAATAAACCAATTTAAACTGGCAAACATCAGAAACAGCGGACAGCATTGTGAAACGCAGCACGACTCAAACGCACCATGAGAAACTTCGAAAAACTCCAAAAAGTAAACAAATAATCCGAAAACATCAAAAACAGCGTAGAGCAGTGTAGACAGAAGCAAAACACATGTGCAGCATGAGAAACTTCGAAAAGCTGAAAAAGTAGAAAAATAATTCGAAAACCTCAGAAACAGCGTAGCTCAATGTAAAACGCAACATAAACAATATGCAGCATGAGTAAAGTCGAAAACATGAAAACATTAAAAGAAATAACTGGAAAACTTCAGAAAAAGCGTAGGGCAGTGTAGACAGAAGCAAAACCCATGTGCAACATGAGAAACTTCGGAAAACTGAAAATATTAGAAAAATAACTCGAAAACCTTAAAACAGCTTAACTCAATGTAAAACGCAGCACAACCAATATGCAGCATGCGAAACGTCCAAACATTCAAAAAATTAAAACAAATAACTGGAAAACTTCAGAAAAAGCGTAGGGCAGTGTAGACAGAAGCAAAACCCATGTGCAACATGAGAAACTTCGGAAAACTCCAAAAAGTAAACAAATAATCCGAAAACATCAAAAACAGCGTAGAGCAGTGTAGACAGAAGCAAAACACATGTGCAGCATGAGAAACTTCGAAAAGCTGAAAAAGTAGAAAGATAATTCGAAAACCTCAGAAACAGCGTAGCTCAATGTAAAACGCAGCATGAACAATATGCAGCATGAGTAATGTCGAAAACATAAAAAAAGTAAAAGAAATAACTGGAAAACTTCAGAAAAAGCGTAGGGCAGTGTAGACAGAAGCAAAACCCATGTGCAACATGAGAAACTTCGAAAAACTGAAAAAATTAGAAAAATAACTCGAAAACCTTAAAACAGCTTAACTCAATGTAAAACGCAGCACAACCAATATGCAGCATGCGAAACGTCGAAACATTCAAAAAATTAAAACAAATAACTGGAAAACTTCAGAAAAAGCATAGGGCAGTTCAAAAGGCAACTTAATCCATATGCACTTGGGAAACTTCGTAAAGCGCAAAAACAAACCAATTTAAACTGGAAAACATCAGAGACAGCGGACAGCATTGTGAAAGGCAGCACGACTCAAACGCACCATGAGAAACTTCGAAAAACTCCAAAAATAAACAAATAATACGAAAACATCAAAAACAGCGTAGGGCAGTGTAGACAGAAGCAAAACACATGTGCAGCATGAGAAACTTCGTAAAGCTGAAAAAGTAGAAAAATAATTCGAAAACCTCAGAAACAGCGTAGCTCAATGTAAAACGCAGCATAAACAATATGCAGCATGAGTAATGTCGAAAACATAAAAAAAGTAAAAGAAATAACTGGAAAACTTCAGAAAAAGCGTAGGGCAGTGTAGACAGAAGCAAAACCCATGTGCAACATGAGAAACTTCGAAAAACTGAAAAAATTAGAAAAATAACTCGAAAACCTTAAAACAGCTTAACTCAATGTAAAACGCAGCACAACCAGTATGCAGCATGCGAAACGTCGAAACATTCAAAAAATTAAAACAAATAACTGGAAAACTTCAGCAACAAGGTGGGGCAGCACAACTCATATGCACCATCAGAAATTTTGGAAAACTCCAAAAAGTAAACAATTAATACGAAAACAGCAAAGGGCAGTGTAGACAGAAGCAAAACCCATGTGCAGCATGAGAAACTTCGAAAAGCTGAAAAAGTAGAAAAATAATTCAAAAACCTCAGAAACAGCGTAGCTCAATGTAAAACGCAGCATAAACAATATGCAGCATGAGTAATGTCGAAAACATTAAAAAAGTAAAAGAAATAACTGGAAAACTTCAGAAAAAGCGTAGGGCAGTGTAGACAGAAGCAAAACCCATGTGCAGCATGAGAAACTTCGAAAAGCTGAAAAAAGTAGGAAAATAATTCGAAAACCTCAGAAACAGCGTAGCTCAATGTAAAACGCAGCATAAACAATATGCAGCATGAGTAAAGTCGAAAACATAAAAAAATTAAAAGAAATAACTGGAAAACTTCAGAAAAAGCGTAGGGCAGTGTAGACAGAAGCAAAACCCATGTGCAACATGAGAAACTTCGAAAAACTGAACAAATTAGAAAAATAACTCGAAAACTTTAAAACAGCTTAACTCAATGTAAAACGCAGCACAACCAATATGCAGCATGCGAAACGTCGAAACATTCAAAAAATTAAAACAAATAACTGGAAAACTTCAGCAACAAGGTGGGGCAGCACAACTATCAGAAATTTTGGAAAACTCCAAAAAGTAAACAATTAATACGAAAACAGCAAAGGGCAGTGTAGACAGAAGCAAAACACATGTGCAGCATGAGAAACTTCGAAAAGCTGAAAAAGTAGAAAGATAATTCGAAAACCTCAGAAACAGCGTAGCTCAATGTAAAACGCAGCATAAACTATATGCAGCATGAGTAATGTCGAAAACATAAAAAAAGTAAAAGAAATAACTGGAAAACGTCAGAAAAAGCGTAGGGCAGTGTAGACAGAAGCAAAACCCATGTGCAACATGAGAAACTTCGAAAAACTGAAAAAATTAGAAAAATATCTCGAAAACCTTAAAACAGCTTAACTCAATGTAAAACGCAGCACAACCAATATGCAGCATGCGAAACGTCCAAACATTCAAAAAATTAAAACAAATAACTGGAAAACTTCAGAAAAAGCATAGGGCAGTTCAAAAGGCAACTTAATCCATATGCACCTTGGGAAACTTCGTAAAGCGCATAAACAAACCAATTTAAACTGGAAAACATCAGAAACAGCGGACAGCATTGTGAAACGCAGCACGACTCAAACGCACCATGCGAAACTTCGAAAAACTCCAAAAAGTAAACAAATAATCCGAAAACATCAAAAACAGCGTAGGGCAGTGTAGACAGAAGCAAAACACATGTGCAGCATGAGAAACTTCGAAAAGCTGAAAAAGTAGAAAAATAATTCGAAAACCTCAGAAACAGCGTAGCTCAATGTAAAACGCAGCATAAACAATATGCAGCATGAGTAATGTCGAAAACATAAAAAATGTAAAAGAAATAACTGGAAAACTTCAGAAAAAGCGTACGGCAGTGTAGACAGAAGCAAAACCCATGTGCAACATGAGAAACTTCGAAAAACTGAAAAAATTAGAAAAATAACTCGAAAACCTTAAAACAGCTTAACTCAATGTAAAACGCAGCACAACCAATATGCAGCATGCGAAACGTCGAAACATTCAAAAAATTAAAACAAATAACTGGAAAACTTCAGCAACAAGGTGGGGCAGCACAACTAATATGCAACATCAGAAATTTTGGATGACTCCAAAAAGTAAACAATTAATACGAAAACAGCAAAGGGCAGTGTAGACAGAAGCAAAACCCATGTGCAGCATGAGAAACTTCGAAAAGCTGAAAAAGTAGAAAAATAATTCGAAAACCTCAGAAACAGCGTAGCTCAATGTAAAACGCAGCATAAACAATATGCAGCATGAGTAATGTCGAAAACATTAAAAAAGTAAAAGAAATAACTGGAAAACTTCAGAAAAAGCGTAGGGCAGTGTAGACAGAAGCAAAACCCATGTGCAACATGAGAAACTTCGAAAAACTGAAAAAATTAGAAAAATAACTCGAAAACCTTAAAACAGCTTAACTCAATGTAAAACGCAGCACAACCAATATGCAGCATGCGAAACGTCGAAACATTCAAAAAATTAAAACAAATAACTGGAAAACTTCAGCAACAAGGTGGGGCAGCACAACCATCAGAAATTTTGGAAAACTCCAAAAAGTAAACAATTAATACGAAAACAGCAAAGGGCAGTGTAGACAGAAGCAAAACCCATGTGCAGCATGAGAAACTTCGAAAAACTGAAAAAAGTAGAATAACTCGAAAACCTTAGAAACAGCTTAGCTTAATGTAAAAGGCAACACAACCAATATGCAGCATGAGAAACGTCGAAAAATTCAAAAAATACAAAAAATAACTGGAAAACTTCAGAAAAGGCACAGGGCAGTTAAAAAGGCAACTTAATCCATATGCACCATGGGAAACTTCGTAAAACGCAAAAACAAACCAATTTAAACTGGAAAACATCAGAAACAGCGGACAGCATTGTGAAACGCAGCACGACTCAAACGCACCATGAGAAACTTCGAAAAACTCCAAAAAGTAAACAAATAATCCGAAAACATCAAAAACAGCGTAGGGCAGTGTAGACAGAAGCAAAACCCATGTGCAACATGAGAAACTTCGAAAAACTGAAACAATTAGAAAAATAACTCGAAAACCTTAAAACAGCTTAACTCAATGTAAAACGCAGCACAACCAATATGCAGCATGCGAAACGTCGAAACATTCAAAAAATTAAAACAAATAACTGGAAAACTTCAGCAACAAGGTGGGGCAGCACAACTAATATGCACCATCAGAAATTTTGGAAAACTCCAAAAAGTAAACAATTAATACGAAAACAGCAAAGGGCAGTGTAGACAGAAGCAAAACCCATGTGCAGCATGAGAAACTTCGAAAAACTGAAAAAAGTAGAATAACTCGAAAACCTTAGAAACAGCTTAGCTCAATGTAAAACGCAACACAACCAATATGCAGCATGAGAAACGTCGAAAAATTCAAAAAATACAAAAAATAACTGGAAATCTTCAGAAAAAGCACAGGGCAGTTAAAAAGGCAACTTAATCCATATGCACCATGGGAAACTTCGTAAACGCAAAAACAATCCCATTTAAACAGGAAAACTTCAGAAACAGCGGACAGCATTGTGAAACGCAGCACGACTCAAACGCACCATGAGAAACTTCGAAAAACTCCAAAAAGTAAACAAATAATCCGAAAACATCAAAAACAGCGTAGAGCAGTGTAGACAGAAGCAAAACACATTTGCAGCATGAGAAACTTCGAAAAGCTGAAAAAGTAGAAAGATAATTCGAAAACCTCAGAAACAGCGTAGCTCAATGTAAAACGCAGCATAAACAATATGCAGCATGAGTAATGTCGAAAACATAAAAAAATTAAAAGAAATAACTGGAAAACTTCAGAAAAAGCGTAGGGCAGTGTAGACAGAAGCAAAACCCATGTGCAACATGAGAAACTTCGAAAAACTGAAAAAATTAGAAAAATTACTCGAAAACCTTAAAACAGCTTAACTCAATGTAAAACGCAGCACAACCAATATGCAGCATGCGAAACGTCGAAACATTCAAAAAATTAAAACAAATAACTGGAAAACTTCAGAAAAAGCATAGGGCAGTTCAAAAGGCAACTTTATCCATATGCACCTTGGGAAACTTCGTAAAACGCAAAATCAAACCAATTTAAACTGGAAAACATCAGAAACAGGGGACAGCATTGTGAAACGCAGCACGACTCAAACGCACCATGAGAAACTTCGAAAAACTCCAAAAAGTAAACAAATAATCCGAAAACATCAAAAACAGCGTAGGGCAGTGCAGACAGAAGCAAAACACATGTGCAGCATGAGAAACTTCGAAAAGCTGAAAAAGTAGAAAAATAATTCGAAAACCTCAGAAACAGCGTAGCTCAATGTAAAACGCAGCATAAACAATATGCAGCATGAGTAATGTCGAAAACATGAAAAAAGTAAAAGAAATAACTGGAAAACTTCAAAAAAAGCGTAGGGCAGTGTAGACAGAAGCAAAACCCATGTGCAACATGAGAAAGTTCGAAAAACTGAAAAGAGTAGGAAAAAAACTCGAAAACGTTAGAAACAGCTTACCTCAATGTAAAACGCAACACAACCAATATGCAGCATGAGAAACGTCGAAAAATTCGAACAATTCAAAACATAACTGGAAAACTTCAGAAAAAGCACAGGTCAGTTCAAAAGGCAACTTAATCCATATGCACCTTGGGAAACTACGTAAAACGCAAAAACAAACCAATTTAAACTGGAAAACATCAGAAACAGCGGACAGCATTGTGAAACGCAGCACGACTCAAACGCACCATGAGAAACTTCGAAAAACTCCAAAAAGTAAACAAATAATCCGAAAACATCAAAAACAGCGTAGGGCAGTGTAGACAGAAGCAAAACACATGTGCAGCATGAGAAACTTCGAAAAGCTGAAAAAGTAGAAAAATAATTCGAAAACCTCAGAAATAGCGTAGCTCAATGTAAAACGCAGCATAAACAATATGCAGCATGAGTAAAGTCGAAAACATAAAAACATTAAAAGAAATAACTGGAAAACTTCAGAAAAAGCGTAGGGCAGTGTAGACAGAAGCAAAACCCATGTGCAACATGAGAAACTTCGAAAAACTGAAAAAATTAGAAAAATAACTCGAAAACCTTAAAACAGCTTAAATCAATGTAAAACGCAGCACAACCAATATGCAGCATGCGAAACGTCGAAACATTCAAAAAATTAAAACAAATAACTGGAAAACTTCAGAAAAAGCGTAGGGCAGTGTAGACAGAAGCAAAACCCATGTGCAACATGAGAAACTTCGGAAAACTGAAAAAATTAGAAAAATAACTCGAAAACCTTAAAACAGCTTAACTCAATGTAAAACGCAGCACAACCAATATGCAGCATGCGAAACGTCGAAACATTCAAAAAATTAAAACAAATAACTGGAAAACTTCAGAAAAAGCATCGGGCAGTTCAAAAGGCAACTTAATCCATATGCACTTGGGAAACTTCGTAAAGCGCAAAAACAAACCAATTTAAACTGGAAAACATCAGAGACAGCGGACAGCATTGTGAAACGCAGCACGACTCAAACGCACCATGAGAAACTTCGAAAAACTCCAAAAATAAACAAATAATCCGAAAACATCAAAAACAGCGTAGGGCAGTGTAGACAGAAGCAAAACACATGTGCAGCATGAGAAACTTCGTAAAGCTGAAAAAGTAGAAAAATAATTCGAAAACCTCAGAAACAGCGTAGCTCAATGTAAAACGCAGCATAAACAATATGCAGCATGAGTAATGTCGAAAACATGAAAAAAGTAAAAGAAATAACTGGAAAACTTCAGAAAAAGCGTAGGGCAGTGTAGACAGAAGCAAAACCCATGTGCAACATGAGAAAGTTCGAAAAACTGAAAAAAGTAGGAAAAAAACTCGAAAACCTTAGAAACAGCTTACCTCAATGTAAAACGCAACACAACCAATATGCAGCATGAGAAACGTCGAAAAATTCGAACAATTCAAAACATAACTGGAAAACTTCAGAAAAAGCACAGGGCAGTTCAAAAGGCAACTTAATCCATATGCACCTTGGGAAACTACGTAAAACGCAAAAACAAACCAATTTAAACTGGAAAACATCAGAAACAGCGGACAGCATTGTGAAACGCAGCACGACTCAAACGCACCATGAGAAACTTCGAAAAACTCCAAAAAGTAAACAAATAATCCGAAAACATCAAAAACAGCGGAGGGCAGTGTAGACAGAAGCAAAACACATGTGCAGCATGAGAAACTTCGAAAAGCTGAAAAAGTAGAAAAATAATTCGAAAACCTCAGAAATAGCGTAGCTCAATGTAAAACGCAGCATAAACAATATGCAGCATGAGTAAAGTCGAAAACATAAAAACATTAAAAGAAATAACTGGAAAACTTCAGAAAAAGCGTAGGGCAGTGTAGACAGAAGCAAAACCCATGTGCAACATGAGAAACTTCGAAAAACTGAAAAAATTAGAAAAATAACTCGAAAACCTTAAAACAGCTTAAATCAATGTAAAACGCAGCATAAACAATATGCAGCATGAGTAAAGTCGAAAACATGAAAAAATTAAAAGAAATAACTTGAAAACTTCGGAAAAAGCGTAGGGCAGTGTAGACAGAAGCAAAACCCATGTGCAACATGAGAAACTTCGGAAAACTGAAAAAATTAGAAAAATAACTCGAAAACCTTAAAACAGCTTAACTCAATGTAAAACGCAGCACAACCAATATGCAGCATGCGAAACGTCGAAACATTCAAAAAATTAAAACAAATAACTGGAAAACTTCAGAAAAAGCATAGGGCAGTTCAAAAGGCAACTTAATCCATATGCACCTTGGGAAACTTCGTAAAGCGCAAAAACAAACCAATTTAAACTGGCAAACATCAGAAACAGCGGACAGCATTGTGAAACGCAGCACGACTCAAACGCACCATGAGAAACTTCGAAAAACTCCAAAAAGTAAACAAATAATCCGAAAACATCAAAAACAGCGTAGGGCAGTGTAGACAGAAGCAAAACACATGTGCAGCATGAGAAACTTCGAAAAGCTGAAAAAGTAGAAAAATAATTCGAAAACCTCAGAAACAGCGTAGCTCAATATAAAACGCAGCATAAACAATATGCAGCATGAGTAATGTCGAAAACATTAAAAAAGTAAAAGAAATAACTGGAAAACTTCAGAAAAAGCGTAGGGCAGTGTCGACAGAAGCAAAACCCATGTGCAACATGAGAAAGTTCGAAAAACTGAAAAAAGTAGGAAAAAAACTCGAAAACCTTAGAAACAGCTTACCTCAATGTAAAACGCAACACAACCAATATGCATCATGAGAAACGTCGAAACATTCGAACAATTCAAAACATAACTGGAAAACTTCATAAAAGCACAGGGCAGTTCAAAAGGCAACTTAATCCATATGCACCTTGGGAAACTACGTAAAACGCAAAAACAAACCAATTTAAACTGGAAAACATCAGAAACAGCGGACAGCATTGTGAAACGCAGCACGACTCAAACGCACCATGAGAAACTTCGAAAAACTCCAAAAAGTAAACAAATAATCCGAAAACATCAAAAACAGCGCAGGGCAGTGTAGACAGAAGCAAAACACATGTGCAGCATTAGAAACTTCGAAAAGCTGAAAAAGTAGAAAAATAATTCGAAAACCTCAGAAATAGCGTAGCTCAATGTAAAACGCAGCATAAACAATATGCAGCATGAGTAAAGTCGAAAACATAAAAAAATTAAAAGAAATAACTGGAAAACTTCAGAAAAAGCGTAGGGCAGTGTAGACAGAAGCAAAACCCATGTGCAACATGAGAAACTTCGAAAAACTGAAAAAATTAGAAAAATAACTCGAAAACCTTAAAACAGCTTAACTCAATGTAAAACGCAGCACAACCAATATGCAGCATGCGAAACGTCGAAACATTCAAAAAATTAAAACAAATAACTGGAAAACTTCAGAAAAAGCGTAGGGCAGTGTAGACAGAAGCAAAACCCATGTGCAACATGAGAAACTTCGGAAAACTGAAAAAATTAGAAAAATAACTCGAAAACCTTAAAACAGCTTAACTCAATGTAAAACGCAGCACAACCAATATGCAGCATGCGAAACGTCGAAACATTCAAAAAATTAAAACAAATAACTGGAAAACTTCAGAAAAAGCATAGGGCAGTTCAAAAGGCAACTTAATCCATATGCACTTGGGAAACTTCGTAAAGCGCATAAACAAACCAATTTAAACTGGAAAACATCAGAGACAGCGGACAGCATTGTGAAACGCAGCACGACTCAAACGCACCATGAGAAACTTCGAAAAACTCCAAAAATAAACAAATAATCCGAAAACATCAAAAACAGCGTAGGGCAGTGTAGACAGAAGCAAAACACATGTGCAGCATGAGAAACTTCGAAAAGCTGAAAAAGTAGAAAAATAATTCGAAAACCTCAGAAACAGCGTAGCTCAATGTAAAACGCAGCATAAACAATATGCAGCATGAGTAATGTCGAAAACATAAAAAAAGTAAAAGAAATAACTGGAAAACTTCAGAAAACGCGTAGGGCAGTGTAGACTGAAGCAAAACCCATGTGCAACATGAGAAACTTCGAAAAACTGAAAAAATTAGAAAAATAACTCGAAAACCTTAAAACAGCTTAACTCAATGTAAAACGCAGCACAACCAATATGCAGCATGCGAAACGTCGAAACATTCAAAAAATTAAAACAAATAACTGGAAAACTTCAGCAACAAGGTGGGGCAGCACAACTAATATGCACCATCAGAAATTTTGGAAAACTCCAAAAAGTAAACAATTAATACGAAAACAGCAAAGGGCAGTGTAGACAGAAGCAAAACCCATGTGCAGCATGAGAAACTTCGAAAAACTGAAAAAAGTAGAATAACTCGAAAACCTTAGAAACAGCTTAGCTCAATGTAAAACGCAACACAACCAATATGCAGCATGAGAAACGTCGAAAAATTCAAAAAATACAAAAAATAACTGGAAATCTTCAGAAAAAGCACAGGGCAGTTAAAAAGGCAACTTAATCCATATGCACCATGGGAAACTTCGTAAACGCAAAAACAATCCCATTTAAACAGGAAAACTTCAGAAACAGCGGACAGCATTGTGAAACGCAGCACGACTCAAACGCACCATCAGAAACTTCGAAAAACTCCAAAAAGTAAACAAATAATCCGAAAACATCAAAAACAGCGTAGAGCAGTGTAGACAGAAGCAAAACACATGTGCAGCATGAGAAACTTCAAAAAGCTGAAAAAGTAGAAAGATAATTCGAAAACCTCAGAAACAGCGTAGCTCAATGTAAAACGCAGCATAAACAATATGCAGCATGAGTAATGTCGAAAACATAAAAAAAGTAAAAGAAATAACTGGAAAACTTCAGAAAAAGCGTAGGGCAGTGTAGACAGAAGCAAAACCCATGTGCAACATGAGAAACTTCGAAAAACTGAAAAAATTAGAAAAATAATTCGAAAACCTTAAAACAGCTTAACTCAATGTAAAACGCAGCACAACGCATGCGAAACGTCGAAACATTCAAAAAATTAAAACAAATAACTGGAAAACTTCAGAAAAAGCATAGGGCAGTTCAAAAGGCAACTTAATCCATATGCACCTTGGGAAACTTCGTAAAACGCAAAATCAAACCAATTTAAACTGGAAAACATCAGAAACAGGGGACAGCATTGTGAAACGCAGCACGACTCAAACGCACCATGAGAAACTTCGAAAAACTCCAAAAAGTAAACAAATAATCCGAAAACATCAAAAACAGCGTAGGGCAGTGTAGACAGAAGCAAAACACATGTGCAGCATGAGAAACTTCGAAAAGCTGAAAAAGTAGAAAAATAATTCGAAAATCTCAGAAACAGCGTAGCTCAATGTAAAACGCAGCATAAACAATATGCAGCATGAGTAATGTCGAAAACATGAAAAAAGTAAAAGAAATAACTGGAAAACTTCAGAAAAAGCGTAGGGCAGTGTAGACAGAAGCAAAACCCATGTGCAACATGAGAAAGTTCGAGAAACTGAAAAGAGTAGGAAAAAAAACTCGAAAACCTTAGAAACAGCTTACCTCAATGTAAAACGCAACACAACCAATATGCAGCATGAGAAACGTCGAAAAATTCGAACAATTCAAAACATAACTGGAAAACTTCAGAAAAAGCACAGGTCAGTTCAAAAGGCAACTTAATCCATATGCACCTTGGGAAACTACGTAAAACGCAAAAACAAACCAATTTAAACTGGAAAACATCAGAAACAGCGGACAGCATTGTGAAACGCAGCACGACTCAAACGCACCATGAGAAACTTCGAAAAACTCCAAAAAGTAAACAAATAATCCGAAAACATCAAAAACAGCGTAGGGCAGTGTAGACAGAAGCAAAACACATGTGCAGCATGAGAAACTTCGAAAAGCTGAAAAAGTAGAAAAATAATTCGAAAACCTCAGAAATAGCGTAGCTCAATGTAAAACGCAGCATAAACAATATGCAGCATGAGTAAAGTCGAAAACATAAAAACATTAAAAGAAATAACTGGAAAACTTCAGAAAAAGCGTAGGGCAGTATAGACAGAAGCAAAACCCATGTGCAACATGAGAAACTTCGAAAAACTGAAAAAATTAGAAAAATAACTCGAAAACCTTAAAACAGCTTAAATCAATGTAAAACGCAGCACAACCAATATGCAGCATGCGAAACGTCGAAACATTCAAAAAATTAAAACAAATAACTGGAAAACTTCAGAAAAAGCGTAGGGCAGTGTAGACAGAAGCAAAACCCATGTGCAACATGAGAAACTTCGGAAAACTGAAAAAATTAGAAAAATAACTCGAAAACCTTAAAACAGCTTAACTCAATGTAAAACGCAGCACAACCAATATGCAGCATGCGAAACGTCGAAACATTCAAAAAATTTAAACAAATAACTGGAAAACTTCAGAAAAAGCATAGGGCAGTTCAAAAGGCAACTCAATCCATATGCACTTGGGAAACTTCGTAAAGCGCAAAAACAAACCAATTTAAACTGGAAAACATCAGAGACAGCGGACAGCATTGTGAAACGCAGCACGACTCAAACGCACCATGAGAAACTTCGAAAAACTCCAAAAAGTAAACAAATAATCCGAAAACATCAAAAACAGCGTAGGGCAGTGTAGACAGAAGCAAAACACATGTGCAGCATGAGAAACTTCGAAAAGCTGAAAAAGTAGAAAAATAATTCGAAAACCTCAGAAACAGCGTAGCTCAATGTAAAACGCAGCATAAACAATATGCAGCATGAGTAATGTCGAAAACATAAAAAAAGTAAAAGAAATAACTGGAAAACTTCAGAAAAAGCGTAGGGCAGTGTACACAGAAGCAAAACCCATGTGCAACATGAGAAACTTCGGAAAACTGAAAAAATTAGAAAAATAACTCGAAAACCTTAAAACAGCTTAACTCAATGTAAAACGCAGCACAACCAATATGCAGCATGCGAAACGTCGAAACATTCAAAAAATTAAAACAAATAACTGGAAAACTTCAGAAAAAGCATAGGGCAGTTCAAAAGGCAACTTAATCCATATGCACCTTGGGAAACTTCGTAAAACGCAAAATCAAACCAATTTAAACTGGAAAACATCAGAAACAGGGGACAGCATTGTGAAACGCAGCACGACTCAAACGCACCATGAGAAACTTCGAAAAACTCCAAAAAGTAAACAAATAATCCGAAAACATCAAAAACAGCGTAGGGCAGTGTAGACAGAAGCAAAACACATGTGCAGCATGAGAAACTTCGAAAAGCTGAAAAAGTAGAAAAATAATTCGAAAATCTCAGAAACAGCGTAGCTCAATGTAAAACGCAGCATAAACAATATGCAGCATGAGTAATGTCGAAAACATGAAAAAAGTAAAAGAAATAACTGGAAAACTTCAGAAAAAGCGTAGGGCAGTGTAGACAGAAGCAAAACCCATGTGCAACATGAGAAAGTTCGAAAAACTGAAAAGAGTAGGAAAAAAAACTCGAAAACCTTAGAAACAGCTTACCTCAATGTAAAACGCAACACAACCAATATGCAGCATGAGAAACGTCGAAAAATTCGAACAATTCAAAACATAACTGGAAAACTTCAGAAAAAGCACAGGTCAGTTCAAAAGGCAACTTAATCCATATGCACCTTGGGAAACTACGTAAAACGCAAAAACAAACCAATTTAAACTGGAAAACATCAGAAACAGCGGACAGCATTGTGAAACGCAGCACGACTCAAACGCACCATGAGAAACTTCGAAAAACTCCAAAAAGTAAACAAATAATCCGAAAACATCAAAAACAGCGTAGGGCAGTGTAGACAGAAGCAAAACACATGTGCAGCATGAGAAACTTCGAAAAGCTGAAAAAGTAGAAAAATAATTCGAAAACCTCAGAAATAGCGTAGCTCAATGTAAAACGCAGCATAAACAATATGCAGCATGAGTAAAGTCGAAAACATAAAAACATTAAAAGAAATAACTGGAAAACTTCAGAAAAAGCGTAGGGCAGTATAGACAGAAGCAAAACCCATGTGCAACATGAGAAACTTCGAAAAACTGAAAAAATTAGAAAAATAACTCGAAAACCTTAAAACAGCTTAAATCAATGTAAAACGCAGCACAACCAATATGCAGCATGCGAAACGTCGAAACATTCAATAAATTAAAACAAATAACTGGAAAACTTCAGAAAAAGCGTAGGGCAGTGTAGACAGAAGCAAAACCCATGTGCAACATGAGAAACTTCGGAAAACTGAAAAAATTAGAAAAATAACTCGAAAACCTTAAAACAGCTTAACTCAATGTAAAACGCAGCACAACCAATATGCAACATGCGAAACGCCGAAACATTCAAAAAATTTAAACAAATAACTGGAAAACTTCAGAAAAAGCATAGGGCAGTTCAAAAGGCAACTCAATCCATATGCACTTGGGAAACTTCGTAAAGCGCAAAAACAAACCAATTTAAACTGGAAAACATCAGAGACAGCGGACAGCATTGTGAAACGCAGCACGACTCAAACGCACCATGAGAAACTTCGAAAAACTCCAAAAAGTAAACAAATAATCCGAAAACATCAAAAACAGCGTAGGGCAGTGTAGACAGAAGCAAAACACATGTGCAGCATGAGAAACTTCGAAAAGCTGAAAAAGTAGAAAAATAATTCGAAAACCTCAGAAACAGCGTAGCTCAATGTAAAACGCAGCATAAACAATATGCAGCATGAGTAATGTCGACAACATAAAAAAAGTAAAAGAAATAACTGGAAAACTTCAGAAAAAGCGTAGGGCAGTGTAGACAGAAGCAAAACCCATGTGCAACATGAGAAAGTTCGAAAAACTGAAAAAAGTAGGGAAAAAACTCGAAAACCTTAGAAACAGCTTACCTCAATGTAAAACGCAACACAACCAATATGCAGCATGAGAAACGTCGAAAAATTCGAACAATTCAAAACATAACTAGAAAACTTCAGAAAAAGCGTAGGGCAGTGTAGACAGAAGCAAAACCCATGTGCAACATGAGAAACTTCGGAAAGATGAAAAAATTAGAAAAATAACTCGAAAACCTTAAAACAGCTTAACTCAATGTAAAACGCAGCACAACCAATATGCAGCATGCGAAACGTCGAAACATTCAAAAAATTAAAACAAATAACTGGAAAACTTCAGAAAAAGCATAGGGCAGTTCAAAAGGCAACTTAATCCATATGCACTTGGGAAACTTCGTAAAGCGCAAAAACAAACCAATTTAAACTGGAAAACATCAGAGACAGCGGACAGCATTGTGAAACGCACCACGACTCAAACGCACCATGAGAAACTTCGAAAAACTCCAAAAATAAACAAATAATCCGAAAACATCAAAAACAGCGTAGGGCAGTGTAGACAGAAGCAAAACACATGTGCAGCATGAGAAACTTCGAAAAGCTGAAAAAGTAGAAAAATAATTCGAAAATCTCAGAAACAGCGTAGCTCAATGTAAAACGCAGCATAAACAATATGCAGCATGAGTAATGTCGAAAACATGAAAAAAGTAAAAGAAATAACTGGAAAACTTCAGAAAAAGCGTAGGGCAGTGTAGACAGAAGCAAAACCCATGTGCAACATGAGAAAGTTCGAAAAACTGAAAAGAGTAGGAAAAAAAACTCGAAAACCTTAGAAACAGCTTACCTCAATGTAAAACGCAACACAGCCAATATGCAGCATGAGAAACGTCGAAAAATTCGAACAATTCAAAACATAACTGGAAAACTTCAGAAAAAGCACAGGTCAGTTCAAAAGGCAACTTAATCCATATGCACCTTGGGAAACTACGTAAAACGCAAAAACAAACCAATTTAAACTGGAAAACATCAGAAACAGCGGACAGCATTGTGAAACGCAGCACGACTCAAACGCACCATGAGAAACTTCGAAAAACTCCAAAAAGTAAACAAATAATCCGAAAACATCAAAAACAGCGTAGGGCAGTGTAGACAGAAGCAAAACACATGTGCAGCATGAGAAACTTCGAAAAGCTGAAAAAGTAGAAAAATAATTCGAAAACCTCAGAAATAGCGTAGCTCAATGTAAAACGCAGCATAAACAATATGCAGCATGAGTAAAGTCGAAAACATAAAAACATTAAAAGAAATAACTGGAAAACTTCAGAAAAAGCGTAGGGCAGTATAGACAGAAGCAAAACCCATGTGCAACATGAGAAACTTCGAAAAACTGAAAAAATTAGAAAAATAACTCGAAAACCTTAAAACAGCTTAAATGAATGTAAAACGCAGCACAACCAATATGCAGCATGCGAAACGTCGAAACATTCAAAAAATTAAAACAAATAACTGGAAAACTTCAGAAAAAGCGTAGGGCAGTGTAGACAGAAGCAAAACCCATGTGCAACATGAGAAACTTCGGAAAACTGAAAAAATTAGAAAAATAACTCGAAAACCTTAAAACAGCTTAACTCAATGTAAAACGCAGCACAACCAATATGCAACATGCGAAACGCCGAAACATTCAAAAAATTTAAACAAATAACTGGAAAACTTCAGAAAAAGCATAGGGCAGTTCAAAAGGCAACTCAATCCATATGCACTTGGGAAACTTCGTAAAGCGCAAAAACAAACCAATTTAAACTGGAAAACATCAGAGACAGCGGACAGCATTGTGAAACGCAGCACGACTCAAACGCAACATGAGAAACTTCGAAAAACTCCAAAAAGTAAACAAATAATCCGAAAACATCAAAAACAGCGTAGGGCAGTGTAGACAGAAGCAAAACACATGTGCAGCATGAGAAACTTCGAAAAGCTGAAAAAGTAGAAAAATAATTCGAAAACCTCAGAAACAGCGTAGCTCAATGTAAAACGCAGCATAAACAATATGCAGCATGAGTAATGTCGACAACATAAAAAAAGTAAAAGAAATAACTGGAAAACTTCAGAAAAAGCGTAGGGCAGTGTAGACAGAAGCAAAACCCATGTGCAACATGAGAAAGTTCGAAAAACTGAAAAAAGTAGGGAAAAAACTCGAAAACCTTAGAAACAGCTTACCTCAATGTAAAACGCAACACAACCAATATGCAGCATGAGAAACGTCGAAAAATTCGAACAATTCAAAACATAACTAGAAAACTTCAGAAAAAGCGTAGGGCAGTGTAGACAGAAGCAAAACCCATGTGCAACATGAGAAACTTCGGAAAGATGAAAAAATTAGAAAAATAACTCGAAAACCTTAAAACAGCTTAACTCAATGTAAAACGCAGCACAACCAATATGCAGCATGCGAAACGTCGAAACATTCAAAAAATTAAAACAAATAACTGGAAAACTTCAGAAAAAGCATAGGGCAGTTCAAAAGGCAACTTAATCCATATGCACTTGGGAAACTTCGTAAAGCGCAAAAACAAACCAATTTAAACTGGAAAACATCAGAGACAGCGGACAGCATTGTGAAACGCAGCACGACTCAAACGCACCATGAGAAACTTCGAAAAACTCCAAAAATAAACAAATAATCCGAAAACATCAAAAACAGCGTAGGGCAGTGTAGACAGAAGCAAAACACATGTGCAGCATGAGAAACTTCGTAAAGCTGAAAAAGTAGAAAAATTATTCGAAAACCTCAGAAACAGCGTAGCTCAATGTAAAACGCAGCATAAACAATATGCAGCATGAGTAATGTCGAAAACATGAAAAAAGTAAAAGAAATAACTGGAAAACTTCATAAAAAGCGTAGGGCAGTGTACACAGAAGCAAAACCCATGTGCAACATGAGAAACTTCGGAAAACTGAAAAAATTAGAAAAATAACTCGAAAACTTTAAAACAGCTTAACTCAATGTAAAACGCAGCACAACCAATATGCAGCATGCGAAACGTCGAAATATTCAAAAAATTAAAACAAATAACTGGAAAACTTCAGAAAAAGCATAGGGCAGTTCAAAAGGCAACTTAATCCATATGCACCTTGGGAAACTTCGTAAAGCGCAAAAACAAACCAATTTAAACTGGCAAACATCAGAAACAGCGGACAGCATTGTGAAACGCAGCACGACTCAAACGCACCATGAGAAACTTCGAAAAACTCCAAAAAGTAAACAAATAATCCGAAAACATCAAAAACAGCGTAGGGCAGTGTAGACAGAAGCAAAACACATGTGCAGCATGAGAAACTTCGAAAAGCTGAAAAAGTAGAAAAATAATTCGAAAACCTCAGAAACAGCGTAGCTCAATATAAAACGCAGCATAAACAATATGCAGCATGAGTAATGTCGAAAACATTAAAAAAGTAAAAGAAATAACTGGAAAACTTCAGAAAAAGCGTAGGGCAGTGTCGACAGAAGCAAAACCCATGTGCAACATGAAAAAGTTCGAAAAACTGAAAAAAGTAGGAAAAAAACTCGAAAACCTTAGAAACAGCTTACCTCAATGTAAAACGCAACACAACCAATATGCATCATGAGAAACGTCGAAACATTCGAACAATTCAAAACATAACTGGAAAACTTCATAAAAGCACAGGGCAGTTCAAAAGGCAACATAATCCATATGCACCTTGGGAAACTACGTAAAACGCAAAAACAAACCAATTTAAACTGGAAAACATCAGAAACAGCGGACAGCATTGTGAAACGCAGCACGACTCAAACGCACCATGAGAAACTTCGAAAAACTCCAAAAAGTAAACAAATAATCCGAAAACATCAAAAACAGCGTAGGGCAGTGTAGACAGAAGCAAAACCCATGTGCAACATGAGAAACTTCGGAAAACTGAAAAAATTAGAAAAATAACTCGAAAACCTTAAAACAGCTTAACTCAATGTAAAACTCAGCACAACCAATATGCAGCATGCGAAACGTCGAAACATTCAAAAAATTAAAACAAATAACTGGAAAACTTCAGAAAAAGCATAGGGCAGTTCAAAAGGCAACTTAATCCATATGCACCTTGGGAAACTTCGTAAAGCGCAAAAACAAACCAATTTAAACTGGCAAACATCAGAAACAGCGGACAGCATTGTGAAACGCAGCACGACTCAAACGCACCATGAGAAACTTCGAAAAACTCCAAAAAGTAAACAAATAATCCGAAAACATCAAAAACAGCGTAGGGCAGTGTAGACAGAAGCAAAACACATGTGCAGCATGAGAAACTTCGAAAAGCTGAAAAAGTAGAAAAATAATTCGAAAACCTCAGAAACAGCGTAGCTCAATATAAAACGCAGCATAAACAATATGCAGCATGAGTAATGTCGAAAACATTAAAAAAGTAAAAGAAATAACTGGAAAACTTCAGAAAAAGCGTAGGGCAGTGTCGACAGAAGCAAAACCCATGTGCAACATGAGAAAGTTCGAAAAACTGAAAAAAGTAGGAAAAAAACTCGAAAACCTTAGAAACAGCTTACCTCAATGTAAAACGCAACACAACCAATATGCATCATGAGAAACGTCGAAACATTCGAACAATTCAAAACATAACTGGAAAACTTCATAAAAGCACAGGGCAGTTCAAAAGGCAACTTAATCCATATGCACCTTGGGAAACTACGTAAAACGCAAAAACAAACCAATTTAAACTGGAAAACATCAGAAACAGCGGACAGCATTGTGAAACGCAGCACGACTCAAACGCACCATGAGAAACTTCGAAAAACTCCAAAAAGTAAACAAATAATCCGAAAACATCAAAAACAGCGTAGGGCAGTGTAGACAGAAGCAAAACACATGTGCAGCATTAGAAACTTCGAAAAGCTGAAAAAGTAGAAAAATAATTCGAAAACCTCAGAAATAGCGTAGCTCAATGTAAAACGCAGCATAAACAATATGCAGCATGAGTAAAGTCGAAAACATAAAAAAATTAAAAGAAATAACTGGAAAACTTCAGAAAAAGCGTAGGGCAGTGTAGACAGAAGCAAAACCCATGTGCAACATGAGAAACTTCGGAAAACTGAAAAAATTAGAAAAATAACTCGAAAACCTTAAAACAGCTTAACTCAATGTAAAACGCAGCACAACCAATATGCAGCATGCGAAACGTCGAAACATTCAAAAAATTTAAACAAATAACTGGAAAACTTCAGAAAAAGCATAGGGCAGTTCAAAAGGCAACTCAATCCATATGCACTTGGGAAACTTCGTAAAGCGCAAAAACAAACCAATTTAAACTGGAAAACATCAGAGACAGCGGACAGCATTGTGAAACGCAGCACGACTCAAACACACCATGAGAAACTTCGAAAAACTCCAAAAAGTAAACAAATAATCCGAAAACATCAAAAACAGCGTAGGGCAGTGTAGACAGAAGCAAAACACATGTGCAGCATGAGAAACTTCGAAAAGCTGAAAAAGTAGAAAAATAATTCGAAAACCTCAGAAACAGCGTAGCTCAATGTAAAACGCAGCATAAACAATATGCAGCATGAGTAATGTCGAAAACATAAAAAAAGTAAAAGAAATAACTGGAAAACTTCAGAAAAAGCGTAGGGCAGTGTAGACAGAAGCAAAACCCATGTGCAACATGAGAAAGTTCGAAAAACTGAAAAAAGTAGGAAATAAACTCGAAAACCTTAGAAACAGCTTACCTCAATGTAAAACGCAACACAACCAATATGCAGCATGAGAAACGTCGAAAATTTCGAACAATTCAAAACATAACTGGAAAACTTCAGAAAAAGCGTAGGGCAGTGTAGACAGAAGCAAAACCCATGTGCAACATGAGAAACTTCGAAAAACTGAAAAAATTAGAAAAATAACTCGAAAACCTTAAAACAGCTTAACTCAATGTAAAACGCAGCACAACCAATATGCAACATGCGAAACGTCGAAACATTCAAAAAATTAAAACAAATAACTGGAAAACTTCAGAAAAAGCATAGGGCAGTTCAAAAGGCAACTTAATCCATATGCACCTTGGGAAACTTCGTAAAACGCAAAATCAAACCAATTTAAACTGGAAAACATCAGAAACAGGGGACAGCATTGTGAAACGCAGCACGACTCAAACGCACCATGAGAAACTTCGAAAAACTCCAAAAAGTAAACAAATAATCCGAAAACATCAAAAACAGCGTAGGGCAGTGTAGACAGAAGCAAAACACATGTGCAGCATGAGAAACTTCGAAAAGCTGAAAAAGTAGAAAAATAATTCGAAAACCTCAGAAACAGCGTAGCTCAATATAAAACGCAGCATAAACAATATGCAGCATGAGTAATGTCGAAAACATTAAAAAAGTAAAAGAAATAACTGGAAAACTTCAGAAAAAGCGTAGGGCAGTGTAGACAGAAGCAAAACCCATGTGCAACATGAGAAACTTCGGAAAACTGAAAAAATTAGAAAAATAACTCGAAAACCTTAAAACAGCTTAACTCAATGTAAAACTCAGCACAACCAATATGCAGCATGCGAAACGTCGAAACATTCAAAAAATTAAAACAAATAACTGGAAAACTTCAGAAAAAGCATAGGGCAGTTCAAAAGGCAACTTAATCCATATGCACCTTGGGAAACTTCGTAAAGCGCAAAAACAAACCAATTTAAACTGGCAAACATCAGAAACAGCGGACAGCATTGTGAAACGCAGCACGACTCAAACGCACCATGAGAAACTTCGAAAAACTCCAAAAAGTAAACAAATAATCCGAAAACATCAAAAACAGCGTAGGGCAGTGTAGACAGAAGCAAAACACATGTGCAGCATGAGAAACTTCGAAAAGCTGAAAAAGTAGAAAAATAATTCGAAAACCTCAGAAACAGCGTAGCTCAATATAAAACGCAGCATAAACAATATGCAGCATGAGTAATGTCGAAAACATTAAAAAAGTAAAAGAAATAACTGGAAAACTTCAGAAAAAGCGTAGGGCAGTGTCGACAGAAGCAAAACCCATGTGCAACATGAGAAAGTTCGAAAAACTGAAAAAAGTAGGAAAAAAACTCGAAAACCTTAGAAACAGCTTACCTCAATGTAAAACGCAACACAACCAATATGCATCATGAGAAACGTCGAAACATTCGAACAATTCAAAACATAACTGGAAAACTTCATAAAAGCACAGGGCAGTTCAAAAGGCAACTTAATCCATATGCACCTTGGGAAACTACGTAAAACGCAAAAACAAACCAATTTAAACTGGAAAACATCAGAAACAGCGGACAGCATTGTGAAACGCAGCACGACTCAAACGCACCATGAGAAACTTCGAAAAACTCCAAAAAGTAAACAAATAATCCGAAAACATCAAAAACAGCGTAGGGCAGTGTAGACAGAAGCAAAACACATGTGCAGCATTAGAAACTTCGAAAAGCTGAAAAAGTAGAAAAATAATTCGAAAACCTCAGAAATAGCGTAGCTCAATGTAAAACGCAGCATAAACAATATGCAGCATGAGTAAAGTCGAAAACATAAAAAAATTAAAAGAAATAACTGGAAAACTTCAGAAAAAGCGTAGGGCAGTGTAGACAGAAGCAAAACCCATGTGCAACATGAGAAACTTCGGAAAACTGAAAAAATTAGAAAAATAACTCGAAAACCTTAAAACAGCTTAACTCAATGTAAAACGCAGCACAACCAATATGCAGCATGCGAAACGTCGAAACATTCAAAAAATTAAAACAAATAACTGGAAAACTTCAGAAAAAGCATAGGGCAGTTCAAAAGGCAACTTAATCCATATGCACTTGGGAAACTTCGTAAAGCGCATAAACAAACCAATTTAAACTGGAAAACATCAGAGACAGCGGACAGCATTGTGAAACGCAGCACGACTCAAACGCACCATGAGAAACTTCGAAAAACTCCAAAAATAAACAAATAATCCGAAAACATCAAAAACAGCGTAGGGCAGTGTAGACAGAAGCAAAACACATGTGCAGCATGAGAAACTTCGAAAAGCTGAAAAAGTAGAAAAATAATTCGAAAACCTCAGAAACAGCGTAGCTCAATGTAAAACGCAGCATAAACAATATGCAGCATGAGTAATGTCGAAAACATGAAAAAAGTAAAAGAAATAACTGGAAAACTTCAGAAAAAGCGTAGGGCAGTGTAGACAGAAGCAAAACCCATGTGCAACATGAGAAAGTTCGAAAAACTGAAAAGAGTAGGAAAAAAAACTCGAAAACCTTAGAAACAGCTTACCTCAATGTAAAACGCAACACAACCAATATGCAGCATGAGAAACGTCGAAAAATTCGAACAATTCAAAACATAACTGGAAAACTTCAGAAAAAGCACAGGTCAGTTCAAAAGGCAACTTAATCCATATGCACCTTGGGAAACTACGTAAAACGCAAAAACAAACCAATTTAAACTGGAAAACATCAGAAACAGCGGACAGCATTGTGAAACGCAGCACGACTCAAACGCACCATGAGAAACTTCGAAAAACTCCAAAAAGTAAACAAATAATCCGAAAACATCAAAAACAGCGTAGGGCAGTGTAGACAGAAGCAAAACACATGTGCAGCATGAGAAACTTCGAAAAGCTGAAAAAGTAGAAAAATAATTCGAAAACCTCAGAAATATCGTAGCTCAATGTAAAACGCAGCATAAACAATATGCAGCATGAGTAAAGTCGAAAACATAAAAACATTAAAAGAAATAACTGGAAAACTTCAGAAAAAGCGTAGGGCAGTATAGACAGAAGCAAAACCCATGTGCAACATGAGAAACTTCGAAAAACTGAAAAAATTAGAAAAATAACTCGAAAACCTTAAAACAGCTTAAATCAATGTAAAACGCAGCACAACCAATATGCAGCATGCGAAACGTCGAAACATTCAAAAAATTAAAACAAATAACTGGAAAACTTCAGAAAAAGCGTAGGGCAGTGTAGACAGAAGCAAAACCCATGTGCAACATGAGAAACTTCGGAAAACTGAAAAAATTAGAAAAATAACTCGAAAACCTTAAAACAGCTTAACTCAATGTAAAACGCAGCACAACCAATATGCAGCATGCGAAACGTCGAAACATTCAAAAAATTTAAACAAATAACTGGAAAACTTCAGAAAAAGCATAGGGCAGTTCAAAAGGCAACTCAATCCATATGCACTTGGGAAACTTCGTAAAGCGCAAAAACAAACCAATTTAAACTGGAAAACATCAGAGACAGCGGACAGCATTGTGAAACGCAGCACGACTCAAACACACCATGAGAAACTTCGAAAAACTCCAAAAAGTAAACAAATAATCCGAAAACATCAAAAACAGCGTAGGGCAGTGTAGACAGAAGCAAAACACATGTGCAGCATGAGAAACTTCGAAAAGCTGAAAAAGTAGAAAAATAATTCGAAAACCTCAGAAACAGCGTAGCTCAATGTAAAACGCAGCATAAACAATATGCAGCATGAGTAATGTCGAAAACATAAAAAAAGTAAAAGAAATAACTGGAAAACTTCAGAAAAAGCGTAGGGCAGTGTAGACAGAAGCAAAACCCATGTGCAACATGAGAAACTTCGGAAAACTGAAAAAATTAGAAAAATAACTCGAAAACCTCAGAAACAGCGTAGCTCAATGTAAAACGCAGCATAAACAATATGCAGCATGAGTAAAGTCGAAAACATAAAAACATTAAAAGAAATAACTGGAAAACTTCAGAAAAAGCGTAGGGCAGTGTAGACAGAAGCAAAACCCATGTGCAACATGAGAAAGTTCGAAAAACTGAAAAAAGTAGGAAATAAACTCGAAAACCTTAGAAACAGCTTACCTCAATGTAAAACGCAACACAACCAATATGCAGCATGAGAAACGTCGAAAATTTCGAACAATTCAAAACATAACTGGAAAACTTCAGAAAAAGCGTAGGGCAGTGTAGACAGAAGCAAAACCCATGTGCAACATGAGAAACTTCGGAAAGATGAAAAAATTAGAAAAATAACTCGAAAACCTTAAAACAGCTTAACTCAATGTAAAACGCAGCACAACCAATATGCAGCATGCGAAACGTCGAAACATTCAAAAAATTAAAACAAATAACTGGAAAACTTCAGAAAAAGCATAGGGCAGTTCAAAAGGCAACTTAATCCATATGCACTTGGGAAACTTCGTAAAGCGCAAAAACAAACCAATTTAAACTGGAAAACATCAGAGACAGCGGACAGCATTGTGAAACGCAGCACGACTCAAACGCACCATGAGAAACTTCGAAAAACTCCAAAAATAAACAAATAATCCGAAAACATCAAAAACAGCGTAGGGCAGTGTAGACAGAAGCAAAACACATGTGCAGCATGAGAAACTTCGTAAAGCTGAAAAAGTAGAAAAATAATTCGAAAACCTCAGAAACAGCGTAGCTCAATGTAAAACGCAGCATAAACAATATGCAGCATGAGTAATGTCGAAAACATGAAAAAAGTAAAAGAAATAACTGGAAAACTTCAGAAAAAGCGTAGGGCAGTGTAGACAGAAGCAAAACCCATGTGCAACATGAGAAACTTCGGAAAACTGAAAAAATTAGAAAAATAACTCGAAAACCTTAAAACAGCTTAACTCAATGTAAAACGCAGCACAACCAATATGCAGCATGCGAAACGTCGAAACATTCAAAAAATTAAAACAAATAACTGGAAAACTTCAGAAAAAGCATAGGGCAGTTCAAAAGGCAACTTAATCCATATGCACCTTGGGAAACTTCGTAAAGCGCAAAAACAAACCAATTTAAACTGGCAAACATCAGAAACAGCGGACAGCATTGTGAAACGCAGCACGACTCAAACGCACCATGAGAAACTTCGAAAAACTCCAAAAAGTAAACAAATAATCCGAAAACATCAAAAACAGCGTAGGGCAGTGTAGACAGAAGCAAAACACATGTGCAGCATGAGAAACTTCGAAAAGCTGAAAAAGTAGAAAAATAATTCGAAAACCTCAGAAACAGCGTAGCTCAATATAAAACGCAGCATAAACAATATGCAGCATGAGTAATGTCGAAAACATTAAAAAAGTAAAAGAAATAACTGGAAAACTTCAGAAAAAGCGTAGGGCAGTGTCGACAGAAGCAAAACCCATGTGCAACATGAAAAAGTTCGAAAAACTGAAAAAAGTAGGAAAAAAACTCGAAAACCTTAGAAACAGCTTACCTCAATGTAAAACGCAACACAACCAATATGCATCATGAGAAACGTCGAAACATTCGAACAATTCAAAACATAACTGGAAAACTTCATAAAAGCACAGGGCAGTTCAAAAGGCAACTTAATCCATATGCACCTTGGGAAACTACGTAAAACGCAAAAACAAACCAATTTAAACTGGAAAACATCAGAAACAGCGGACAGCATTGTGAAACGCAGCACGACTCAAACGCACCATGAGAAACTTCGAAAAACTCCAAAAAGTAAACAAATAATCCGAAAACATCAAAAACAGCGTAGGGCAGTGTAGACAGAAGCAAAACACATGTGCAGCATTAGAAACTTCGAAAAGCTGAAAAAGTAGAAAAATAATTCGAAAACCTCAGAAATAGCGTAGCTCAATGTAAAACGCAGCATAAACAATATGCAGCATGAGTAAAGTCGAAAACATAAAAAAATTAAAAGAAATAACTGGAAAACTTCAGAAAAAGCGTAGGGCAGTGTAGACAGAAGCAAAACCCATGTGCAACATGAGAAACTTCGAAAAACTGAAAAAATTAGAAAAATAACTCGAAAACCTTAAAACAGCTTAACTCAATGTAAAACGCAGCACAACCAATATGCAGCATGCGAAACGTCGAAACATTCAAAAAATTAAAACAAATAACTGGAAAACTTCAGAAAAAGCGTAGGGCAGTGTAGACAGAAGCAAAACCCATGTGCAACATGAGAAACTTCGGAAAACTGAAAAAATTAGAAAAATAACTCGAAAACCTTAAAACAGCTTAACTCAATGTAAAACGCAGCACAACCAATATGCAGCATGCGAAACGTCGAAACATTCAAAAAATTAAAACAAATAACTGGAAAACTTCAGAAAAAGCATAGGGCAGTTCAAAAGGCAACTTAATCCATATGCACTTGGGAAACTTCGTAAAGCGCATAAACAAACCAATTTAAACTGGAAAACATCAGAGACAGTGGACAGCATTGTGAAACGCAGCACGACTCAAACGCACCATGAGAAACTTCGAAAAACTCCAAAAATAAACAAATAATCCGAAAACATCAAAAACAGCGTAGGGCAGTGTAGACAGAAGCAAAACACATGTGCAGCATGAGAAACTTCGAAAAGCTGAAAAAGTAGAAAGATAATTCGAAAACCTCAGAAACAGCGTAGCTCAATGTAAAACGCAGCATAAACAATATGCAGCATGAGTAATGTCGAAAACATAAAAAAAGTAAAAGAAATAACTGGAAAACTTCAGAAAAAGCGTAGGGCAGTGTAGACAGAAGCAAAACCCATGTGCAACATGAGAAACTTCGAAAAACTGAAAAAATTAGAAAAATAACTCGAAAACCTTAAAACAGCTTAACTCAATGTAAAACGCAGCACAACCAATATGCAACATGCGAAACGTCGAAACATTCAAAAAATTAAAACAAATAACTGGAAAACTTCAGAAAAAGCATAGGGCAGTTCAAAAGGCAACTTAATCCATATGCACCTTGGGAAACTTCGTAAAACGCAAAATCAAACCAATTTAAACTGGAAAACATCAGAAACAGGGGACAGCATTGTGAAACGCAGCACGACTCAAACGCACCATGAGAAACTTCGAAAAACTCCAAAAAGTAAATAAATAATCCGAAAACATCAAAAACAGCGTAGGGCAGTGTAGACAGAAGCAAAACACATGTGCAGCATGAGAAACTTCGAAAAGCTGAAAAAGTAGAAAAATAATTCGAAAATCTCAGAAACAGCGTAGCTCAATGTAAAACGCAGCATAAACAATATGCAGCATGAGTAATGTCGAAAACATGAAAAAAGTAAAAGAAATAACTGGAAAACTTCAGAAAAAGCGTAGGGCAGTGTAGACAGAAGCAAAACCCATGTGCAACATGAGAAAGTTCGAAAAACTGAAAAAAGTAGGAAAAAAACTCGAAAACCTTAGAAACAGCTTACCTCAATGTAAAACGCAACACAACCAATATGCAGCATGAGAAACGTCGAAAAATTCGAACAATACAAAACATAACTGGAAAACTTCAGAAAACGCGTAGGGCAGTGTAGACAGAAGCAAAACCCATGTGCAACATGAGAAACTTCGGAAAGATGAAAAAATTAGAAAAATAACTCGAAAACCTTAAAACAGCTTAACTCAATGTAAAACGCAGCACAACCAATATGCAGCATGCGAAACGTCGAAACATTCAAAAAATTAAAACAAATAACTGGAAAACTTCAGAAAAAGCATAGGGCAGTTCAAAAGGCAACTTAATCCATATGCACTTGGGAAACTTCGTAAAGCGCAAAAACAAACCAATTTAAACTGGAAAACATCAGAGACAGCGGACAGCATTGTGAAACGCAGCACGACTCAAACGCACCATGAGAAACTTCGAAAAACTCCAAAAATAAACAAATAATCCGAAAACATCAAAAACAGCGTAGGGCAGTGTAGACAGAAGCAAAACACATGTGCAGCATGAGAAACTTCGTAAAGCTGAAAAAGTAGAAAAATAATTCGAAAACCTCAGAAACAGCGTAGCTCAATGTAAAACGCAGCATAAACAATATGCAGCATGTGTAATGTCGAAAACATGAAAAAAGTAAAAGAAATAACTGGAAAACTTCATAAAAAGCGTAGGGCAGTGTAGACAGAAGCAAAACCCATGTGCAACATGAGAAAGTTCGAAAAACTGAAAAAAGTAGGAAAAAAACTCGAAAACCTTAGAAACAGCTTACCTCAATGTAAAACGCAACACAACCAATATGCAGCATGAGAAACGTCGAAAAATTCGAACAATTCAAAACATAACTGGAAAACTTCAGAAAAAGCACAGGGCAGTTCAAAAGGCAACTTAATCCATATGCACCTTGGGAAACTACGTAAAACGCAAAAACAAACCAATTTAAACTGGCAAACATCAGAAACAGCGGACAGCATTGTGAAACGCAGCACGAGTCAAACGCACCATGAGAAACTTCGAAAAACTCCAAAAAGTAAACAAATAATCCGAAAACATCAAAAACAGCGTAGGGCAGTGTAGACAGAAGCAAAACACATGTGCAGCATGAGAAACTTCGAAAAGCTGAAAAAGTAGAAAAATAATTCGAAAACCTCAGAAATAGCGTAGCTCAATGTAAAACGCAGCATAAACAATATGCAGCATGAGTAAAGTCGAAAACATAAAAACATTAAAAGAAATAACTGGAAAACTTCAGAAAAAGCGTAGGGCAGTGTAGACAGAAGCAAAACCCATGTGCAACATGAGAAACTTCGAAAAACTGAAAAAATTTGAAAAATAACTCGAAAACCTTAAAACAGCTTAACTCAATGTAAAACGCAGCACAACCAATATGCAGCATGCGAAACGTCGAAACATTCAAAAAATTTAAACAAATAACTGGAAAACTTCAGAAAAAGCATAGGGCAGTTCAAAAGGCAACTCAATCCATATGCACTTGGGAAACTTCGTAAAGCGCAAAAACAAACCAATTTAAACTGGAAAACATCAGAGACAGCGGACAGCATTGTGAAACGCAGCACGACTCAAACGCACCATGAGAAACTTCGAAAAACTCCAAAAAGTAAACAAATAATCCGAAAACATCAAAAACAGCGTAGGGCAGTGTAGACAGAAGCAAAACACATGTGCAGCATGAGAAACTTCGAAAAGCTGAAAAAGTAGAAAAATAATTCGAAAACCTCAGAAACAGCGTAGCTCAATGTAAAACGCAGCATAAACAATATGCAGCATGAGTAATGTCGAAAACATAAAAAAAGTAAAAGAAATAACTGGAAAACTTCAGAAAAAGCGTAGGGCAGTGTAGACAGAAGCAAAACCCATGTGCAACATGAGAAAGTTCGAAAAACTGAAAAAAGTAGGAAAAAAACTCGAAAACCTTAGAAACAGCTTACCTCAATGTAAAACGCAACACAACCAATATGCAGCATGAGAAACGTCGAAAAATTCGAACAATACAAAACATAACTGGAAAACTTCAGAAAACGCGTAGGGCAGTGTAGACAGAAGCAAAACCCATGTGCAACATGAGAAACTTCGGAAAGATGAAAAAATTAGAAAAATAATTCGAAAACCTTAAAACAGCTTAACTCAATGTAAAACGCAGCACAACCAATATGCAGCATGCGAAACGTCGAAACATTCAAAAAATTAAAACAAATAACTGGAAAACTTCAGAAAAAGCATAGGGCAGTTCAAAAGGCAACTTAATCCATATGCACTTGGGAAACTTCGTAAAGCGCAAAAACAAACCAATTTAAACTGGAAAACATCAGAGACAGCGGACAGCATTGTGAAACGCAGCACGACTCAAACGCACCATGAGAAACTTCGAAAAACTCCAAAAATAAACAAATAATCCGAAAACATCAAAAACAGCGTAGGGCAGTGTAGACAGAAGCAAAACACATGTGCAGCATGAGAAACTTCGAAAAGCTGAAAAAGTAGAAAGATAATTCGAAAACCTCAGAAACAGCGTAGCTCAATGTAAAACGCAGCATAAACAATATGCAGCATGAGTAATGTCGAAAACATAAAAAAAGTAAAAGAAATAACTGGAAAACTTCAGAAAAAGCGTAGGGCAGTGTAGACAGAAGCAAAACCCATGTGCAACATGAGAAACTTCGAAAAACTGAAAAAATTAGAAAAATAACTCGAAAACCTTAAAACAGCTTAACTCAATGTAAAACGCAGCACAACCAATATGCAACATGCGAAACGTCGAAACATTCAAAAAATTAAAACAAATAACTGGAAAACTTCAGAAAAAGCATAGGGCAGTTCAAAAGGCAACTTAATCCATATGCACCTTGGGAAACTTCGTAAAACGCAAAATCAAACCAATTTAAACTGGAAAACATCAGAAACAGGGGACAGCATTGTGAAACGCAGCACGACTCAAACGCACCATGAGAAACTTCGAAAAACTCCAAAAAGTAAATAAATAATCCGAAAACATCAAAAACAGCGTAGGGCAGTGTAGACAGAAGCAAAACACATGTGCAGCATGAGAAACTTCGAAAAGCTGAAAAAGTAGAAAAATAATTCGAAAATCTCAGAAACAGCGTAGCTCAATGTAAAACGCAGCATAAACAATATGCAGCATGAGTAATGTCGAAAACATGAAAAAAGTAAAAGAAATAACTGGAAAACTTCAGAAAAAGCGTAGGGCAGTGTAGACAGAAGCAAAACCCATGTGCAACATGAGAAAGTTCGAAAAACTGAAAAAAGTAGGAAAAAAACTCGAAAACCTTAGAAACAGCTTACCTCAATGTAAAACGCAACACAACCAATATGCAGCATGAGAAACGTCGAAAAATTCGAACAATACAAAACATAACTGGAAAACTTCAGAAAACGCGTAGGGCAGTGTAGACAGAAGCAAAACCCATGTGCAACATGAGAAACTTCGGAAAGATGAAAAAATTAGAAAAATAACTCGAAAACCTTAAAACAGCTTAACTCAATGTAAAACGCAGCACAACCAATATGCAGCATGCGAAACGTCGAAACATTCAAAAAATTAAAACAAATAACTGGAAAACTTCAGAAAAAGCATAGGGCAGTTCAAAAGGCAACTTAATCCATATGCACTTGGGAAACTTCGTAAAGCGCAAAAACAAACCAATTTAAACTGGAAAACATCAGAGACAGCGGACAGCATTGTGAAACGCAGCACGACTCAAACGCACCATGAGAAACTTCGAAAAACTCCAAAAATAAACAAATAATCCGAAAACATCAAAAACAGCGTAGGGCAGTGTAGACAGAAGCAAAACACATGTGCAGCATGAGAAACTTCGTAAAGCTGAAAAAGTAGAAAAATAATTCGAAAACCTCAGAAACAGCGTAGCTCAATGTAAAACGCAGCATAAACAATATGCAGCATGTGTAATGTCGAAAACATGAAAAAAGTAAAAGAAATAACTGGAAAACTTCATAAAAAGCGTAGGGCAGTGTAGACAGAAGCAAAACCCATGTGCAACATGAGAAAGTTCGAAAAACTGAAAAAAGTAGGAAAAAAACTCGAAAACCTTAGAAACAGCTTACCTCAATGTAAAACGCAACACAACCAATATGCAGCATGAGAAACGTCGAAAAATTCGAACAATTCAAAACATAACTGGAAAACTTCAGAAAAAGCACAGGGCAGTTCAAAAGGCAACTTAATCCATATGCACCTTGGGAAACTACGTAAAACGCAAAAACAAACCAATTTAAACTGGCAAACATCAGAAACAGCGGACAGCATTGTGAAACGCAGCACGAGTCAAACGCACCATGAGAAACTTCGAAAAACTCCAAAAAGTAAACAAATAATCCGAAAACATCAAAAACAGCGTAGGGCAGTGTAGACAGAAGCAAAACACATGTGCAGCATGAGAAACTTCGAAAAGCTGAAAAAGTAGAAAAATAATTCGAAAACCTCAGAAATAGCGTAGCTCAATGTAAAACGCAGCATAAACAATATGCAGCATGAGTAAAGTCGAAAACATAAAAACATTAAAAGAAATAACTGGAAAACTTCAGAAAAAGCGTAGGGCAGTGTAGACAGAAGCAAAACCCATGTGCAACATGAGAAACTTCGAAAAACTGAAAAAATTTGAAAAATAACTCGAAAACCTTAAAACAGCTTAACTCAATGTAAAACGCAGCACAACCAATATGCAGCATGCGAAACGTCGAAACATTCAAAAAATTTAAACAAATAACTGGAAAACTTCAGAAAAAGCATAGGGCAGTTCAAAAGGCAACTCAATCCATATGCACTTGGGAAACTTCGTAAAGCGCAAAAACAAACCAATTTAAACTGGAAAACATCAGAGACAGCGGACAGCATTGTGAAACGCAGCACGACTCAAACGCACCATGAGAAACTTCGAAAAACTCCAAAAAGTAAACAAATAATCCGAAAACATCAAAAACAGCGTAGGGCAGTGTAGACAGAAGCAAAACACATGTGCAGCATGAGAAACTTCGAAAAGCTGAAAAAGTAGAAAAATAATTCGAAAACCTCAGAAACAGCGTAGCTCAATGTAAAACGCAGCATAAACAATATGCAGCATGAGTAATGTCGAAAACATAAAAAAAGTAAAAGAAATAACTGGAAAACTTCAGAAAAAGCGTAGGGCAGTGTAGACAGAAGCAAAACCCATGTGCAACATGAGAAAGTTCGAAAAACTGAAAAAAGTAGGAAAAAAACTCGAAAACCTTAGAAACAGCTTACCTCAATGTAAAACGCAACACAACCAATATGCAGCATGAGAAACGTCGAAAAATTCGAACAATACAAAACATAACTGGAAAACTTCAGAAAACGCGTAGGGCAGTGTAGACAGAAGCAAAACCCATGTGCAACATGAGAAACTTCGGAAAGATGAAAAAATTAGAAAAATAATTCGAAAACCTTAAAACAGCTTAACTCAATGTAAAACGCAGCACAACCAATATGCAGCATGCGAAACGTCGAAACATTCAAAAAATTAAAACAAATAACTGGAAAACTTCAGAAAAAGCATAGGGCAGTTCAAAAGGCAACTTAATCCATATGCACTTGGGAAACTTCGTAAAGCGCAAAAACAAACCAATTTAAACTGGAAAACATCAGAGACAGCGGACAGCATTGTGAAACGCAGCACGACTCAAACGCACCATGAGAAACTTCGAAAAACTCCAAAAATAAACAAATAATCCGAAAACATCAAAAACAGCGTAGGGCAGTGTAGACAGAAGCAAAACACATGTGCAGCATGAGAAACTTCGTAAAGCTGAAAAAGTAGAAAAATAATTCGAAAACCTCAGAAACAGCGTAGCTCAATGTAAAACGCAGCATAAACAATATGCAGCATGTGTAATGTCGAAAACATGAAAAAAGTAAAAGAAATAACTGGAAAACTTCATAAAAAGCGTAGGGCAGTGTAGACAGAAGCAAAACCCATGTGCAACATGAGAAAGTTCGAAAAACTGAAAAAAGTAGGAAAAAAACTCGAAAACCTTAGAAACAGCTTACCTCAATGTAAAACGCAACACAACCAATATGCAGCATGAGAAACGTCGAAAAATTCGAACAATTCAAAACATAACTGGAAAACTTCAGAAAAAGCACAGGGCAGTTCAAAAGGCAACTTAATCCATATGCACCTTGGGAAACTACGTAAAACGCAAAAACAAACCAATTTAAACTGGAAAACATCAGAAACAGCGGACAGCATTGTGAAACGCAGCACGACTCAAACGCACCATGAGAAACTTCGAAAAACTCCAAAAAGTAAACAAATAATCCGAAAACATCAAAAACAGCGTAGAGCAGTGTAGACAGAAGCAAAACACATGTGCAGCATGAGAAACTTCGAAAAGCTGAAAAAGTAGAAAAATAATTCGAAAACCTCAGAAACAGCGTAGCTCAATGTAAAACGCAGCATAAACAATATGCAGCATGAGTAAAGTCGAAAACATGAAAAAATTAAAAGAAATAACTGGAAAACTTCAGAAAAAGCGTAGGGCAGTGTAGACAGAAGCAAAACCCATGTGTAACATGAGAAACTTCGGAAAACTGAAAAAATTAGAAAAATAACTCGAAAACCTTAAAACAGCTTAACTCAATGTAAAACGCAGCACAACCAATATGCAGCATGCGAAACGTCGAAACATTCAAAAAGTTAAAACAAATAACTGGAAAACTTCAGAAAAAGCATAGGGCAGTTCAAAAGGCAACTTAATCCATATGCACTTGGGAAACTTCGTAAAGCGCATAAACAAACCAATTTAAACTGGAAAACATCAGAGACAGTGGACAGCATTGTGAAACGCAGCACGACTCAAACGCACCATGAGAAACTTCGAAAAACTCCAAAAATAAACAAATAATCCGAAAACATCAAAAACAGCGTAGGGCAGTGTAGACAGAAGCAAAACACATGTGCAGCATGAGAAACTTCGAAAAGCTGAAAAAGTAGAAAGATAATTCGAAAACCTCAGAAACAGCGTAGCTCAATGTAAAACGCAGCATAAACAATATGCAGCATGAGTAATGTCGAAAACATAAAAAAAGTAAAAGAAATAACTGGAAAACTTCAGAAAAAGCGTAGGGCAGTGTAGACAGAAGCAAAACCCATGTGCAACATGAGAAACTTCGAAAAACTGAAAAAATTAGAAAAATAACTCGAAAACCTTAAAACAGCTTAACTCAATGTAAAACGCAGCACAACCAATATGCAACATGCGAAACGTCGAAACATTCAAAAAATTAAAACAAATAACTGGAAAACTTCAGAAAAAGCATAGGGCAGTTCAAAAGGCAACTTAATCCATATGCACCTTGGGAAACTTCGTAAAACGCAAAATCAAACCAATTTAAACTGGAAAACATCAGAAACAGGGGACAGCATTGTGAAACGCAGCACGACTCAAACGCACCATGAGAAACTTCGAAAAACTCCAAAAAGTAAATAAATAATCCGAAAACATCAAAAACAGCGTAGGGCAGTGTAGACAGAAGCAAAACACATGTGCAGCATGAGAAACTTCGAAAAGCTGAAAAAGTAGAAAAATAATTCGAAAATCTCAGAAACAGCGTAGCTCAATGTAAAACGCAGCATAAACAATATGCAGCATGAGTAATGTCGAAAACATGAAAAAAGTAAAAGAAATAACTGGAAAACTTCAGAAAAAGCGTAGGGCAGTGTAGACAGAAGCAAAACCCATGTGCAACATGAGAAAGTTCGAAAAACTGAAAAAAGTAGGAAAAAAACTCGAAAACCTTAGAAACAGCTTACCTCAATGTAAAACGCAACACAACCAATATGCAGCATGAGAAACGTCGAAAAATTCGAACAATACAAAACATAACTGGAAAACTTCAGAAAACGCGTAGGGCAGTGTAGACAGAAGCAAAACCCATGTGCAACATGAGAAACTTCGGAAAGATGAAAAAATTAGAAAAATAACTCGAAAACCTTAAAACAGCTTAACTCAATGTAAAACGCAGCACAACCAATATGCAGCATGCGAAACGTCGAAACATTCAAAAAATTAAAACAAATAACTGGAAAACTTCAGAAAAAGCATAGGGCAGTTCAAAAGGCAACTTAATCCATATGCACTTGGGAAACTTCGTAAAGCGCAAAAACAAACCAATTTAAACTGGAAAACATCAGAGACAGCGGACAGCATTGTGAAACGCAGCACGACTCAAACGCACCATGAGAAACTTCGAAAAACTCCAAAAATAAACAAATAATCCGAAAACATCAAAAACAGCGTAGGGCAGTGTAGACAGAAGCAAAACACATGTGCAGCATGAGAAACTTCGTAAAGCTGAAAAAGTAGAAAAATAATTCGAAAACCTCAGAAACAGCGTAGCTCAATGTAAAACGCAGCATAAACAATATGCAGCATGTGTAATGTCGAAAACATGAAAAAAGTAAAAGAAATAACTGGAAAACTTCATAAAAAGCGTAGGGCAGTGTAGACAGAAGCAAAACCCATGTGCAACATGAGAAAGTTCGAAAAACTGAAAAAAGTAGGAAAAAAACTCGAAAACCTTAGAAACAGCTTACCTCAATGTAAAACGCAACACAACCAATATGCAGCATGAGAAACGTCGAAAAATTCGAACAATTCAAAACATAACTGGAAAACTTCAGAAAAAGCACAGGGCAGTTCAAAAGGCAACTTAATCCATATGCACCTTGGGAAACTACGTAAAACGCAAAAACAAACCAATTTAAACTGGAAAACATCAGAAACAGCGGACAGCATTGTGAAACGCAGCACGACTCAAACGCACCATGAGAAACTTCGAAAAACTCCAAAAAGTAAACAAATAATCCGAAAACATCAAAAACAGCGTAGAGCAGTGTAGACAGAAGCAAAACACATGTGCAGCATGAGAAACTTCGAAAAGCTGAAAAAGTAGAAAAATAATTCGAAAACCTCAGAAACAGCGTAGCTCAATGTAAAACGCAGCATAAACAATATGCAGCATGAGTAAAGTCGAAAACATGAAAAAATTAAAAGAAATAACTGGAAAACTTCAGAAAAAGCGTAGGGCAGTGTAGACAGAAGCAAAACCCATGTGCAACATGAGAAACTTCGGAAAACTGAAAAAATTAGAAAAATAACTCGAAAACCTTAAAACAGCTTAACTCAATGTAAAACGCAGCACAACCAATATGCAGCATGCGAAACGTCGAAACATTCAAAAAATTAAAACAAATAACTGGATAACTTCAGAAAAAGCATAGGGCAGTTCAAAAGGCAACTTAATCCATATGCACCTTGGGAAACTTCGTAAAGCGCAAAAACAAACCAATTTAAACTGGCAAACATCAGAAACAGCGGACAGCATTGTGAAACGCAGCGCGAGTCAAACGCACCATGAGAAACTTCGAAAAACTCCAAAAAGTAAACAAATAATCCGAAAACATCAAAAACAGCGTAGGGCAGTGTAGACAGAAGCAAAACACATGTGCAGCATGAGAAACTTCGAAAAGCTGAAAAAGTAGAAAAATAATTCGAAAACCTCAGAAATAGCGTAGCTCAATGTAAAACGCAGCATAAACAATATGCAGCATGAGTAAAGTCGAAAACATAAAAACATTAAAAGAAATAACTGGAAAACTTCAGAAAAAGCGTAGGGCAGTGTAGACAGAAGCAAAACCCATGTGCAACGTGAGAAACTTCAAAAAACTGAAAAAATTTGAAAAATAACTCGAAAACCTTAAAACAGCTTAACTCAATGTAAAACGCAGCACAACCAATATGCAGCATGCGAAACGTCGAAACATTCAAAAAATTTAAACAAATAACTGGAAAACTTCAGAAAAAGCATAGGGCAGTTCAAAAGGCAACTCAATCCATATGCACTTGGGAAACTTCGTAAAGCGCAAAAACAAACCAATTTAAACTGGAAAACATCAGAGACAGCGGACAGCATTGTGAAACGCAGCACGACTCAAACGCACCATGAGAAACTTCGAAAAACTCCAAAAAGTAAACAAATAATCCGAAAACATCAAAAACAGCGTAGGGCAGTGTAGACAGAAGCAAAACACATGTGCAGCATGAGAAACTTCGAAAAGCTGAAAAAGTAGAAAAATAATTCGAAAACCTCAGAAACAGCGTAGCTCAATGTAAAACGCAGCATAAACAATATGCAGCATGAGTAATGTCGAAAACATAAAAAAAGTAAAAGAAATAACTGGAAAACTTCAGAAAAAGCGTAGGGCAGTGTAGACAGAAGCAAAACCCATGTGCAACATGAGAAAGTTCGAAAAACTGAAAAAAGTAGGAAAAAAACTCGAAAACCTTAGAAACAGCTTACCTCAATGTAAAACGCAACACAACCAATATGCAGCATGAGAAACGTCGAAAAATTCGAACAATACAAAACATAACTGGAAAACTTCAGAAAACGCGTAGGGCAGTGTAGACAGAAGCAAAACCCATGTGCAACATGAGAAACTTCGGAAAGATGAAAAAATTAGAAAAATAACTCGAAAACCTTAAAACAGCTTAACTCAATGTAAAACGCAGCACAACCAATATGCAGCATGCGAAACGTCGAAACATTCAAAAAATTAAAACAAATAACTGGAAAACTTCAGAAAAAGCATAGGGCAGTTCAAAAGGCAACTTAATCCATATGCACTTGGGAAACTTCGTAAAGCGCAAAAACAAACCAATTTAAACTGGAAAACATCAGAGACAGCGGACAGCATTGTGAAACGCAGCACGACTCAAACGCACCATGAGAAACTTCGAAAAACTCCAAAAATAAACAAATAATCCGAAAACATCAAAAACAGCGTAGGGCAGTGTAGACAGAAGCAAAACACATGTGCAGCATGAGAAACTTCGTAAAGCTGAAAAAGTAGAAAAATAATTCGAAAACCTCAGAAACAGCGTAGCTGAATGTAAAACGCAGCATAAACAATATGCAGCATGTGTAATGTCGAAAACATGAAAAAAGTAAAAGAAATAACTGGAAAACTTCATAAAAAGCGTAGGGCAGTGTAGACAGAAGCAAAACCCATGTGCAACATGAGAAAGTTCGAAAAACTGAAAAAAGTAGGAAAAAAACTCGAAAACCTTAGAAACAGCTTACCTCAATGTAAAACGCAACACAACCAATATGCAGCATGAGAAACGTCGAAAAATTCGAACAATTCAAAACATAACTGGAAAACTTCAGAAAAAGCACAGGGCAGTTCAAAAGGCAACTTAATCCATATGCACCTTGGGAAACTACGTAAAACGCAAAAACAAACCAATTTAAACTGGAAAACATCAGAAACAGCGGACAGCATTGTGAAACGCAGCACGACTCAAACGCACCATGAGAAACTTCGAAAAACTCCAAAAAGTAAACAAATAATCCGAAAACATCAAAAACAGCGTAGAGCAGTGTAGACAGAAGCAAAACACATGTGCAGCATGAGAAACTTCGAAAAGCTGAAAAAGTAGAAAAATAATTCGAAAACCTCAGAAACAGCGTAGCTCAATGTAAAACGCAGCATAAACAATATGCAGCATGAGTAAAGTCGAAAACATGAAAAAATTAAAAGAAATAACTGGAAAACTTCAGAAAAAGCGTAGGGCAGTGTAGACAGAAGCAAAACCCATGTGTAACATGAGAAACTTCGGAAAACTGAAAAAATTAGAAAAATAACTCGAAAACCTTAAAACAGCTTAACTCAATGTAAAACGCAGCACAACCAATATGCAGCATGCGAAACGTCGAAACATTCAAAAAATTAAAACAAATAACTGGAAAACTTCAGAAAAAGCATAGGGCAGTTCAAAAGGCAACTTAATCCATATGCACCTTGGGAAACTTCGTAAAGCGCAAAAACAAACCAATTTAAACTGGCAAACATCAGAAACAGCGGACAGCATTGTGAAACGCAGCACGACTCAAACGCACCATGAGAAACTTCGAAAAACTCCAAAAAGTAAACAAATAATCCGAAAACATCAAAAACAGCGTAGGGCAGTGTAGACAGAAGCAAAACACATGTGCAGCATGAGAAACTTCGAAAAGCTGAAAAAGTAGAAAAATAATTCGAAAACCTCAGAAATAGCGTAGCTCAATGTAAAACGCAGCATAAACAATATGCAGCATGAGTAAAGTCGAAAACATAAAAACATTAAAAGAAATAACTGGAAAACTTCAGAAAAAGCGTAGGGCAGTGTAGACAGAAGCAAAACCCATGTGCAACATGAGAAACTTCGAAAAACTGAAAAAATTTGAAAAATAACTCGAAAACCTTAAAACAGCTTAACTCAATGTAAAACGCAGCACAACCAATATGCAGCATGCGAAACGTCGAAACATTCAAAAAATTTAAACAAATAACTGGAAAACTTCAGAAAAAGCATAGGGCAGTTCAAAAGGCAACTCAATCCATATGCACTTGGGAAACTTCGTAATGCGCAAAAACAAACCAATTTAAACTGGAAAACATCAGAGACAGCGGACAGCATTGTGAAACGCAGCACGACTCAAACGCACCATGAGAAACTTCGAAAAACTCCAAAAAGTAAACAAATAATCCGAAAACATCAAAAACAGCGTAGGGCAGTGTAGACAGAAGCAAAACACATGTGCAGCATGAGAAACTTCGAAAAGCTGAAAAAGTAGAAAAATAATTCGAAAACCTCAGAAACAGCGTAGCTCAATGTAAAACGCAGCATAAACAATATGCAGCATGAGTAATGTCGAAAACATAAAAAAAGTAAAAGAAATAACTGGAAAACTTCAGAAAAAGCGTAGAGCAGTGTAGACAGAAGCAAAACCCATGTGCAACATGAGAAAGTTCGAAAAACTGAAAAAAGTAGGAAAAAAACTCTAAAACCTTAGAAACAGCTTACCTCAATGTAAAACGCAACACAACCAATATGCAGCATGAGAAACGTCGAAAAATTCGAACAATTCAAAACATAACTGGAAAACTTCAGAGAAAGCGTAGGGCAGTGTAGACAGAAGCAAAACCCATGTGCAACATGAGAAACTTCGGAAAGATGAAAAAATTAGAAAAATAACTCGAAAACCTTAAAACAGCTTAACTCAATGTAAAACGCAGCACAACCAATATGCAGCATGCGAAACGTCCAAACATTCAAAAAATTAAAACAAATAACTGGAAAACTTCAGAAAAAGCATAGGGCAGTTCAAAAGGCAACTTAATCCATATGCACTTGGGAAACTTCGTAAAGCGCAAAAACAAACCAATTTAAACTGGAAAACATCAGAGACAGCGGACAGCATTGTGAAACGCAGCACGACTCAAACGCACCATGAGAAACTTCGAAAAACTCCAAAAATAAACAAATAATCCGAAAACATCAAAAACAGCGTAGGGCAGTGTAGACAGAAGCAAAACACATGTGCAGCATGAGAAACTTCGTAAAGCTGAAAAAGTAGAAAAATAATTCGAAAACCTCAGAAACAGCGTAGCTCAATGTAAAACGCAGCATAAACAATATGCAGCATGAGTAATGTCGAAAACATGAAAAAAGTAAAAGAAATAACTGGAAAACTTCATAAAAAGCGTAGGGCAGTGTAGACAGAAGCAAAACCCATGTGCAACATGAGAAAGTTCGAAAAACTGAAAAAAGTAGGAAAAAAACTCGAAAACCTTAGAAACAGCTTACCTCAATGTAAAACGCAGCACAACCAATATGCAGCATGCGAAACGTCGAAACATTCAAAAAATTAAAACAAATAACTGGAAAACTTCAGAAAAAGCATAGGGCAGTTCAAAAGGCAACTTAATCCATATGCACCTTGGGAAACTTCGTAAAGCGCAAAAACAAACCAATTTAAACTGGCAAACATCAGAAACAGCGGACAGCATTGTGAAACGCAGCACGACTCAAACGCACCATGAGAAACTTCGAAAAACTCCAAAAAGTAAACAAATAATGCGAAAACATCAAAAACAGCGTAGGGCAGTGTAGACAGAAGCAAAACATATGTGCAGCATGAGAAACTTCGAAAAGCTGAAAAAGTAGAAAAATAATTCGAAAACCTCAGAAATAGCGTAGCTCAATGTAAAACGCAGCATAAACAATATGCAGCATGAGTAAAGTCGAAAACATAAAAACATTAAAAGAAATAACTGGAAAACTTCAGAAAAAGCGTAGGGCAGTGTAGACAGAAGCAAAACCCATGTGCAACATGAGAAACTTCGGAAAACTGAAAAAATTAGAAAAATAACTCGAAAACCTTAAAACAGCTTAACTCAATGTAAAACGCAGCACAACCAATATGCAGCATGCGAAACGTCGAAACATTCAAAAAATTTAAACAAATAACTGGAAAACTTCAGAAAAAGCATAGGGCAGTTCAAAAGGCAACTCAATCCATATGCACTTGGGAAACTTCGTAAAGCGCAAAAACAAACCAATTTAAACTGGAAAACATCAGAGACAGCGGACAGCATTGTGAAACGCAGCACGACTCAAACGCACCATGAGAAACTTCGAAAAACTCCAAAAAGTAAACAAATAATCCGAAAACATCAAAAACAGCGTAGGGCAGTGTAGACAGAAGCAAAACACATGTGCAGCATGAGAAACTTCGAAAAGCTGAAAAAGTAGAAAAATAATTCGAAAACCTCAGAAACAGCGTAGCTCAATGTAAAACGCAGCATAAACAATATGCAGCATGAGTAATGTCGAAAACATAAAAAAAGTAAAAGAAATGACTGGAAAACTTCAGAAAAAGCGTAGGGCAGTGTAGACAGAAGCAAAACCCATGTGCAACATGAGAAAGTTCGAAAAACTGAAAAAAGTAGGAAAAAAACTCTAAAACCTTAGAAACAGCTTACCTCAATGTAAAACGCAACACAACCAATATGCAGCATGAGAAACGTCGAAAAATTCGAACAATTCAAAACATAACTGGAAAACTTCAGAAAAAGCGTAGGGCAGTGTAGACAGAAGCAAAACCCATGTGCAACATGAGAAACTTCGGAAAGATGAAAAAATTAGAAAAATAACTCGAAAACCTTAAAACAGCTTAACTCAATGTAAAACGCAGCACAACCAATATGCAGCATGCGAAACGTCGAAACATTCAAAAAATTAAAACAAATAACTGGAAAACTTCAGAAAAAGCATAGGGCAGTTCAAAAGGCAACTTAATCCATATGCACTTGGGAAACTTCGTAAAGCGCAAAAACAAACCAATTTAAACTGGAAAACATCAGAGACAGCGGACAGCATTGTGAAACGCAGCACGACTCAAACGCACCATGAGAAACTTCGAAAAACTCCAAAAATAAACAAATAATCCGAAAACATCAAAAACAGCGTAGGGCAGTGTAGACAGAAGCAAAACACATGTGCAGCATGAGAAACTTCGTAAAGCTGAAAAAGTAGAAAAATAATTCGAAAACCTCAGAAACAGCGTAGCTCAATGTAAAACGCAGCATAAACAATATGCAGCATGAGTAATGTCGAAAACATGAAAAAAGTAAAAGAAATAACTGGAAAACTTCATAAAAAGCGTAGGGCAGTGTAGACAGAAGCAAAACCCATGTGCAACATGAGAAAGTTCGAAAAACTGAAAAAAGTAGGAAAAAAACTCGAAAACCTTAGAAACAGCTTACCTCAATGTAAAACGCAACACAACCAATATGCAGCATGCGAAACGTCGAAACATTCAAAAAATTAAAACAAATAACTGGAAAACTTCAGCAACAAGGTGGGGCAGCACAACTAATATGCACCATCAGAAATTTTGGAAAACTCCAAAAAGTAAACAATTAATACGAAAACAGCAAAGGGCAGTGTAGACAGAAGCAAAACCCATGTGCAGCATGAGAAACTTCGAAAAACTGAAAAAATTAGAAAAATAACTCGAAAACCTTAAAACAGCTTAACTCAATGTAAAACGCAGCACAACCAATATGCAGCATGCGAAACGTCGAAACATTCAAAAAATTAAAACAAATAACTGGAAAACTTCAGAAAAAGCATAGGGCAGTTCAAAAGGCAACTTAATCCATATGCACCTTGGGAAACTTCGTAAAGCGCAAAAACAAACCAATTTAAACTGGCAAACATCAGAAACAGCGGACAGCATTGTGAAACGCAGCACGACTCAAACGCACCATGAGAAACTTCGAAAAACTCCAAAAAGTAAACAAATAATCCGAAAACATCAAAAACAGCGTAGGGCAGTGTAGACAGAAGCAAAACACATGTGCAGCATGAGAAACTTCGAAAAGCTGAAAAAGTAGAAAAATAATTCGAAAACCTCAGAAATAGCGTAGCTCAATGTAAAACGCAGCATAAACAATATGCAGCATGAGTAAAGTCGAAAACATAAAAACATTAAAAGAAATAACTGGAAAACTTCAGAAAAAGCGTAGGGCAGTGTAGACAGAAGCAAAACCCATGTGCAACATGAGAAACTTCGAAAAACTGAAAAAATTTGAAAAATAACTCGAAAACCTTAAAACAGCTTAACTCAATGTAAAACGCAGCACAACCAATATGCAGCATGCGAAACGTCGAAACATTCAAAAAATTTAAACAAATAACTGGAAAACTTCAGAAAAAGCATAGGGCAGTTCAAAAGGCAACTCAATCCATATGCACTTGGGAAACTTCGTAAAGCGCAAAAACAAACCAATTTAAACTGGAAAACATCAGAGACAGCGGACAGCATTGTGAAACGCAGCACGACTCAAACGCACCATGAGAAACTTCGAAAAACTCCAAAAAGTAAACAAATAATCCGAAAACATCAAAAACAGCGTAGGGCAGTGTAGACAGAAGCAAAACACATGTGCAGCATGAGAAACTTCGAAAAGCTGAAAAAGTAGAAAAATAATTCGAAAACCTCAGAAACAGCGTAGCTCAATGTAAAACGCAGCATAAACAATATGCAGCATGAGTAATGTCGAAAACATAAAAAAAGTAAAAGAAATAACTGGAAAACTTCAGAAAAAGCGTAGGGCAGTGTAGACAGAAGCAAAACCCATGTGCAACATGAGAAAGTTCGAAAAACTGAAAAAAGTAGGAAAAAAACTCTAAAACCTTAGAAACAGCTTACCTCAATGTAAAACGCAACACAACCAATATGCAGCATGAGAAACGTCGAAAAATTCGAACAATTCAAAACATAACTGGAAAACTTCAGAGAAAGCGTAGGGCAGTGTAGACAGAAGCAAAACCCATGTGCAACATGAGAAACTTCGGAAAGATGAAAAAATTAGAAAAATAACTCGAAAACCTTAAAACAGCTTAACTCAATGTAAAACGCAGCACAACCAATATGCAGCATGCGAAACGTCCAAACATTCAAAAAATTAAAACAAATAACTGGAAAACTTCAGAAAAAGCATAGGGCAGTTCAAAAGGCAACTTAATCCATATGCACTTGGGAAACTTCGTAAAGCGCAAAAACAAACCAATTTAAACTGGAAAACATCAGAGACAGCGGACAGCATTGTGAAACGCAGCACGACTCAAACGCACCATGAGAAACTTCGAAAAACTCCAAAAATAAACAAATAATCCGAAAACATCAAAAACAGCGTAGGGCAGTGTAGACAGAAGCAAAACACATGTGCAGCATGAGAAACTTCGTAAAGCTGAAAAAGTAGAAAAATAATTCGAAAACCTCAGAAACAGCGTAGCTCAATGTAAAACGCAGCATAAACAATATGCAGCATGAGTAATGTCGAAAACATGAAAAAAGTAAAAGAAATAACTGGAAAACTTCATAAAAAGCGTAGGGCAGTGTAGACAGAAGCAAAACCCATGTGCAACATGAGAAAGTTCGAAAAACTGAAAAAAGTAGGAAAAAAACTCGAAAACCTTAGAAACAGCTTACCTCAATGTAAAACGCAACACAACCAATATGCAGCATGAGAAACGTCGAAAAATTCGAACAATTCAAAACATAACTGGAAAACTTCAGAAAAAGCACAGGGCAGTTCAAAAGGCAACTTAATCCATATGCACCTTGGGAAACTACGTAAAACGCAAAAACAAACCAATTTAAACTGGAAAACATCAGAAACAGCGGACAGCATTGTGAAACGCAGCACGACTCAAACGCACCATGAGAAACTTCGAAAAACTCCAAAAATAAACAAATAATCCGAAAACATCAAAAACAGCGTAGAGCAGTGTAGACAGAAGCAAAACACATGTGCAGCATGAGAAACTTCGAAAAGCTGAAAAAGTAGAAAAATAATTCGAAAACCTCAGAAACAGCGTAGCTCAATGTAAAACGCAGCATAAACAATATGCAGCATGAGTAAAGTCGAAAACATGAAAAAATTAAAAGAAATAACTGGAAAACTTCAGAAAAAGCGTAGGGCAGTGTAGACAGAAGCAAAACCCATGTGCAACATGAGAAACTTCGGAAAACTGAAAAAATTAGAAAAATAACTCGAAAACCTTAAAACAGCTTAACTCAATGTAAAACGCAGCACAACCAATATGCAGCATGCGAAACGTCGAAACATTCAAAAAATTAAAACAAATAACTGGAAAACTTCAGAAAAAGCATAGGGCAGTTCAAAAGGCAACTTAATCCATATGCACCTTGGGAAACTTCGTAAAGCGCAAAAACAAACCAATTTAAACTGGCAAACATCAGAAACAGCGGACAGCATTGTGAAACGCAGCACGACTCAAACGCACCATGAGAAACTTCGAAAAACTCCAAAAAGTAAACAAATAATCCGAAAACATCAAAAACAGCGTAGGGCAGTGTAGACAGAAGCAAAACATATGTGCAGCATGAGAAACTTCGAAAAGCTGAAAAAGTAGAAAAATAATTCGAAAACCTCAGAAATAGCGTAGCTCAATGTAAAACGCAGCATAAACAATATGCAGCATGAGTAAAGTCGAAAACATAAAAACATTAAAAGAAATAACTGGAAAACTTCAGAAAAAGCGTAGGGCAGTGTAGACAGAAGCAAAACCCATGTGCAACATGAGAAACTTCGGAAAACTGAAAAAATTAGAAAAATAACTCGAAAACCTTAAAACAGCTTAACTCAATGTAAAACGCAGCACAACCAATATGCAGCATGCGAAACGTCGAAACATTCAAAAAATTTAAACAAATAACTGGAAAACTTCAGAAAAAGCATAGGGCAGTTCAAAAGGCAACTCAATCCATATGCACTTGGGAAACTTCGTAAAGCGCAAAAACAAACCAATTTAAACTGGAAAACATCAGAGACAGCGGACAGCATTGTGAAACGCAGCACGACTCAAACGCACCATGAGAAACTTCGAAAAACTCCAAAAAGTAAACAAATAATCCGAAAACATCAAAAACAGCGTAGGGCAGTGTAGACAGAAGCAAAACACATGTGCAGCATGAGAAACTTCGAAAAGCTGAAAAAGTAGAAAAATAATTCGAAAACCTCAGAAACAGCGTAGCTCAATGTAAAACGCAGCATAAACAATATGCAGCATGAGTAATGTCGAAAACATAAAAAAAGTAAAAGAAATGACTGGAAAACTTCAGAAAAAGCGTAGGGCAGTGTAGACAGAAGCAAAACCCATGTGCAACATGAGAAAGTTCGAAAAACTGAAAAAAGTAGGAAAAAAACTCTAAAACCTTAGAAACAGCTTACCTCAATGTAAAACGCAACACAACCAATATGCAGCATGAGAAACGTCGAAAAATTCGAACAATTCAAAACATAACTGGAAAACTTCAGAAAAAGCACAGGGCAGTTCAAAAGGCAACTTAATCCATATGCACCTTGGGAAACTACGTAAAACGCAAAAACAAACCAATTTAAACTGGAAAACATCAGAAACAGCGGACAGCATTGTGAAACGCAGCACGACTCAAACGCACCATGAGAAACTTCGAAAAACTCCAAAAATAAACAAATAATCCGAAAACATCAAAAACAGCGTAGAGCAGTGTAGACAGAAGCAAAACACATGTGCAGCATGAGAAACTTCGAAAAGCTGAAAAAGTAGAAAAATAATTCGAAAACCTCAGAAACAGCGTAGCTCAATGTAAAACGCAGCATAAACAATATGCAGCATGAGTAAAGTCGAAAACATGAAAAAATTAAAAGAAATAACTGGAAAACTTCAGAAAAAGCGTAGGGCAGTGTAGACAGAAGCAAAACCCATGTGCAACATGAGAAACTTCGGAAAACTGAAAAAATTAGAAAAATAACTCGAAAACCTTAAAACAGCTTAACTCAATGTAAAACGCAGCACAACCAATATGCAGCATGCGAAACGTCGAAACATTCAAAAAATTAAAACAAATAACTGGAAAACTTCAGAAAAAGCATAGGGCAGTTCAAAAGGCAACTTAATCCATATGCACCTTGGGAAACTTCGTAAAGCGCAAAAACAAACCAATTTAAACTGGCAAACATCAGAAACAGCGGACAGCATTGTGAAACGCAGCACGACTCAAACGCACCATGAGAAACTTCGAAAAACTCCAAAAAGTAAACAAATAATCCGAAAACATCAAAAACAGCGTAGGGCAGTGTAGACAGAAGCAAAACATATGTGCAGCATGAGAAACTTCGAAAAGCTGAAAAAGTAGAAAAATAATTCGAAAACCTCAGAAATAGCGTAGCTCAATGTAAAACGCAGCATAAACAATATGCAGCATGAGTAAAGTCGAAAACATAAAAACATTAAAAGAAATAACTGGAAAACTTCAGAAAAAGCGTAGGGCAGTGTAGACAGAAGCAAAACCCATGTGCAACATGAGAAACTTCGGAAAACTGAAAAAATTAGAAAAATAACTCGAAAACCTTAAAACAGCTTAACTCAATGTAAAACGCAGCACAACCAATATGCAGCATGCGAAACGTCGAAACATTCAAAAAATTTAAACAAATAACTGGAAAACTTCAGAAAAAGCATAGGGCAGTTCAAAAGGCAACTCAATCCATATGCACTTGGGAAACTTCGTAAAGCGCAAAAACAAACCAATTTAAACTGGAAAACATCAGAGACAGCGGACAGCATTGTGAAACGCAGCACGACTCAAACGCACCATGAGAAACTTCGAAAAACTCCAAAAAGTAAACAAATAATCCGAAAACATCAAAAACAGCGTAGGGCAGTGTAGACAGAAGCAAAACACATGTGCAGCATGAGAAACTTCGAAAAGCTGAAAAAGTAGAAAAATAATTCGAAAACCTCAGAAACAGCGTAGCTCAATGTAAAACGCAGCATAAACAATATGCAGCATGAGTAATGTCGAAAACATAAAAAAAGTAAAAGAAATGACTGGAAAACTTCAGAAAAAGCGTAGGGCAGTGTAGACAGAAGCAAAACCCATGTGCAACATGAGAAAGTTCGAAAAACTGAAAAAAGTAGGAAAAAAACTCTAAAACCTTAGAAACAGCTTACCTCAATGTAAAACGCAACACAACCAATATGCAGCATGAGAAACGTCGAAAAATTCGAACAATTCAAAACATAACTGGAAAACTTCAGAAAAAGCGTAGGGCAGTGTAGACAGCAGCAAAACCCATGTGCAACATGAGAAACTTCGGAAAGATGAAAAAATTAGAAAAATAACTCGAAAACCTTAAAACAGCTTAACTCAATGTAAAACGCAGCACAACCAATATGCAGCATGCGAAACGTCGAAACATTCAAAAAATTAAAACAAATAACTGGAAAACTTCAGAAAAAGCATAGGGCAGTTCAAAAGGCAACTTAATCCATATGCACTTGGGAAACTTCGTAAAGCGCAAAAACAAACCAATTTAAACTGGAAAACATCAGAGACAGCGGACAGCATTGTGAAACGCAGCACGACTCAAACGCACCATGAGAAACTTCGAAAAACTCCAAAAATAAACAAATAATCCGAAAACATCAAAAACAGCGTAGGGCAGTGTAGACAGAAGCAAAACACATGTGCAGCATGAGAAACTTCGTAAAGCTGAAAAAGTAGAAAAATAATTCGAAAACCTCAGAAACAGCGTAGCTCAATGTAAAACGCAGCATAAACAATATGCAGCATGAGTAATGTCGAAAACATGAAAAAAGTAAAAGAAATAACTGGAAAACTTCATAAAAAGCGTAGGGCAGTGTAGACAGAAGCAAAACCCATGTGCAACATGAGAAAGTTCGAAAAACTGAAAAAAGTAGGAAAAAAACTCGAAAACCTTAGAAACAGCTTACCTCAATGTAAAACGCAACACAACCAATATGCAGCATGAGAAACGTCGAAAAATTCGAACAATTCAAAACATAACTGGAAAACTTCAGAAAAAGCACAGGGCAGTTCAAAAGGCAACTTAATCCATATGCACCTTGGGAAACTACGTAAAACGCAAAAACAAACCAATTTAAACTGGAAAACATCAGAAACAGCGGACAGCATTGTGAAACGCAGCACGACTCAAACGCACCATGAGAAACTTCGAAAAACTCCAAAAAGTAAACAAATAATCCGAAAACATCAAAAACAGCGTAGAGCAGTGTAGACAGAAGCAAAACACATGTGCAGCATGAGAAACTTCGAAAAGCTGAAAAAGTAGAAAAATAATTCGAAAACCTTAGAAACAGCGTAGCTCAATGTAAAACGCAGCATAAACAATATGCAGCATGAGTAAAGTCGAAAACATGAAAAAATTAAAAGAAATAACTGGAAAACTTCAGAAAAAGCGTAGGGCAGTGTAGACAGAAGCAAAACCCATGTGCAACATGAGAAACTTCGGAAAACTGAAAAAATTAGAAAAATAACTCGAAAACCTTAAAACAGCTTAACTCAATGTAAAACGCAGCACAAGCAATATGCAGCATGCGAAACGTCGAAACATTCAAAAAATTAAAACAAATAACTGGAAAACTTCAGCAACAAGGTGGGGCAGCACAACTAATATGCACCATCAGAAATTTTGGAAAACTCCAAAAAGTAAACAATTAATACGAAAACAGCAAAGGGCAGTGTAGACAGAAGCAAAACCCATGTGCAGCATGAGAAACTTCGAAAAACTGAAAAAAGTAGAATAACTCGAAAACCTTAGAAACAGCTTAGCTCAATGTAAAACGCAACACAACCAATGAGAAACGTCGAAAAATTCAAAAAATACAAAAAATAACTGGAAATCTTCAGAAAAAGCACAGGGCAGTTAAAAAGGCAACTTAATCCATATGCACTTGGGAAACTTCGTAAACGCAAAAACAATCCCATTTAAACAGGAAAACTTCAGAAACAGCGGACAGCATTGTGAAACGCAGCACGACTCAAACGCACCATCAGAAACTTCGAAAAACTCCAAAAAGTAAACAAATAATCCGAAAACATCAAAAACAGCGTAGAGCAGTGTAGACAGAAGCAAAACACATGTGCAGCATGAGAAACTTCGAAAAGCTGAAAAAGTAGAAAGATAATTCGAAAACCTCAGAAACAGCGTAGCTCAATGTAAAACGCAGCATAAACAATATGCAGCATGAGTAATGTCGAAAACATAAAAAAAGTAAAAGAAATAACTGGAAAACTTCAGAAAAAGCGTAGGGCAGTGTAGACAGAAGCAAAACCCATGTGCAACATGAGAAAGTTCGAAAAACTGAAAAGAGTAGGAAAAAAACTCGAAAACCTTAGAAACAGCTTACCTCAATGTAAAACGCAACACAACCAATATGCAGCATGAGAAACGTCGAAAAATTCGAACAATTCAAAACATAACTGGAAAACTTCAGAAAAAGCACAGGTCAGTTCAAAAGGCAACTTAATCCATATGCACCTTGGGAAACTACGTAAAACGCAAAAACAAACCAATTTAAACTGGAAAACATCAGAAACAGCGGACAGCATTGTGAAACGCAGCACGACTCAAACGCACCATGAGAAACTTCGAAAAACTCCAAAAAGTAAACAAATAATCCGAAAACATCAAAAACAGCGTAGGGCAGTGTAGACAGAAGCAAAACACATGTGCAGCATGAGAAACTTCGAAAAGCTGAAAAAGTAGAAAAATAATTCGAAAACCTCAGAAATAGAGTAGCTCAATGTAAAACGCAGCATAAACAATATGCAGCATGAGTAAAGTCGAAAACATAAAAACATTAAAAGAAATAACTGGAAAACTTCAGAAAAAGCGTAGGGCAGTGTAGACAGAAGCAAAACCCATGTGCAACATGAGAAACTTCGAAAAACTGAAATAATTAGAAAAATAACTCGAAAACCTTAAAACAGCTTAAATCAATGTAAAACGCAGCACAACCAATATGCAGCATGCGAAACGTCGAAACATTCAAAAAATTAAAACAAATAACTGGAAAACTTCAGAAAAAGCGTAGGGCAGTGTAGACAGAAGCAAAACCCATTTGCAACATGAGAAACTTCGGAAACCTGAAAAAATTAGAAAAATAACTCGAAAACCTTAAAACAGCTTAACTCAATGTAAAACGCAGCACAACCAATATGCAGCATGCGAAACGTCGAAACATTCAAAAAATTTAAACAAATAACTGGAAAACTTCAGAAAAAGCATAGGGCAGTTCAAAAGGCAACTCAATCCATATGCACTTGGGAAACTTCGTAAAGCGCAAAAACAAACCAATTTAAACTGGAAAACATCAGAGACAGCGGACAGCATTGTGAAACGCAGCACGACTCAAACGCACCATGAGAAACTTCGAAAAACTCCAAAAAGTAAACAAATAATCCGAAAACATCAAAAACAGCGTAGGGCAGTGTAGACAGAAGCAAAACACATGTGCAGCATGAGAAACTTCGAAAAGCTGAAAAAGTAGAAAAATAATTCGAAAACCTCAGAAACAGCGTAGCTCAATGTAAAACGCAGCATAAACAATATGCAGCATGAGTAATGTCGAAAACATAAAAAAAGTAAAAGAAATAACTGGAAAACTTCAGAAAAAGCGTAGGGCAGTGTAGACAGAAGCAAAACCCATGTGCAACATGAGAAAGTTCGAAAAACTGAAAAAAGTAGGAAAAAAACTCGAAAACCTTAGAAACAGCTTACCTCAATGTAAAACGCAACACAACCAATATGCAGCATGAGAAACGTCGAAAAATTCGAACAATTCAAAACATAACTGGAAAACTTCAGAAAAAGCATAGGGCAGTTCAAAAGGCAACTTAATCCATATGCACCTTCGGAAACTTCGTAAAGCGCAAAAACAAACCAATTTAAACTGGCAAACATCAGAAACAGCGGACAGCATTGTGAAACGCAGGACGACTCAAACGCACCATGAGAAACTTCGAAAAACTCCAAAAAGTAAACAAATAATCCGAAAACATCAAAAACAGCGTAGGGCAGTGTAGACAGAAGCAAAACACATGTGCAGCATGAGAAACTTCGAAAAGCTGAAAAAGTAGAAAAATAATTCGAAAACCTCAGAAATAGCGTAGCTCAATGTAAAACGCAGCATAAACAATATGCAGCATGAGTAAAGTCGAAAACATAAAAACATTAAAAGAAATAACTGGAAAACTTCAGAAAAAGCGTAGGGCAGTGTAGACAGAAGCAAAACCCATGTGCAACATGAGAAACTTCGAAAAACTGAAAAAATTAGAAAAATAACTCGAAAACCTTAAAACAGCTTAAATCAATGTAAAACGCAGCACAACCAATATGCAGCATGGGAAACGTCGAAACATTCAAAAAATTAAAACAAATAACTGGAAAACTTCAGAAAAAGCGTAGGGCAGTGTAGACAGAAGCAAAACCCATGTGCAACATGAGAAACTTCGGAAAACTGAAAAAAGTAGGAAAAAAACTCTAAAACCTTAGAAACAGCTTACCTCAATGTAAAACGCAACACAACCAATATGCAGCATGAGAAACGTCGAAAAATTCGAACAATTCAAAACATAACTGGAAAACTTCAGAAAAAGCGTAGGGCAGTGTAGACAGAAGCAAAACCCATGTGCAACATGAGAAACTTCGGAAAGATGAAAAAATTAGAAAAATAACTCGAAAACCTTAAAACAGCTTAACTCAATGTAAAACGCAGCACAACCAATATGCAGCATGCGAAACGTCGAAACATTCAAAAAATTAAAACAAATAACTGGAAAACTTCAGAAAAAGCATAGGGCAGTTCAAAAGGCAACTTAATCCATATGCACTTGGGAAACTTCGTAAAGCGCAAAAACAAACCAATTTAAACTGGAAAACATCAGAAACAGCGGACAGCATTGTGAAACGCAGCACGACTCAAACGCACCATGAGAAACTTCGAAAAACTCCAAAAAGTAAACAAATAATCCGAAAACATCAAAAACAGCGTAGAGCAGTGTAGACAGAAGCAAAACACATGTGCAGCATGAGAAACTTCGAAAAGCTGAAAAAGTAGAAAAATAATTCGAAAACCTCAGAAACAGCGTAGCTCAATGTAAAACGCAGCATAAACAATATGCAGCATGAGTAAAGTCGAAAACATGAAAAAATTAAAAGAAATAACTGGAAAACTTCAGAAAAAGCGTAGGGCAGTGTAGACAGAAGCAAAACCCATGTGCAACATGAGAAACTTCGGAAAACTGAAAAAATTAGAAAAATAACTCGAAAACCTTAAAACAGCTTAACTCAATGTAAAACGCAGCACAACCAATATGCAGCATGCGAAACGTCGAAACATTCAAAAAATTAAAACAAATAACTGGAAAACTTCAGAAAAAGCATAGGGCAGTTCAAAAGGCAACTTAATCCATATGCACCTTGGGAAACTTCGTAAAGCGCAAAAACAAACCAATTTAAACTGGCAAACATCAGAAACAGCGGACAGCATTGTGAAACGCAGCACGACTCAAACGCACCATGAGAAACTTCGAAAAACTCCAAAAAGTAAACAAATAATCCGAAAACATCAAAAACAGCGTAGGGCAGTGTAGACAGAAGCAAAACACATGTGCAGCATGAGAAACTTCGAAAAGCTGAAAAAGTAGAAAAATAATTCGAAAACCTCAGAAATAGCGTAGCTCAATGTAAAACGCAGCATAAACAATATGCAGCATGAGTAAAGTCGAAAACATAAAAACATTAAAAGAAATAACTGGAAAACTTCAGAAAAAGCGTAGGGCAGTGTAGACAGAAGCAAAACCCATGTGCAACATGAGAAACTTCGAAAAACTGAAAAAATTTGAAAAATAACTCGAAAACCTTAAAACAGCTTAACTCAATGTAAAACGCAGCACAACCAATATGCAGCATGCGAAACGTCGAAACATTCAAAAAATTTAAACAAATAACTGGAAAACTTCAGAAAAAGCATAGGGCAGTTCAAAAGGCAACTCAATCCATATGCACTTGGGAAACTTCGTAAAGCGCAAAAACAAACCAATTTAAACTGGAAAACATCAGAGACAGCGGACAGCATTGTGAAACGCAGCACGACTCAAACGCACCATGAGAAACTTCGAAAAACTCCAAAAAGTAAACAAATAATCCGAAAACATCAAAAACAGCGTAGGGCAGTGTAGACAGAAGCAAAACACATGTGCAGCATGAGAAACTTCGAAAAGCTGAAAAAGTAGAAAAATAATTCGAAAACCTCAGAAACAGCGTAGCTCAATGTAAAACGCAGCATAAACAATATGCAGCATGAGTAATGTCGAAAACATTAAAAAAGTAAAAGAAATAACTGGAAAACTTCAGAAAAAGCGTAGGGCAGTGTAGACAGAAGCAAAACCCATGTGCAACATGAGAAAGTTCGAAAAACTGAAAAAAGTAGGAAAAAAACTCTAAAACCTTAGAAACAGCTTACCTCAATGTAAAACGCAACACAACCAATATGCAGCATGAGAAACGTCGAAAAATTCGAACAATTCAAAACATAACTGGAAAACTTCAGAGAAAGCGTAGGGCAGTGTAGACAGAAGCAAAACCCATGTGCAACATGAGAAACTTCGGAAAGATGAAAAAATTAGAAAAATAACTCGAAAACCTTAAAACAGCTTAACTCAATGTAAAACGCAGCACAACCAATATGCAGCATGCGAAACGTCCAAACATTCAAAAAATTAAAACAAATAACTGGAAAACTTCAGAAAAAGCATAGGGCAGTTCAAAAGGCAACTTAATCCATATGCACTTGGGAAACTTCGTAAAGCGCAAAAACAAACCAATTTAAACTGGAAAACATCAGAGACAGCGGACAGCATTGTGAAACGCAGCACGACTCAAACGCACCATGAGAAACTTCGAAAAACTCCAAAAATAAACAAATAATCCGAAAACATCAAAAACAGCGTAGGGCAGTGTAGACAGAAGCAAAACACATGTGCAGCATGAGAAACTTCGTAAAGCTGAAAAAGTAGAAAAATAATTCGAAAACCTCAGAAACAGCGTAGCTCAATGTAAAACGCAGCATAAACAATATGCAGCATGAGTAATGTCGAAAACATGAAAAAAGTAAAAGAAATAACTGGAAAACTTCATAAAAAGCGTAGGGCAGTGTAGACAGAAGCAAAACCCATGTGCAACATGAGAAAGTTCGAAAAACTGAAAAAAGTAGGAAAAAAACTCGAAAACCTTAGAAACAGCTTACCTCAATGTAAAACGCAACACAACCAATATGCAGCATGAGAAACGTCGAAAAATTCGAACAATTCAAAACATAACTGGAAAACTTCAGAAAAAGCACAGGGCAGTTCAAAAGGCAACTTAATCCATATGCACCTTGGGAAACTACGTAAAACGCAAAAACAAACCAATTTAAACTGGAAAACATCAGAAACAGCGGACAGCATTGTGAAACGCAGCACGACTCAAACGCACCATGAGAAACTTCGAAAAACTCCAAAAATAAACAAATAATCCGAAAACATCAAAAACAGCGTAGAGCAGTGTAGACAGAAGCAAAACACATGTGCAGCATGAGAAACTTCGAAAAGCTGAAAAAGTAGAAAAATAATTCGAAAACCTCAGAAACAGCGTAGCTCAATGTAAAACGCAGCATAAACAATATGCAGCATGAGTAAAGTCGAAAACATGAAAAAATTAAAAGAAATAACTGGAAAACTTCAGAAAAAGCGTAGGGCAGTGTAGACAGAAGCAAAACCCATGTGCAACATGAGAAACTTCGGAAAACTGAAAAAATTAGAAAAATAACTCGAAAACCTTAAAACAGCTTAACTCAATGTAAAACGCAGCACAACCAATATGCAGCATGCGAAACGTCGAAACATTCAAAAAATTAAAACAAATAACTGGAAAACTTCAGAAAAAGCATAGGGCAGTTCAAAAGGCAACTTAATCCATATGCACCTTGGGAAACTTCGTAAAGCGCAAAAACAAACCAATTTAAACTGGCAAACATCAGAAACAGCGGACAGCATTGTGAAACGCAGCACGACTCAAACGCACCATGAGAAACTTCGAAAAACTCCAAAAAGTAAACAAATAATCCGAAAACATCAAAAACAGCGTAGGGCAGTGTAGACAGAAGCAAAACATATGTGCAGCATGAGAAACTTCGAAAAGCTGAAAAAGTAGAAAAATAATTCGAAAACCTCAGAAATAGCGTAGCTCAATGTAAAACGCAGCATAAACAATATGCAGCATGAGTAAAGTCGAAAACATAAAAACATTAAAAGAAATAACTGGAAAACTTCAGAAAAAGCGTAGGGCAGTGTAGACAGAAGCAAAACCCATGTGCAACATGAGAAACTTCGGAAAACTGAAAAAATTAGAAAAATAACTCGAAAACCTTAAAACAGCTTAACTCAATGTAAAACGCAGCACAACCAATATGCAGCATGCGAAACGTCGAAACATTCAAAAAATTTAAACAAATAACTGGAAAACTTCAGAAAAAGCATAGGGCAGTTCAAAAGGCAACTCAATCCATATGCACTTGGGAAACTTCGTAAAGCGCAAAAACAAACCAATTTAAACTGGAAAACATCAGAGACAGCGGACAGCATTGTGAAACGCAGCACGACTCAAACGCACCATGAGAAACTTCGAAAAACTCCAAAAAGTAAACAAATAATCCGAAAACATCAAAAACAGCGTAGGGCAGTGTAGACAGAAGCAAAACACATGTGCAGCATGAGAAACTTCGAAAAGCTGAAAAAGTAGAAAAATAATTCGAAAACCTCAGAAACAGCGTAGCTCAATGTAAAACGCAGCATAAACAATATGCAGCATGAGTAATGTCGAAAACATAAAAAAAGTAAAAGAAATGACTGGAAAACTTCAGAAAAAGCGTAGGGCAGTGTAGACAGAAGCAAAACCCATGTGCAACATGAGAAAGTTCGAAAAACTGAAAAAAGTAGGAAAAAAACTCTAAAACCTTAGAAACAGCTTACCTCAATGTAAAACGCAACACAACCAATATGCAGCATGAGAAACGTCGAAAAATTCGAACAATTCAAAACATAACTGGAAAACTTCAGAAAAAGCGTAGGGCAGTGTAGACAGAAGCAAAACCCATGTGCAACATGAGAAACTTCGGAAAGATGAAAAAATTAGAAAAATAACTCGAAAACCTTAAAACAGCTTAACTCAATGTAAAACGCAGCACAACCAATATGCAGCATGCGAAACGTCGAAACATTCAAAAAATTAAAACAAATAACTGGAAAACTTCAGAAAAAGCATAGGGCAGTTCAAAAGGCAACTTAATCCATATGCACTTGGGAAACTTCGGAAAGCGCAAAAACAAACCAATTTAAACTGGAAAACATCAGAGACAGCGGACAGCATTGTGAAACGCAGCACGACTCAAACGCACCATGAGAAACTTCGAAAAACTCCAAAAATAAACAAATAATCCGAAAACATCAAAAACAGCGTAGGGCAGTGTAGACAGAAGCAAAACACATGTGCAGCATGAGAAACTTCGTAAAGCTGAAAAAGTAGAAAAATAATTCGAAAACCTCAGAAACAGCGTAGCTCAATGTAAAACGCAGCATAAACAATATGCAGCATGAGTAATGTCGAAAACATGAAAAAAGTAAAAGAAATAACTGGAAAACTTCATAAAAAGCGTAGGGCAGTGTAGACAGAAGCAAAACCCATGTGCAACATGAGAAAGTTCGAAAAACTGAAAAAAGTAGGAAAAAAACTCGAAAACCTTAGAAACAGCTTACCTCAATGTAAAACGCAACACAACCAATATGCAGCATGAGAAACGTCGAAAAATTCGAACAATTCAAAACATAACTGGAAAACTTCAGAAAAAGCACAGGGCAGTTCAAAAGGCAACTTAATCCATATGCACCTTGGGAAACTACGTAAAACGCAAAAACAAACCAATTTAAACTGGAAAACATCAGAAACAGCGGACAGCATTGTGAAACGCAGCACGACTCAAACGCACCATGAGAAACTTCGAAAAACTCCAAAAAGTAAACAAATAATCCGAAAACATCAAAAACAGCGTAGAGCAGTGTAGACAGAAGCAAAACACATGTGCAGCATGAGAAACTTCGAAAAGCTGAAAAAGTAGAAAAATAATTCGAAAACCTTAGAAACAGCGTAGCTCAATGTAAAACGCAGCATAAACAATATGCAGCATGAGTAAAGTCGAAAACATGAAAAAATTAAAAGAAATAACTGGAAAACTTCAGAAAAAGCGTAGGGCAGTGTAGACAGAAGCAAAACCCATGTGCAACATGAGAAACTTCGGAAAACTGAAAAAATTAGAAACATAACTCGAAAACCTTAAAACAGCTTAACTCAATGTAAAACGCAGCACAACCAATATGCAGCATGCGAAACGTCGAAACATTCAAAAAATTAAAACAAATAACTGGAAAACTTCAGCAACAAGGTGGGGCAGCACAACTAATATGCACCATCAGAAATTTTGGAAAACTCCAAAAAGTAAACAATTAATACGAAAACAGCAAAGGGCAGTGTAGACAGAAGCAAAACCCATGTGCAGCATGAGAAACTTCGAAAAACTGAAAAAAGTAGAATAACTCGAAAACCTTAGAAACAGCTTAGCTCAATGTAAAACGCAACACAACCAATGAGAAACGTCGAAAAATTCAAAAAATACAAAAAATAACTGGAAATCTTCAGAAAAAGCACAGGGCAGTTAAAAAGGCAACTTAATCCATATGCACTTGGGAAACTTCGTAAACGCAAAAACAATCCCATTTAAACAGGAAAACTTCAGAAACAGCGGACAGCATTGTGAAACGCAGCACGACTCAAACGCACCATCAGAAACTTCGAAAAACTCCAAAAAGTAAACAAATAATCCGAAAACATCAAAAACAGCGTAGAGCAGTGTAGACAGAAGCAAAACACATGTGCAGCATGAGAAACTTCGAAAAGCTGAAAAAGTAGAAAGATAATTCGAAAACCTCAGAAACAGCGTAGCTCAATGTAAAACGCAGCATAAACAATATGCAGCATGAGTAATGTCGAAAACATAAAAAAAGTAAAAGAAATAACTGGAAAACTTCAGAAAAAGCGTAGGGCAGTGTAGACAGAAGCAAAACCCATGTGCAACATGAGAAAGTTCGAAAAACTGAAAAGAGTAGGAAAAAAACTCGAAAACCTTAGAAACAGCTTACCTCAATGTAAAACGCAACACAACCAATATGCAGCATGAGAAACGTCGAAAAATTCGAACAATTCAAAACATAACTGGAAAACTTCAGAAAAAGCACAGGTCAGTTCAAAAGGCAACTTAATCCATATGCACCTTGGGAAACTACGTAAAACGCAAAAACAAACCAATTTAAACTGGAAAACATCAGAAACAGCGGACAGCATTGTGAAACGCAGCACGACTCAAACGCACCATGAGAAACTTCGAAAAACTCCAAAAAGTAAACAAATAATCCGAAAACATCAAAAACAGCGTAGGGCAGTGTAGACAGAAGCAAAACACATGTGCAGCATGAGAAACTTCGAAAAGCTGAAAAAGTAGAAAAATAATTCGAAAACCTCAGAAATAGAGTAGCTCAATGTAAAACGCAGCATAAACAATATGCAGCATGAGTAAAGTCGAAAACATAAAAACATTAAAAGAAATAACTGGAAAACTTCAGAAAAAGCGTAGGGCAGTGTAGACAGAAGCAAAACCCATGTGCAACATGAGAAACTTCGAAAAACTGAAATAATTAGAAAAATAACTCGAAAACCTTAAAACAGCTTAAATCAATGTAAAACGCAGCACAACCAATATGCAGCATGCGAAACGTCGAAACATTCAAAAAATTAAAACAAATAACTGGAAAACTTCAGAAAAAGCGTAGGGCAGTGTAGACAGAAGCAAAACCCATTTGCAACATGAGAAACTTCGGAAACCTGAAAAAATTAGAAAAATAACTCGAAAACCTTAAAACAGCTTAACTCAATGTAAAACGCAGCACAACCAATATGCAGCATGCGAAACGTCGAAACATTCAAAAAATTTAAACAAATAACTGGAAAACTTCAGAAAAAGCATAGGGCAGTTCAAAAGGCAACTCAATCCATATGCACTTGGGAAACTTCGTAAAGCGCAAAAACAAACCAATTTAAACTGGAAAACATCAGAGACAGCGGACAGCATTGTGAAACGCAGCACGACTCAAACGCACCATGAGAAACTTCGAAAAACTCCAAAAAGTAAACAAATAATCCGAAAACATCAAAAACAGCGTAGGGCAGTGTAGACAGAAGCAAAACACATGTGCAGCATGAGAAACTTCGAAAAGCTGAAAAAGTAGAAAAATAATTCGAAAACCTCAGAAACAGCGTAGCTCAATGTAAAACGCAGCATAAACAATATGCAGCATGAGTAATGTCGAAAACATAAAAAAAGTAAAAGAAATAACTGGAAAACTTCAGAAAAAGCGTACGGCAGTGTAGACAGAAGCAAAACCCATGTGCAACATGAGAAAGTTCGAAAAACTGAAAAAAGTAGGAAAAAAACTCGAAAACCTTAGAAACAGCTTACCTCAATGTAAAACGCAACACAACCAATATGCAGCATGAGAAACGTCGAAAAATTCGAACAATTCAAAACATAACTGGAAAACTTCAGAAAAAGCATAGGGCAGTTCAAAAGGCAACTTAATCCATATGCACCTTCGGAAACTTCGTAAAGCGCAAAAACAAACCAATTTAAACTGGCAAACATCAGAAACAGCGGACAGCATTGTGAAACGCAGGACGACTCAAACGCACCATGAGAAACTTCGAAAAACTCCAAAAAGTAAACAAATAATCCGAAAACATCAAAAACAGCGTAGGGCAGTGTAGACAGAAGCAAAACACATGTGCAGCATGAGAAACTTCGAAAAGCTGAAAAAGTAGAAAAATAATTCGAAAACCTCAGAAATAGCGTAGCTCAATGTAAAACGCAGCATAAACAATATGCAGCATGAGTAAAGTCGAAAACATAAAAACATTAAAAGAAATAACTGGAAAACTTCAGAAAAAGCGTAGGGCAGTGTAGACAGAAGCAAAACCCATGTGCAACATGAGAAACTTCGAAAAACTGAAAAAATTAGAAAAATAACTCGAAAACCTTAAAACAGCTTAAATCAATGTAAAACGCAGCACAACCAATATGCAGCATGCGAAACGTCGAAACATTCAAAAAATTAAAACAAATAACTGGAAAACTTCAGAAAAAGCGTAGGGCAGTGTAGACAGAAGCAAAACCCATGTGCAACATGAGAAACTTCGGAAAACTGAAAAAAGTAGGAAAAAAACTCTAAAACCTTAGAAACAGCTTACCTCAATGTAAAACGCAACACAACCAATATGCAGCATGAGAAACGTCGAAAAATTCGAACAATTCAAAACATAACTGGAAAACTTCAGAGAAAGCGTAGGGCAGTGTAGACAGAAGCAAAACCCATGTGCAACATGAGAAACTTCGGAAAGATGAAAAAATTAGAAAAATAACTCGAAAACCTTAAAACAGCTTAACTCAATGTAAAACGCAGCACAACCAATATGCAGCATGCGAAACGTCCAAACATTCAAAAAATTAAAACAAATAACTGGAAAACTTCAGAAAAAGCATAGGGCAGTTCAAAAGGCAACTTAATCCATATGCACTTGGGAAACTTCGTAAAGCGCAAAAACAAACCAATTTAAACTGGAAAACATCAGAGACAGCGGACAGCATTGTGAAACGCAGCACGACTCAAACGCACCATGAGAAACTTCGAAAAACTCCAAAAATAAACAAATAATCCGAAAACATCAAAAACAGCGTAGGGCAGTGTAGACAGAAGCAAAACACATGTGCAGCATGAGAAACTTCGTAAAGCTGAAAAAGTAGAAAAATAATTCGAAAACCTCAGAAACAGCGTAGCTCAATGTAAAACGCAGCATAAACAATATGCAGCATGAGTAATGTCGAAAACATGAAAAAAGTAAAAGAAATAACTGGAAAACTTCATAAAAAGCGTAGGGCAGTGTAGACAGAAGCAAAACCCATGTGCAACATGAGAAAGTTCGAAAAACTGAAAAAAGTAGGAAAAAAACTCGAAAACCTTAGAAACAGCTTACCTCAATGTAAAACGCAACACAACCAATATGCAGCATGAGAAACGTCGAAAAATTCGAACAATTCAAAACATAACTGGAAAACTTCAGAAAAAGCACAGGGCAGTTCAAAAGGCAACTTAATCCATATGCACCTTGGGAAACTACGTAAAACGCAAAAACAAACCAATTTAAACTGGAAAACATCAGAAACAGCGGACAGCATTGTGAAACGCAGCACGACTCAAACGCACCATGAGAAACTTCGAAAAACTCCAAAAATAAACAAATAATCCGAAAACATCAAAAACAGCGTAGAGCAGTGTAGACAGAAGCAAAACACATGTGCAGCATGAGAAACTTCGAAAAGCTGAAAAAGTAGAAAAATAATTCGAAAACCTCAGAAACAGCGTAGCTCAATGTAAAACGCAGCATAAACAATATGCAGCATGAGTAAAGTCGAAAACATGAAAAAATTAAAAGAAATAACTGGAAAACTTCAGAAAAAGCGTAGGGCAGTGTAGACAGAAGCAAAACCCATGTGCAACATGAGAAACTTCGGAAAACTGAAAAAATTAGAAAAATAACTCGAAAACCTTAAAACAGCTTAACTCAATGTAAAACGCAGCACAACCAATATGCAGCATGCGAAACGTCGAAACATTCAAAAAATTAAAACAAATAACTGGAAAACTTCAGAAAAAGCATAGGGCAGTTCAAAAGGCAACTTAATCCATATGCACCTTGGGAAACTTCGTAAAGCGCAAAAACAAACCAATTTAAACTGGCAAACATCAGAAACAGCGGACAGCATTGTGAAACGCAGCACGACTCAAACGCACCATGAGAAACTTCGAAAAACTCCAAAAAGTAAACAAATAATCCGAAAACATCAAAAACAGCGTAGGGCAGTGTAGACAGAAGCAAAACATATGTGCAGCATGAGAAACTTCGAAAAGCTGAAAAAGTAGAAAAATAATTCGAAAACCTCAGAAATAGCGTAGCTCAATGTAAAACGCAGCATAAACAATATGCAGCATGAGTAAAGTCGAAAACATAAAAACATTAAAAGAAATAACTGGAAAACTTCAGAAAAAGCGTAGGGCAGTGTAGACAGAAGCAAAACCCATGTGCAACATGAGAAACTTCGGAAAACTGAAAAAATTAGAAAAATAACTCGAAAACCTTAAAACAGCTTAACTCAATGTAAAACGCAGCACAACCAATATGCAGCATGCGAAACGTCGAAACATTCAAAAAATTTAAACAAATAACTGGAAAACTTCAGAAAAAGCATAGGGCAGTTCAAAAGGCAACTCAATCCATATGCACTTGGGAAACTTCGTAAAGCGCAAAAACAAACCAATTTAAACTGGAAAACATCAGAGACAGCGGACAGCATTGTGAAACGCAGCACGACTCAAACGCACCATGAGAAACTTCGAAAAACTCCAAAAAGTAAACAAATAATCCGAAAACATCAAAAACAGCGTAGGGCAGTGTAGACAGAAGCAAAACACATGTGCAGCATGAGAAACTTCGAAAAGCTGAAAAAGTAGAAAAATAATTCGAAAACCTCAGAAACAGCGTAGCTCAATGTAAAACGCAGCATAAACAATATGCAGCATGAGTAATGTCGAAAACATAAAAAAAGTAAAAGAAATGACTGGAAAACTTCAGAAAAAGCGTAGGGCAGTGTAGACAGAAGCAAAACCCATGTGCAACATGAGAAAGTTCGAAAAACTGAAAAAAGTAGGAAAAAAACTCTAAAACCTTAGAAACAGCTTACCTCAATGTAAAACGCAACACAACCAATATGCAGCATGAGAAACGTCGAAAAATTCGAACAATTCAAAACATAACTGGAAAACTTCAGAAAAAGCGTAGGGCAGTGTAGACAGAAGCAAAACCCATGTGCAACATGAGAAACTTCGGAAAGATGAAAAAATTAGAAAAATAACTCGAAAACCTTAAAACAGCTTAACTCAATGTAAAACGCAGCACAACCAATATGCAGCATGCGAAACGTCGAAACATTCAAAAAATTAAAACAAATAACTGGAAAACTTCAGAAAAAGCATAGGGCAGTTCAAAAGGCAACTTAATCCATATGCACTTGGGAAACTTCGGAAAGCGCAAAAACAAACCAATTTAAACTGGAAAACATCAGAGACAGCGGACAGCATTGTGAAACGCAGCACGACTCAAACGCACCATGAGAAACTTCGAAAAACTCCAAAAATAAACAAATAATCCGAAAACATCAAAAACAGCGTAGGGCAGTGTAGACAGAAGCAAAACACATGTGCAGCATGAGAAACTTCGTAAAGCTGAAAAAGTAGAAAAATAATTCGAAAACCTCAGAAACAGCGTAGCTCAATGTAAAACGCAGCATAAACAATATGCAGCATGAGTAATGTCGAAAACATGAAAAAAGTAAAAGAAATAACTGGAAAACTTCATAAAAAGCGTAGGGCAGTGTAGACAGAAGCAAAACCCATGTGCAACATGAGAAAGTTCGAAAAACTGAAAAAAGTATGAAAAAAACTCGAAAACCTTAGAAACAGCTTACCTCAATGTAAAACGCAACACAACCAATATGCAGCATGAGAAACGTCGAAAAATTCGAACAATTCAAAACATAACTGGAAAACTTCAGAAAAAGCACAGGGCAGTTCAAAAGGCAACTTAATCCATATGCACCTTGGGAAACTACGTAAAACGCAAAAACAAACCAATTTAAACTGGAAAACATCAGAAACAGCGGACAGCATTGTGAAACGCAGCACGACTCAAACGCACCATGAGAAACTTCGAAAAACTCCAAAAAGTAAACAAATAATCCGAAAACATCAAAAACAGCGTAGAGCAGTGTAGACAGAAGCAAAACACATGTGCAGCATGAGAAACTTCGAAAAGCTGAAAAAGTAGAAAAATAATTCGAAAACCTCAGAAACAGCGTAGCTCAATGTAAAACGCAGCATAAACAATATGCAGCATGAGTAAAGTCGAAAACATGAAAAAATTAAAAGAAATAACTGGAAAACTTCAGAAAAAGCGTAGGGCAGTGTAGACAGAAGCAAAACCCATGTGCAACATGAGAAACTTCGGAAAACTGAAAAAATTAGAAACATAACTCGAAAACCTTAAAACAGCTTAACTCAATGTAAAACGCAGCACAACCAATATGCAGCATGCGAAACGTCGAAACATTCAAAAAATTAAAACAAATAACTGGAAAACTTCAGCAACAAGGTGGGGCAGCACAACTAATATGCACCATCAGAAATTTTGGAAAACTCCAAAAAGTAAACAATTAATACGAAAACAGCAAAGGGCAGTGTAGACAGAAGCAAAACCCATGTGCAGCATGAGAAACTTCGAAAAACTGAAAAAAGTAGAATAACTCGAAAACCTTAGAAACAGCTTAGCTCAATGTAAAACGCAACACAACCAATGAGAAACGTCGAAAAATTCAAAAAATACAAAAAATAACTGGAAATCTTCAGAAAAAGCACAGGGCAGTTAAAAAGGCAACTTAATCCATATGCACTTGGGAAACTTCGTAAACGCAAAAACAATCCCATTTAAACAGGAAAACTTCAGAAACAGCGGACAGCATTGTGAAACGCAGCACGACTCAAACGCACCATCAGAAACTTCGAAAAACTCCAAAAAGTAAACAAATAATCCGAAAACATCAAAAACAGCGTAGAGCAGTGTAGACAGAAGCAAAACACATGTGCAGCATGAGAAACTTCGAAAAGCTGAAAAAGTAGAAAGATAATTCGAAAACCTCAGAAACAGCGTAGCTCAATGTAAAACGCAGCATAAACAATATGCAGCATGAGTAATGTCGAAAACATAAAAAAAGTAAAAGAAATAACTGGAAAACTTCAGAAAAAGCGTAGGGCAGTGTAGACAGAAGCAAAACCCATGTGCAACATGAGAAAGTTCGAAAAACTGAAAAGAGTAGGAAAAAAACTCGAAAACCTTAGAAACAGCTTACCTCAATGTAAAACGCAACACAACCAATATGCAGCATGAGAAACGTCGAAAAATTCGAACAATTCAAAACATAACTGGAAAACTTCAGAAAAAGCACAGGTCAGTTCAAAAGGCAACTTAATCCATATGCACCTTGGGAAACTACGTAAAACGCAAAAACAAACCAATTTAAACTGGAAAACATCAGAAACAGCGGACAGCATTGTGAAACGCAGCACGACTCAAACGCACCATGAGAAACTTCGAAAAACTCCAAAAAGTAAACAAATAATCCGAAAACATCAAAAACAGCGTAGGGCAGTGTAGACAGAAGCAAAACACATGTGCAGCATGAGAAACTTCGAAAAGCTGAAAAAGTAGAAAAATAATTCGAAAACCTCAGAAATAGAGTAGCTCAATGTAAAACGCAGCATAAACAATATGCAGCATGAGTAAAGTCGAAAACATAAAAACATTAAAAGAAATAACTGGAAAACTTCAGAAAAAGCGTAGGGCAGTGTAGACAGAAGCAAAACCCATGTGCAACATGAGAAACTTCGAAAAACTGAAATAATTAGAAAAATAACTCGAAAACCTTAAAACAGCTTAAATCAATGTAAAACGCAGCACAACCAATATGCAGCATGCGAAACGTCGAAACATTCAAAAAATTAAAACAAATAACTGGAAAACTTCAGAAAAAGCGTAGGGCAGTGTAGACAGAAGCAAAACCCATTTGCAACATGAGAAACTTCGGAAACCTGAAAAAATTAGAAAAATAACTCGAAAACCTTAAAACAGCTTAACTCAATGTAAAACGCAGCACAACCAATATGCAGCATGCGAAACGTCGAAACATTCAAAAAATTTAAACAAATAACTGGAAAACTTCAGAAAAAGCATAGGGCAGTTCAAAAGGCAACTCAATCCATATGCACTTGGGAAACTTCGTAAAGCGCAAAAACAAACCAATTTAAACTGGAAAACATCAGAGACAGCGGACAGCATTGTGAAACGCAGCACGACTCAAACGCACCATGAGAAACTTCGAAAAACTCCAAAAAGTAAACAAATAATCCGAAAACATCAAAAACAGCGTAGGGCAGTGTAGACAGAAGCAAAACACATGTGCAGCATGAGAAACTTCGAAAAGCTGAAAAAGTAGAAAAATAATTCGAAAACCTCAGAAACAGCGTAGCTCAATGTAAAACGCAGCATAAACAATATGCAGCATGAGTAATGTCGAAAACATAAAAAAAGTAAAAGAAATAACTGGAAAACTTCAGAAAAAGCGTACGGCAGTGTAGACAGAAGCAAAACCCATGTGCAACATGAGAAAGTTCGAAAAACTGAAAAAAGTAGGAAAAAAACTCGAAAACCTTAGAAACAGCTTACCTCAATGTAAAACGCAACACAACCAATATGCAGCATGAGAAACGTCGAAAAATTCGAACAATTCAAAACATAACTGGAAAACTTCAGAAAAAGCATAGGGCAGTTCAAAAGGCAACTTAATCCATATGCACCTTCGGAAACTTCGTAAAGCGCAAAAACAAACCAATTTAAACTGGCAAACATCAGAAACAGCGGACAGCATTGTGAAACGCAGGACGACTCAAACGCACCATGAGAAACTTCGAAAAACTCCAAAAAGTAAACAAATAATCCGAAAACATCAAAAACAGCGTAGGGCAGTGTAGACAGAAGCAAAACACATGTGCAGCATGAGAAACTTCGAAAAGCTGAAAAAGTAGAAAAATAATTCGAAAACCTCAGAAATAGCGTAGCTCAATGTAAAACGCAGCATAAACAATATGCAGCATGAGTAAAGTCGAAAACATAAAAACATTAAAAGAAATAACTGGAAAACTTCAGAAAAAGCGTAGGGCAGTGTAGACAGAAGCAAAACCCATGTGCAACATGAGAAACTTCGAAAAACTGAAAAAATTAGAAAAATAACTCGAAAACCTTAAAACAGCTTAAATCAATGTAAAACGCAGCACAACCAATATGCAGCATGCGAAACGTCGAAACATTCAAAAAATTAAAACAAATAACTGGAAAACTTCAGAAAAAGCGTAGGGCAGTGTAGACAGAAGCAAAACCCATGTGCAACATGAGAAACTTCGGAAAACTGAAAAAAGTAGGAAAAAAACTCTAAAACCTTAGAAACAGCTTACCTCAATGTAAAACGCAACACAACCAATATGCAGCATGAGAAACGTCGAAAAATTCGAACAATTCAAAACATAACTGGAAAACTTCAGAAAAAGCGTAGGGCAGTGTAGACAGAAGCAAAACCCATGTGCAACATGAGAAACTTCGGAAAGATGAAAAAATTAGAAAAATAACTCGAAAACCTTAAAACAGCTTAACTCAATGTAAAACGCAGCACAACCAATATGCAGCATGCGAAACGTCGAAACATTCAAAAAATTAAAACAAATAACTGGAAAACTTCAGAAAAAGCATAGGGCAGTTCAAAAGGCAACTTAATCCATATGCACTTGGGAAACTTCGTAAAGCGCAAAAACAAACCAATTTAAACTGGAAAACATCAGAGACAGCGGACAGCATTGTGAAACGCAGCACGACTCAAACGCACCATGAGAAACTTCGAAAAACTCCAAAAATAAACAAATAATCCGAAAACATCAAAAACAGCGTAGGGCAGTGTAGACAGAAGCAAAACACATGTGCAGCATGAGAAACTTCGTAAAGCTGAAAAAGTAGAAAAATAATTCGAAAACCTCAGAAACAGCGTAGCTCAATGTAAAACGCAGCATAAACAATATGCAGCATGAGTAATGTCGAAAACATGAAAAAAGTAAAAGAAATAACTGGAAAACTTCATAAAAAGCGTAGGGCAGTGTAGACAGAAGCAAAACCCATGTGCAACATGAGAAAGTTCGAAAAACTGAAAAAAGTAGGAAAAAAACTCGAAAACCTTAGAAACAGCTTACCTCAATGTAAAACGCAACACAACCAATATGCAGCATGAGAAACGTCGAAAAATTCGAACAATTCAAAACATAACTGGAAAACTTCAGAAAAAGCACAGGGCAGTTCAAAAGGCAACTTAATCCATATGCACCTTGGGAAACTACGTAAAACGCAAAAACAAACCAATTTAAACTGGAAAACATCAGAAACAGCGGACAGCATTGTGAAACGCAGCACGACTCAAACGCACCATGAGAAACTTCGAAAAACTCCAAAAAGTAAACAAATAATCCGAAAACATCAAAAACAGCGTAGAGCAGTGTAGACAGAAGCAAAACACATGTGCAGCATGAGAAACTTCGAAAAGCTGAAAAAGTAGAAAAATAATTCGAAAACCTCAGAAACAGCGTAGCTCAATGTAAAACGCAGCATAAACAATATGCAGCATGAGTAAAGTCGAAAACATGAAAAAATTAAAAGAAATAACTGGAAAACTTCAGAAAAAGCGTAGGGCAGTGTAGACAGAAGCAAAACCCATGTGCAACATGAGAAACTTCGGAAAACTGAAAAAATTAGAAAAATAACTCGAAAACCTTAAAACAGCTTAACTCAATGTAAAACGCAGCACAACCAATATTCAGCATGCGAAACGTCGAAACATTCAAAAAATTAAAACAAATAACTGGAAAACTTCAGAAAAAGCATAGGGCAGTTCAAAAGGCAACTTAATCCATATGCACCTTGGGAAACTTCGTAAAGCGCAAAAACAAACCAATTTAAACTGGCAAACATCAGAAACAGCGGACAGCATTGTGAAACGCAGCACGACTCAAACGCACCATGAGAAACTTCGAAAAACTCCAAAAAGTAAACAAATAATCCGAAAACATCAAAAACAGCGTAGGGCAGTGTAGACAGAAGCAAAACACATGTGCAGCATGAGAAACTTCGAAAAGCTGAAAAAGTAGAAAAATAATTCGAAAACCTCAGAAATAGCGTAGCTCAATGTAAAACGCAGCATAAACAATATGCAGCATGAGTAAAGTCGAAAACATAAAAACATTAAAAGAAATAACTGGAAAACTTCAGAAAAAGCGTAGGGCAGTGTCGTAGGGCAGTGTAGACAGAAGCAAAACCCATGTGCAACATGAGAAACTTCGAAAAACTGAAATAATTAGAAAAATAACTCGAAAACCTTAAAACAGCTAAAATCAATGTAAAACGCAGCACAACCAATATGCAGCATGCGAAACGTCGAAACATTCAAAAAATTAAAACAAATAACTGGAAAACTTCAGAAAAAGCGTAGGGCAGTGTAGACAGAAGCAAAACCCATGTGCAACATGAGAAACTTCGGAAAACTGAAAAAATTAGAAAAATAACTCGAAAACCTTAAAACAGCTTAACTCAATGTAAAACGCAGCACAACCAATATGCAGCATGCGAAACGTCGAAACATTCAAAAAATTTAAACAAATAACTGGAAAACTCCAGAAAAAGCATAGGGCAGTTCAAAAGGCAACTTAATCCATATGCACCTTGGGAAACTTCGTAAAGCGCAAAAACAAACCAATTTAAACTGGCAAACATCAGAAACAGCGGACAGCATTGTGAAACGCAGCACGACTCAAACGCACCATGAGAAACTTCGAAAAACTCCAAAAAGTAAACAAATAATCCGAAAACATCAAAAACAGCGTAGGGCAGTGTAGACAGAAGCAAAACACATGTGCAGCATGAGAAACTTCGAAAAGCTGAAAAAGTAGAAAAATAATTCGAAAACCTCAGAAATAGCGTAGCTCAATGTAAAACGCAGCATAAACAATATGCAGCATGAGTAAAGTCGAAAACATAAAAACATTAAAAGAAATAACTGGAAAACTTCAGAAAAAGCGTAGGGCAGTGTCGTAGGGCAGTGTAGACAGAAGCAAAACCCATGTGCAACATGAGAAACTTCGAAAAACTGAAAAAATTAGAAAAATAACTCGAAAACCTTAAAACAGCTAAAATCAATGTAAAACGCAGCACAACCAATATGCAGCATGCGAAACGTCGAAACATTCAAAAAATTAAAACAAATAACTGGAAAACTTCAGAAAAAGCGTAGGGCAGTGTAGACAGAAGCAAAACCCATGTGCAACATGAGAAACTTCGGAAAACTGAAAAAATTAGAAAAATAACTCGAAAACCTTAAAACAGCTTAACTCAATGTAAAACGCAGCACAACCAATATGCAGCATGCGAAACGTCGAAACATTCAAAAAATTTAAACAAATAACTGGAAAACTCCAGAAAAAGCATAGGGCAGTTCAAAAGGCAACTCAATCCATATGCACTTGGGAAACTTCGTAAAGCGCAAAAACAAACCAATTTAAACTGAAAAACATCAGAGACAGCGGACAGCATTGTGAAACGCAGCACGACTCAAACGCACCATGAGAAACTTCGAAAAACTCCAAAAAGTAAACAAATAATCCGAAAACATCAAAAACAGCGTAGGGCAGTGTAGACAGAAGCAAAACACATGTGCAGCATGAGAAACTTCGAAAAGCTGAAAAAGTAGAAAAATAATTCGAAAACCTCAGAAACAGGTAGCTCAATGTAAAACGCAGCATAAACAATATGCAGCATGAGTAATGTCGAAAACATAAAAAAAGTAAAAGAAATAACTGGAAAACTTCAGAAAAAGCGTAGGGCAGTGTAGACAGAAGCAAAACCCATGTGCAACATGAGAAAGTTCGAAAAACTGAAAAAATTAGAAAAATAACTCGAAAACCTTAAAACAGCTTAACTCAATGTAAAACGCAGCACAACCAATATGCAGCATGCGAAACGTCCAAACATTCAAAAAATTAAAACAAATAACTGGAAAACTTCAGAAAAAGCATAGGGCAGTTCAAAAGGCAACTTAATCCATATGCACCTTGGGAAACTTCGTAAAGCGCATAAACAAACCAATTTAAACTGGAAAACATCAGAAACAGCGGACAGCATTGTGAAACGCAGCACGACTCAAACGCACCATGAGAAACTTCGAAAAACTCCAAAAAGTAAACAAATAATCCGAAAACATCAAAAACAGCGTAGGGCAGTGTAGACAGAAGCAAAACACATGTGCAGCATGAGAACCTTCGAAAAGCTGAAAAAGTAGAAAAATAATTCGAAAACCTCAGAAACAGCGTAGCTCAATGTAAAACGCAGCATAAACAATATGCAGCATGAGTAATGTCGAAAACATAAAAAAAGTAAAAGAAATAACTGGAAAACTTCAGAAAAAGCGTAGGGCAGTGTAGACAGAAGCAAAACCCATGTGCAACATGAGAAAGTTCGAAAAACTGAAAAAATTAGAAAAATAACTCGAAAACCTTAAAACAGCTTAACTCAATGTAAAACGCAGCACAACCAATATGCAGCATGCGAAACGTCCAAACATTCAAAAAATTAAAACAAGTAACTGGAAAACTTCAGAAAAAGCATAGGGCAGTTCAAAAGGCAACTTAATCCATATGCACCTTGGGAAACTTCGTAAAGCGCATAAACAAACCAATTTAAACTGGAAAACATCAGAAACAGCGGACAGCATTGTGAAACGCAGCACGACTCAAACGCACCATGAGAAACTTCGAAAAACTCCAAAAAGTAAACAAATAATCCGAAAACATCAAAAACAGCGTAGGGCAGTGTAGACAGAAGCAAAACACATGTGCAGCATGAGAACCTTCGAAAAGCTGAAAAAGTAGAAAAATAATTCGAAAACCTCAGAAACAGCGTAGCTCAATGTAAAACGCAGCATAAACAATATGCAGCATGAGTAATGTCGAAAACATAAAAAATGTAAAAGAAATAACTGGAAAACTTCAGAAAAAGCGTAGGGCAGTGTAGACAGAAGCAAAACCCATGTGCAACATGAGAAAGTTCGAAAAACTGAAAAAAGTAGGTAAAAACTCGAAAACCTCAGAAACAGCTTACCTCAATGTGAAACGCAACACAACCAATATGCAGCATGAGAAACGTCGAAAAATTCGAACAATTCAAAACATAACTGGAAAACTTCATAAAAGCACAGGGCAGTTCAAAAGGCAACGTAATCCATATGCACCTTGGGAAACTACGTAAAACGCAAAAACAAACCAATTTAAACTGGAAAACATCAGAAACAGCGGACAGCATTGTGAAACGCAGCACGACTCAAACGCACCATGAGAAACTTCGAAAAACTCCAAAAAGTAAACAAATAATCCGAAAACATCAAAAACAGCGTAGGGCAGTGTAGACAGAAGCAAAACCCATGTGCAACATGAGAAACTTCGAAAAACTGAACCAATTAGAAAAATAACTCGAAAACCTTAAAACAGCTTAACTCAATGTAAAACGCAGCACAACCAATATGCAGCATGCGAAACGTCGAAACATTCAAAAAATTAAAACAAATAACTGGAAAACTTCAGCAACAAGGTGGGGCAGCACAACTAATATGCACCATCAGAAATTTTGGAAAACTCCAAAAAGTAAACAATTAATACGAAAACAGCAAAGGGCAGTGTAGACAGAAGCAAAACCCATGTGCAGCATGAGAAACTTCGAAAAACTGAAAAAAGTAGAATAACTCGAAAACCTTAGAAACAGCTTAGCTCAATGTAAAACGCAACACAACCAATATGCAGCATGAGAAACGTCGAAAAATTCAAAAAATACAAAAAATAACTGGAAATCTTCAGAAAAAGCACAGGGCAGTTCAAAAGGCAACTTAATCCATATGCACCATGGGAAACTTCGTAAACGCAAAAACAATCCCACTTAAACAGGAAAACTTCAGAAACAGCGGACAGCATTGTGAAACGCAGCACGACTCAAACGCACCATGAGAAACTTCGAAAAACTCCAAAAAGTAAACAAATAATCCGAAAACATCAAAAACAGCGTAGAGCAGTGTAGACAGAAGCAAAACACATGTGCAGCATGAGAAACTTCGAAAAGCTGAAAAAGTAGAAAGATAATTCGAAAACCTCAGAAACAGCGTAGCTCAATGTAAAACGCAGCATAAACAATATGCAGCATGAGTAATGTCGAAAACATAAAAAAATTAAAAGAAATAACTGGAAAACTTCAGAAAAAGCGTAGGGCAGTGTAGACAGAAGCAAAACCCATGTGCAACATGAGAAACTTCGAAAAACTGAAAAAATTAGAAAAATAACTCGAAAACCTTAAAACAGCTTAACTCAATGTAAAACGCAGCACAACCAATATGCAGCATGCGAAACGTCGAAACATTCAAAAAATTAAAACAAATAACTGGAAAACTTCAGAAAAAGCATAGGGCAGTTCAAAAGGCAACTTTATCCATATGCACCTTGGGAAACTTCGTAAAACGCAAAATCAAACCAATTTAAACTGGAAAACATCAGAAACAGGGGACAGCATTGTGAAACGCAGCACGACTCAAACGCACCATGAGAAACTTCGAAAAACTCCAAAAAGTAAACAAATAATCCGAAAACATCAAAAACAGCGTAGGGCAGTGCAGACAGAAGCAAAACACATGTGCAGCATGAGAAACTTCGAAAAGCTGAAAAAGTAGAAAAATAATTCGAAAACCTCAGAAACAGCGTAGCTCAATGTAAAACGCAGCATAAACAATATGCAGCATGAGTAATGTCGAAAACATGAAAAAAGTAAAAGAAATAACTGGAAAACTTCAAAAAAAGCGTAGGGCAGTGTAGACAGAAGCAAAACCCATGTGCAACATGAGAAAGTTCGAAAAGCTGAAAAGAGTAGGAAAAAAACTCGAAAACCTTAGAAACAGCTTACCTCAATGTAAAACGCAACACAACCAATATGCAGCATGAGAAACGTCGAAAAATTCGAACAATTCAAAACATAACTGGAAAACTTCAGGAAAAGCACAGGTCAGTTCAAAAGGCAACTTAATCCATATGCACCTTGGGAAACTACGTAAAACGCAAAAACAAACCAATTTAAACTGGAAAACATCAGAAACAGCGGACAGCATTGTGAAACGCAGCACGACTCAAACGCACCATGAGAAACTTCGAAAAACTCCAAAAAGTAAACAAATAATCCGAAAACATCAAAAACAGCGTAGGGCAGTGTAGACAGAAGCAAAACACATGTGCAGCATGAGAAACTTCGAAAAGCTGAAAAAGTAGAAAAATAATTCGAAAACCTCAGAAATAGCGTAGCTCAATGTAAAACGCAGCATAAACAATATGCAGCATGAGTAAAGTCGAAAACATAAAAAAAGTAAAAGAAATAACTGGAAAACTTCAGAAAAAGCGTAGGGCAGTGTAGACAGAAGCAAAACCCATGTGCAACATAAGAAACTTCGAAAAACTGAAAAAATTAGAAAAATAACTCGAAAACCTTAGAAACAGCTTAAATCAATGTAAAACGCAGCACAACCAATATGCAGCATGCGAAACGTCGAAACATTCAAAAAATTAAAACAAATAACTGGAAAACTTCAGAAAAAGCGTAGGGCAGTGTAGACAGAAGCAAAACCCATGTGCAACATGAGAAACTTCGGAAAACTGAAAAAATTAGAAAAATAACTCGAAAACCTTAAAACAGCTTAACTCAATGTAAAACGCAGCACAACCAATATGCAGCATGCGAAACGTCGAAACATTCAAAAAATTAAAACAAATAACTGGAAAACTTCAGAAAAAGCATAGGGCAGTTCAAAAGGCAACTTAATCCATATGCACTTGGGAAACTTCGTAAAGCGCAAAAACAAACCAATTTAAACTGGAAAACATCAGAGACAGCGGACAGCATTGTGAAACGCAGCACGACTCAAACGCACCATGAGAAACTTCGAAAAACTCCAAAAATAAACAAATAATCCGAAAACATCAAAAACAGCGTAGGGCAGTGTAGACAGAAGCAAAACACATGTGCAGCATGAGAAACTTCGAAAAGCTGAAAAAGTAGAAAAATAATTCGAAAACGTCAGAAATAGCGTAGCTCAATGTAAAACGCAGCATAAACAATATGCAGCATGAGTAAAGTCGAAAACATAAAAAAAGTAAAAGAAATAACTGGAAAACTTCAGAAAAAGCGTAGGGCAGTGTAGACAGAAGCAAAACCCATGTGCAACATAAGAAACTTCGAAAAACTGAAAAAATTAGAAAAATAACTCGAAAACCTTAAAACAGCTTAAATCAATGTAAAACGCAGCACAACCAATATGCAGCATGCGAAACGTCGAAACATTCAAAAAATTAAAACAAATAACTGGAAAACTTCAGAAAAAGCGTAGGGCAGTGTAGACAGAAGCAAAACCCATGTGCAACATGAGAAACTTCGGAAAACTGAAAAAATTAGAAAAATAACTCGAAAACCTTAAAACAGCTTAACTCAATGTAAAACGCAGCACAACCAATATGCAGCATGCGAAACGTCGAAACATTCAAAAAATTAAAACAAATAACGGGAAAACTTCAGAAAAAGCATAGGGCAGTTCAAAAGGCAACTTAATCCATATGCACTTGGGAAACTTCGTAAAGCGCAAAAACAAACCAATTTAAACTGGAAAACATCAGAGACAGCGGACAGCATTGTGAAACGCAGCACGACTCAAACGCACCATGAGAAACTTCGAAAAACTCCAAAAATAAACAAATAATCCGAAAACATCAAAAACAGCGTAGGGCAGTGTAGACAGAAGCAAAACACATGTGCAGCATGAGAAACTTCGTAAAGCTGAAAAAGTAGAAAAATAATTCGAAAACCTCAGAAACAGCGTAGCTCAATGTAAAACGCAGCATAAACAATATGCAGCATGAGTAATGTCGAAAACATGAAAAAATTAAAAGAAATAACTGGAAAACTTCAGAAAAAGCGTAGGGCAGTGTAGACAGAAGCAAAACCCATGTGCAACATGAGAAACTTCGGAAAACTGAAAAAATTAGAAAAATATCTCGAAAACCTTAAAACAGCTTAACTCAATGTAAAACGCAGCACAACCAATATGCAGCATGAGAAACGTCGAAAAATTCGAACAATTCAAAACATAACTGGAAAACTTCATAAAAGCACAGGGCAGTTCAAAAGGCAACGTAATCCATATGCACCTTGGGAAACTACGTAAAACGCAAAAACAAACCAATTTAAACTGGAAAACATCAGAAACAGCGGACAGCATTGTGAAACGCAGCACGACTCAAACGCACCATGAGAAACTTCGAAAAACTCCAAAAATAAACAAATAATCCGAAAACATCAAAAACAGCGTAGGGCAGTGTAGACAGAAGCAAAACACATGTGCAGCATGAGAAACTTCGTAAAGCTGAAAAAGTAGAAAAATAATTCGAAAACCTCAGAAACAGCGTAGCTCAATGTAAAACGCAGCATAAACAATATGCAGCATGAGTAATGTCGAAAACATGAAAAAAGTAAAGGAAATAACTGGAAAACTTCATAAAAAGCGTAGGGCAGTGTAGACAGAAGCAAAACCCATGTGCAACATGAGAAAGTTCGAAAAACTGAAAAAAGTAGGAAAAAAACTCGAAAACCTTAGAAACAGCTTACCTCAATGTAAAACGCAACACAACCAATATGCAGCATGAGAAACGTCGAAAAATTCGAACAATTCAAAACATAACTGGAAAACTTCAGAAAAAGCACAGGGCAGTTCAAAAGGCAACTTAATCCATATGCACCTTGGGAAACTACGTAAAACGCAAAAACAAACCAATTTAAACTGGAAAACATCAGAAACAGCGGACAGCATTGTGAAACGCAGCACGACTCAAACGCACCATGAGAAACTTCGAAAAACTCCAAAAAGTAAACAAATAATCCGAAAACATCAAAAACAGCGTAGAGCAGTGTAGACAGAAGCAAAACACATGTGCAGCATGAGAAACTTCGAAAAGCTGAAAAAGTAGAAAAATAATTCGAAAACCTCAGAAACAGCGTAGCTCAATGTAAAACGCAGCATAAACAATATGCAGCATGAGTAAAGTCGAAAACATGAAAAAATTAAAAGAAATAACTGGAAAACTTCAGAAAAAGCGTAGGGCAGTGTCGTAGGGCAGTGTAGACAGAAGCAAAACCCATGTGCAACATGAGAAACTTCGAAAAACTGAAAAAATTAGAAAAATAACTCGAAAACCTTAAAACAGCTAAAATCAATGTAAAACGCAGCACAACCAATATGCAGCATGCGAAACGTCGAAACATTCAAAAAATTAAAACAAATAACTGGAAAACTTCAGAAAAAGCGTAGGGCAGTGTAGACAGAAGCAAAACCCATGTGCAACATGAGAAACTTCGGAAAACTGAAAAAATTAGAAAAATAACTCGAAAACCTTAAAACAGCTTAACTCAATGTAAAACGCAGCACAACCAATATGCAGCATGCGAAACGTCGAAACATTCAAAAAATTTAAACAAATAACTGGAAAACTCCAGAAAAAGCATAGGGCAGTTCAAAAGGCAACTTAATCCATATGCACCTTGGGAAACTTCGTAAAGCGCAAAAACAAACCAATTTAAACTGGCAAACATCAGAAACAGCGGACAGCATTGTGAAACGCAGCACGACTCAAACGCACCATGAGAAACTTCGAAAAACTCCAAAAAGTAAACAAATAATCCGAAAACATCAAAAACAGCGTAGGGCAGTGTAGACAGAAGCAAAACACATGTGCAGCATGAGAAACTTCGAAAAGCTGAAAAAGTAGAAAAATAATTCGAAAACCTCAGAAATAGCGTAGCTCAATGTAAAACGCAGCATAAACAATATGCAGCATGAGTAAAGTCGAAAACATAAAAACATTAAAAGAAATAACTGGAAAACTTCAGAAAAAGCGTAGGGCAGTGTCGACAGAAGCAAAACCCATGTGCAACATGAGAAACTTCGAAAAACTGAAAAAATTAGAAAAATAACTCGAAAACCTTAAAACAGCTAAAATCAATGTAAAACGCAGCACAACCAATATGCAGCATGCGAAACGTCGAAACATTCAAAAAATTAAAACAAATAACTGGAAAACTTCAGAAAAAGCGTAGGGCAGTGTAGACAGAAGCAAAACCCATGTGCAACATGAGAAACTTCGGAAAACTGAAAAAATTAGAAAAATAACTCGAAAACCTTAAAACAGCTTAACTCAATGTAAAACGCAGCACAACCAATATGCAGCATGCGAAACGTCGAAACATTCAAAAAATTTAAACAAATAACTGGAAAACTTCAGAAAAAGCATAGGGCAGTTCAAAAGGCAACTCAATCCATATGCACTTGGGAAACTTCGTAAAGCGCAAAAACAAACCAATTTAAACTGGAAAACATCAGAGACAGCGGACAGCATTGTGAAACGCAGCACGACTCAAACGCACCATGAGAAACTTCGACAAACTCCAAAAAGTAAACAAAGAATCCGAAAACATCAAAAACAGCGTAGGGCAGTGTAGACAGAATCAAAACACATGTGCAGCATGAGAAACTTCGAAAAGCTGAAAAAGTAGAAAAATAATTCGAAAACCTCAGAAACAGCGTAGCTCAATGTAAAACGCAGCATAAACAATATGCAGCATGAGTAATGTCGAAAACATAAAAAAAGTAAAAGAAATAACTGGAAAACTTCAGAAAAAGCGTAGGGCAGTGTAGACAGAAGCAAAACCCATGTGCAACATGAGAAAGTTCGAAAAACTGAAAAAAGTAGGAAAAAAACTCGAAAACCTTAGAAACAGCTTACCTCAATGTAAAACGCAACACAACCAATATGCAGCATGAGAAACGTCGAAAAATTCGATCAATTCAAAACATAACTGGAAAACTTCAGAAAAAGCGTAGGGCAGTGTAGACAGAAGCAAAACCCATGTGCAACATGAGAAACTTCGGAAAGATGAAAAAATTAGAAAAATAACTCGAAAACCTTAAAACAGCTTAACTCAATGTAAAACGCAGCACAACCAATATGCAGCATGCGAAACGTCGAAACATTCAAAAAATTAAAACAAATAACTGGAAAACTTCAGAAAAAGCATAGGGCAGTTCAAAAGGCAACTTAATCCATATGCACCTTGGGAAACTACGTAAAACGCAAAAACAAACCAATTTAAACTGGAAAACATCAGAAACAGCGGACAGCATTGTGAAACGCAGCACGACTCAAACGCACCATGAGAAACTTCGAAAAACTCCAAAAAGTAAACAAATAATCCGAAAACATCAAAAACAGCGTAGGGCAGTGTAGACAGAAGCAAAACACATGTGCAGCATGAGAAACTTCGAAAAGCTGAAAAAGTAGAAAAATAATTCGAAAACCTCAGAAATAGCGTAGCTCAATGTAAAACGCAGCATAAACAATATGCAGCATGAGTAAAGTCGAAAACATAAAAACATTAAAAGAAATAACTGGAAAACTTCAGAAAAAGCGTAGGGCAGTGTAGACAGAAGCAAAACCCATGTGCAACATGAGAAACTTCGAAAAACTGAAAAAATTAGAAAAATAACTCGAAAACCTTAAAACAGCTAAAATCAATGTAAAACGCAGCACAACCAATATGCAGCATGCGAAACGTCGAAACATTCAAAAAATTAAAACAAATAACTGGAAAACTTCAGAAAAAGCGTAGGGCAGTGTAGACAGAAGCAAAACCCATGTGCAACATGAGAAACTTCGGAAAGATGAAAAAATTAGAAAAATAACTCGAAAACCTTAAAACAGCTTAACTCAATGTAAAACGCAGCACAACCAATATGCAGCATGCGAAACGTCGAAACATTCAAAAAATTAAAACAAATAACTGGAAAACTTCAGAAAAAGCATAGGGCAGTTCAAAAGGCAACTTAATCCATATGCACCTTGGGAAACTTCGTAAAGCGCAAAAACAAACCAATTTAAACTGGCAAACATCAGAAACAGCGGACAGCATTGTGAAACGCAGCACGACTCAAACGCACCATGAGAAACTTCGAAAAACTCCAAAAAGTAAACAAATAATCCGAAAACATCAAAAACAGCGTAGGGCAGTGTAGACAGAAGCAAAACACATGTGCAGCATGAGAAACTTCGAAAAGCTGAAAAAGTAGAAAAATAATTCGAAAACCTCAGAAACAGCGTAGCTCAATGTAAAACGCAGCATAAACAATATGCAGCATGAGTAATGTCGAAAACATAAAAAAAGTAAAAGAAATAACTGGAAAACTTCAGAAAAAGCGTAGGGCAGTGTAGACAGAAGCAAAACCCATGTGCAACATGAGAAAGTTCGAAAAACTGAAAAAAGTAGGAAAAAAACTCGAAAACCTTAGAAACAGCTTACCTCAATGTAAAACGCAACACAACCAATATGCAGCATGAGAAACGTCGAAAAATTCGAACAATTCAAAACATAACTGGAAAACTTCAGAAAAAGCGTAGGGCAGTGTAGACAGAAGCAAAACCCATGTGCAACATGAGAAACTTCGGAAAGATGAAAAAATTAGAAAAATAACTCGAAAACCTTAAAACAGCTTAACTCAATGTAAAACGCAGCACAACCAATATGCAGCATGCGAAACGTCGAAACATTCAAAAAATTAAAACAAATAACTGGAAAACTTCAGAAAAAGCATAGGGCAGTTCAAAAGGCAACTTAATCCATATGCACTTGGGAAACTTCGTAAAGCGCAAAAACAAACCAATTTAAACTGGAAAACATCAGAGACAGCGGACAGCATTGTGAAACGCACCACGACTCAAACGCACCATGAGAAACTTCGAAAAACTCCAAAAATAAACAAATAATCCGAAAACATCAAAAACAGCGTAGGGCAGTGTAGACAGAAGCAAAACACATGTGCAGCATGAGAAACTTCGTAAAGCTGAAAAAGTAGAAAAATAATTCGAAAACCTCAGAAACAGCGTAGCTCAATGTAAAACGCAGCATAAACAATATGCAGCATGAGTAATGTCGAAAACATGAAAAAAGTAAAAGAAATAACTGGAAAACTTCATAAAAAGCGTAGGGCAGTGTAGACAGAAGCAAAACCCATGTGCAACATGAGAAAGTTCGAAAAACTGAAAAAAGTAGGAAAAAAACTCGAAAACCTTAGAAACAGCTTACCTCAATGTAAAACGCAACACAACCAATATGCAGCATGAGAAACGTCGAAAAATTCGAACAATTCAAAACATAACTGGAAAACTTCAGAAAAAGCACAGGGCAGTTCAAAAGGCAACTTAATCCATATGCACCTTGGGAAACTACGTAAAACGCAAAAACAAACCAATTTAAACTGGAAAACATCAGAAACAGCGGACAGCATTGTGAAACGCAGCACGACTCAAACGCACCATGAGAAACTTCGAAAAACTCCAAAAAGTAAACAAATAATCCGAAAACATCAAAAACAGCGTAGAGCAGTGTAGACAGAAGCAAAACACATGTGCAGCATGAGAAACTTCGAAAAGCTGAAAAAGTAGAAAAATAATTCGAAAACCTCAGAAACAGCGTAGCTCAATGTAAAACGCAGCATAAACAATATGCAGCATGAGTAAAGTCGAAAACATGAAAAAATTAAAAGAAATAACTGGAAAACTTCAGAAAAAGCGTAGGGCAGTGTAGACAGAAGCAAACCCCATGTGCAACATGAGAAACTTCGGAAAACTGAAAAAATTAGAAAAATAACTCGAAAACCTTAAAACAGCTTAACTCAATGTAAAACGCAGCACAACCAATATGCAGCATGCGAAACGTCGAAACATTCAAAAAATTAAAACAAATAACTGGAAAACTTCAGAAAAAGCATAGGGCAGTTCAAAAGGCAACTTAATCCATATGCACCTTGGGAAACTTCGTAAAGCGCAAAAACAAACCAATTTAAACTGGCAAACATCAGAAACAGCGGACAGCATTGTGAAACGCAGCACGACTCAAACGCACCATGAGAAACTTCGAAAAACTCCAAAAAGTAAACAAATAATCCGAAAACATCAAAAACAGCGTAGGGCAGTGTAGACAGAAGCAAAACACATGTGCAGCATGAGAAACTTCGAAAAGCTGAAAAAGTAGAAAAATAATTCGAAAACCTCAGAAACAGCGTAGCTCAATGTAAAACGCAGCATAAACAATATGCAGCATGAGTAATGTCGAAAACATAAAAAAAGTAAAAGAAATAACTGGAAAACTTCAGAAAAAGCGTAGGGCAGTGTAGACAGAAGCAAAACCCATGTGCAACATGAGAAAGTTCGGAAAACTGAAAAAAGTAGGAAAAAAACTCGAAAACCTTAGAAACAGCTTACCTCAATGTAAAACGCAACACAACCAATATGCAGCATGAGAAACGTCGAAAAATTCGATCAATTCAAAACATAACTGGAAAACTTCAGAAAAAGCGTAGGGCAGTGTAGACAGAAGCAAAACCCATGTGCAACATGAGAAACTTCGGAAAGATGAAAAAATTAGAAAAATAACTCGAAAACCTTAAAATAGCTTAACTCAATGTAAAACGCAGCACAACCAATATGCAGCATGCGAAACGTCGAAACATTCAAAAAATTAAAACAAATAACTGGAAAACTTCAGAAAAAGCATAGGGCAGTTCAAAAGGCAACTTAATCCATATGCACCTTGGGAAACTACGTAAAACGCAAAAACAAACCAATTTAAACTGGAAAACATCAGAAACAGCGGACAGCATTGTGAAACGCAGCACGACTCAAACGCACCATGAGAAACTTCGAAAAACTCCAAAAAGTAAACAAATAATCCGAAAACATCAAAAACAGCGTAGGGCAGTGTAGACAGAAGCAAAACACATGTGCAGCATGAGAAACTTCGAAAAGCTGAAAAAGTAGAAAAATAATTCGAAAACCTCAGAAATAGCGTAGCTCAATGTAAAACGCAGCATAAACAATATGCAGCATGAGTAAAGTCGAAAACATAAAAACATTAAAAGAAATAACTGGAAAACTTCAGAAAAAGCGTAGGGCAGTGTAGACAGAAGCAAAACCCATGTGCAACATGAGAAACTTCGAAAAACTGAAAAAATTAGAAAAATAACTCGAAAACCTTAAAACAGCTAAAATCAATGTAAAACGCAGCACAACCAATATGCAGCATGCGAAACGTCGAAACATTCAAAAAATTAAAACAAATAACTGGAAAACTTCAGAAAAAGCGTAGGGCAGTGTAGACAGAAGCAAAACCCATGTGCAACATGAGAAACTTCGGAAAGATGAAAAAATTAGAAAAATAACTCGAAAACCTTAAAACAGCTTAACTCAATGTAAAACGCAGCACAACCAATATGCAGCATGCGAAACGTCGAAACATTCAAAAAATTAAAACAAATAACTGGAAAACTTCAGAAAAAGCATAGGGCAGTTCAAAAGGCAACTTAATCCATATGCACCTTGGGAAACTTCGTAAAGCGCAAAAACAAACCAATTTAAACTGGCAAACATCAGAAACAGCGGACAGCATTGTGAAACGCAGCACGACTCAAACGCACCATGAGAAACTTCGAAAAACTCCAAAAAGTAAACAAATAATCCGAAAACATCAAAAACAGCGTAGGGCAGTGTAGACAGAAGCAAAACACATGTGCAGCATGAGAAACTTCGAAAAGCTGAAAAAGTAGAAAAATAATTCGAAAACCTCAGAAACAGCGTAGCTCAATGTAAAACGCAGCATAAACAATATGCAGCATGAGTAATGTCGAAAACATAAAAAAAGTAAAAGAAATAACTGGAAAACTTCAGAAAAAGCGTAGGGCAGTGTAGACAGAAGCAAAACCCATGTGCAACATGAGAAAGTTCGAAAAACTGAAAAAAGTAGGAAAAAAACTCGAAAACCTTAGAAACAGCTTACCTCAATGTAAAACGCAACACAACCAATATGCAGCATGAGAAACGTCGAAAAATTCGATCAATTCAAAACATAACTGGAAAACTTCAGAAAAAGCGTAGGGCAGTGTAGACAGAAGCAAAACCCATGTGCAACATGAGAAACTTCGGAAAGATGAAAAAATTAGAAAAATAACTCGAAAACCTTAAAACAGCTTAACTCAATGTAAAACGCAACACAACCAATATGCAGCATGCGAAACGTCGAAACATTCAAAAAATTAAAACAAATAACTGGAAAACTTCAGAAAAAGCATAGGGCAGTTCAAAAGGCAACTTAATCCATATGCACCTTGGGAAACTTCGTAAAGCGCAAAAACAAACCAATTTAAACTGGCAAACATCAGAAACAGCGGACAGCATTGTGAAACGCAGCACGACTCAAACGCACCATGAGAAACTTCGAAAAACTCCAAAAAGTAAACAAATAATCCGAAAACATCAAAAACAGCGTAGGGCAGTGTAGACAGAAGCAAAACACATGTGCAGCATGAGAAACTTCGAAAAGCTGAAAAAGTAGAAAAATAATTCGAAAACCTCAGAAATAGCGTAGCTCAATGTAAAACGCAGCATAAACAATATGCAGCATGAGTAAAGTCGAAAACATAAAAACATTAAAAGAAATAACTGGAAAACTTCAGAAAAAGCGTAGGGCAGTGTAGACAGAAGCAAAACCCATGTGCAACATGAGAAAGTTCGAAAAACTGAAAAAAGTAGGAAAAAAACTCGAAAACCTTAGAAACAGCTTACCTCAATGTAAAACGCAACACAACCAATATGCAGCATGAGAAACGTCGAAAAATTCGATCAATTCAAAACATAACTGGAAAACTTCAGAAAAAGCGTAGGGCAGTGTAGACAGAAGCAAAACCCATGTGCAACATGAGAAACTTCGGAAAGATGAAAAAATTAGAAAAATAACTCGAAAACCTTAAAACAGCTTAACTCAATGTAAAACGCAGCACAACCAATATGCAGCATGCGAAACGTCGAAACATTCAAAAAATTAAAACAAATAACTGGAAAACTTCAGAAAAAGCATAGGGCAGTTCAAAAGGCAACTTAATCCATATGCACCTTGGGAAACTTCGTAAAGCGCAAAAACAAACCAATTTAAACTGGCAAACATCAGAAACAGCGGACAGCATTGTGAAACGCAGCACGACTCAAACGCACCATGAGAAACTTCGAAAAACTCCAAAAAGTAAACAAATAATCCGAAAACATCAAAAACAGCGTAGGGCAGTGTAGACAGAAGCAAAACACATGTGCAGCATGAGAAACTTCGAAAAGCTGAAAAAGTAGAAAAATAATTCGAAAACCTCAGAAACAGCGTAGCTCAATGTAAAACGCAGCATAAACAATATGCAGCATGAGTAATGTCGAAAACATAAAAAAAGTAAAAGAAATAACTGGAAAACTTCAGAAAAAGCGTAGGGCAGTGTAGACAGAAGCAAAACCCATGTGCAACATGAGAAAGTTCGAAAAACTGAAAAAAGTAGGAAAAAAACTCGAAAACCTTAGAAACAGCTTACCTCAATGTAAAACGCAACACAACCAATATGCAGCATGACAAACGTCGAAAAATTCGATCAATTCAAAACATAACTGGAAAACTTCAGAAAAAGCGTAGGGCAGTGTAGACAGAAGCAAAACCCATGTGCAACATGAGAAACTTCGGAAAGATGAAAAAATTAGAAAAATAACTCGAAAACCTTAAAACAGCTTAACTCAATGTAAAACGCAGCACAACCAATATGCAGCATGCGAAACGTCGAAACATTCAAAAAATTAAAACAAATAACTGGAAAACTTCAGAAAAAGCATAGGGCAGTTCAAAAGGCAACTTAATCCATATGCACCTTGGGAAACTTCGTAAAGCGCAAAAACAAACCAATTTAAACTGGCAAACATCAGAAACAGCGGACAGCATTGTGAAACGCAGCACGACTCAAACGCACCATGAGAAACTTCGAAAAACTCCAAAAAGTAAACAAATAATCCGAAAACATCAAAAACAGCGTAGGGCAGTGTAGACAGAAGCAAAACACATGTGCAGCATGAGAAACTTCGAAAAGCTGAAAAAGTAGAAAAATAATTCGAAAACCTCAGAAATAGCGCAGCTCAATGTAAAACGCAGCATAAACAATATGCAGCATGAGTAAAGTCGAAAACATAAAAACATTAAAAGAAATAACTGGAAAACTTCAGAAAAAGCGTAGGGCAGTGTAGACAGAAGCAAAACCCATGTGCAACATGAGAAACTTCGAAAAACTGAAAAAATTAGAAAAATAACTCGAAAACCTTAAAACAGCTAAAATCAATGTAAAACGCAGCACAACCAATATGCAGCATGCGAAACGTCGAAACATTCAAAAAATTAAAACAAATAACTGGAAAACTTCAGAAAAAGCGTAGGGCAGTGTAGACAGAAGCAAAACCCATGTGCAACATGAGAAACTTCGGAAAACTGAAAAAATTAGAAAAATAACTCGAAAACCTTAAAACAGCTTAACTCAATGTAAAACGCAGCACAACCAATATGCAGCATGCGAAACGTCGAAACATTCAAAAAATTTAAACAAATAACTGGAAAACTTCAGAAAAAGCATAGGGCAGTTCAAAAGGCAACTCAATCCATATGCACTTGGGAAACTTCGTAAAGCGCAAAAACAAACCAATTTAAACTGGAAAACATCAGAGACAGCGGACAGCATTGTGAAACGCAGCACGACTCAAACGCACCATGAGAAACTTCGAAAAACTCCAAAAAGTAAACAAATAATCCGAAAACATCAAAAACAGCGTAGGGCAGTGTAGACAGAAGCAAAACACATGTGCAGCATGAGAAACTTCGAAAAGCTGAAAAAGTAGAAAAATAATTCGAAAACCTCAGAAACAGCGTAGCTCAATGTAAAACGCAGCATAAACAATATGCAGCATGAGTAATGTCGAAAACATAAAAAAAGTAAAAGAAATAACTGGAAAACTTCAGAAAAAGCGTAGGGCAGTGTAGACAGAAGCAAAACCCATGTGCAACATGAGAAAGTTCGAAAAACTGAAAAAAGTAGGAAAAAAACTCGAAAACCTTAGAAACAGCTTACCTCAATGTAAAACGCAACACAACCAATATGCAGCATGAGAAACGTCGAAAAATTCGATCAATTCAAAACATAACTGGAAAACTTCAGAAAAAGCGTAGGGCAGTGTAGACAGAAGCAAAACCCATGTGCAACATGAGAAACTTCGGAAAGATGAAAAAATTAGAAAAATAACTCGAAAACCTTAAAACAGCTTAACTCAATGTAAAACGCAGCACAACCAATATGCAGCATGCGAAACGTCGAAACATTCAAAAAATTAAAACAAATAACTGGAAAACTTCAGAAAAAGCATAGGGCAGTTCAAAAGGCAACTTAATCCATATGCACCTTGGGAAACTTCGTAAAGCGCAAAAACAAACCAATTTAAACTGGAAAACATCAGAGACAGCGGACAGCATTGTGAAACGCAGCACGACTCAAACGCACCATGAGAAACTTCGAAAAACTCCAAAAAGTAAACAAAGAATCCGAAAACATCAAAAACAGCGTAGGGCAGTGTAGACAGAAGCAAAACACATGTGCAGCATGAGAAACTTCGAAAAGCTGAAAAAGTAGAAAAATAATTCGAAAACCTCAGAAACAGCGTAGCTCAATGTAAAACGCAGCATAAACAATATGCAGCATGAGTAATGTCGAAAACATAAAAAAAGTAAAAGAAATAACTGGAAAACTTCAGAAAAAGCGTAGGGCAGTGTAGACAGAAGCAAAACCCATGTGCAACATGAGAAAGTTCGAAAAACTGAAAAAAGTAGGAAAAAAACTCGAAAACCTTAGAAACAGCTTACCTCAATGTAAAACGCAACACAACCAATATGCAGCATGAGAAACGTCGAAAAATTCGATCAATTCAAAACATAACTGGAAAACTTCAGAAAAAGCGTAGGGCAGTGTAGACAGAAGCAAAACCCATGTGCAACATGAGAAACTTCGGAAAGATGAAAAAATTAGAAAAATAACTCGAAAACCTTAAAACAGCTTAACTCAATGTAAAACGCAGCACAACCAATATGCAGCATGCGAAACGTCGAAACATTCAAAAAATTAAAACAAATAACTGGAAAACTTCAGAAAAAGCATAGGGCAGTTCAAAAGGCAACTTAATCCATATGCACCTTGGGAAACTTCGTAAAGCGCAAAAACAAACCAATTTAAACTGGCAAGCATCAGAAACAGCGGACAGCATTGTGAAACGCAGCACGACTCAAACGCACCATGAGAAACTTCGAAAAACTCCAAAAAGTAAACAAATAATCCGAAAACATCAAAAACAGCGTAGGGCAGTGTAGACAGAAGCAAAACACATGTGCAGCATGAGAAACTTCGAAAAGCTGAAAAAGTAGAAAAATAATTCGAAAACCTCAGAAATAGCGTAGCTCAATGTAAAACGCAGCATAAACAATATGCAGCATGAGTAAAGTCGAAAACATAAAAACATTAAAAGAAATAACTGGAAAACTTCAGAAAAAGCGTAGGGCAGTGTAGACAGAAGCAAAACCCATGTGCAACATGAGAAACTTCGAAAAACTGAAAAAATTAGAAAAATAACTCGAAAACCTTAAAACAGCTAAAATCAATGTAAAACGCAGCACAACCAATATGCAGCATGCGAAACGTCGAAACATTCAAAAAATTAAAACAAATAACTGGAAAACTTCAGAAAAAGCGTAGGGCAGTGTAGACAGAAGCAAAACCCATGTGCAACATGAGAAACTTCGGAAAGATGAAAAAATTAGAAAAATAACTCGAAAACCTTAAAACAGCTTAACTCAATGTAAAACGCAGCACAACCAATATGCAGCATGCGAAACGTCGAAACATTCAAAAAATTAAAACAAATAACTGGAAAACTTCAGAAAAAGCATAGGGCAGTTCAAAAGGCAACTTAATCCATATGCACCTTGGGAAACTTCGTAAAGCGCAAAAACAAACCAATTTAAACTGGCAAACATCAGAAACAGCGGACAGCATTGTGAAACGCAGCACGACTCAAACGCACCATGAGAAACTTCGAAAAACTCCAAAAAGTAAACAAATAATCCGAAAACATCAAAAACAGCGTAGGGCAGTGTAGACAGAAGCAAAACACATGTGCAGCATGAGAAACTTCGAAAAGCTGAAAAAGTAGAAAAATAATTCGAAAACCTCAGAAACAGCGTAGCTCAATGTAAAACGCAGCATAAACAATATGCAGCATGAGTAATGTCGAAAACATAAAAAAAGTAAAAGAAATAACTGGAAAACTTCAGAAAAAGCGTAGGGCAGTGTAGACAGAAGCAAAACCCATGTGCAACATGAGAAAGTTCGAAAAACTGAAAAAAGTAGGAAAAAAACTCGAAAACCTTAGAAACAGCTTACCTCAATGTAAAACGCAACACAACCAATATGCAGCATGAGAAACGTCGAAAAATTCGATCAATTCAAAACATAACTGGAAAACTTCAGAAAAAGCGTAGGGCAGTGTAGACAGAAGCAAAACCCATGTGCAACATGAGAAACTTCGGAAAGATGAAAAAATTAGAAAAATAACTCGAAAACCTTAAAACAGCTTAACTCAATGTAAAACGCAACACAACCAATATGCAGCATGCGAAACGTCGAAACATTCAAAAAATTAAAACAAATAACTGGAAAACTTCAGAAAAAGCATAGGGCAGTTCAAAAGGCAACTTAATCCATATGCACCTTGGGAAACTTCGTAAAGCGCAAAAACAAACCAATTTAAACTGGCAAACATCAGAAACAGCGGACAGCATTGTGAAACGCAGCACGACTCAAACGCACCATGAGAAACTTCGAAAAACTCCAAAAAGTAAACAAATAATCCGAAAACATCAAAAACAGCGTAGGGCAGTGTAGACAGAAGCAAAACACATGTGCAGCATGAGAAACTTCGAAAAGCTGAAAAAGTAGAAAAATAATTCGAAAACCTCAGAAATAGCGTAGCTCAATGTAAAACGCAGCATAAACAATATGCAGCATGAGTAAAGTCGAAAACATAAAAACATTAAAAGAAATAACTGGAAAACTTCAGAAAAAGCGTAGGGCAGTGTAGACAGAAGCAAAACCCATGTGCAACATGAGAAAGTTCGAAAAACTGAAAAAAGTAGGAAAAAAACTCGAAAACCTTAGAAACAGCTTACCTCAATGTAAAACGCAACACAACCAATATGCAGCATGAGAAACGTCGAAAAATTCGATCAATTCAAAACATAACTGGAAAACTTCAGAAAAAGCGTAGGGCAGTGTAGACAGAAGCAAAACCCATGTGCAACATGAGAAACTTCGGAAAGATGAAAAAATTAGAAAAATAACTCGAAAACCTTAAAACAGCTTAACTCAATGTAAAACGCAGCACAACCAATATGCAGCATGCGAAACGTCGAAACATTCAAAAAATTAAAACAAATAACTGGAAAACTTCAGAAAAAGCATAGGGCAGTTCAAAAGGCAACTTAATCCATATGCACCTTGGGAAACTTCGTAAAGCGCAAAAACAAACCAATTTAAACTGGCAAACATCAGAAACAGCGGACAGCATTGTGAAACGCAGCACGACTCAAACGCACCATGAGAAACTTCGAAAAACTCCAAAAAGTAAACAAATAATCCGAAAACATCAAAAACAGCGTAGGGCAGTGTAGACAGAAGCAAAACACATGTGCAGCATGAGAAACTTCGAAAAGCTGAAAAAGTAGAAAAATAATTCGAAAACCTCAGAAACAGCGTAGCTCAATGTAAAACGCAGCATAAACAATATGCAGCATGAGTAATGTCGAAAACATAAAAAAAGTAAAAGAAATAACTGGAAAACTTCAGAAAAAGCGTAGGGCAGTGTAGACAGAAGCAAAACCCATGTGCAACATGAGAAAGTTCGAAAAACTGAAAAAAGTAGGAAAAAAACTCGAAAACCTTAGAAACAGCTTACCTCAATGTAAAACGCAACACAACCAATATGCAGCATGACAAACGTCGAAAAATTCGATCAATTCAAAACATAACTGGAAAACTTCAGAAAAAGCGTAGGGCAGTGTAGACAGAAGCAAAACCCATGTGCAACATGAGAAACTTCGGAAAGATGAAAAAATTAGAAAAATAACTCGAAAACCTTAAAACAGCTTAACTCAATGTAAAACGCAGCACAACCAATATGCAGCATGCGAAACGTCGAAACATTCAAAAAATTAAAACAAATAACTGGAAAACTTCAGAAAAAGCATAGGGCAGTTCAAAAGGCAACTTAATCCATATGCACCTTGGGAAACTTCGTAAAGCGCAAAAACAAACCAATTTAAACTGGCAAACATCAGAAACAGCGGACAGCATTGTGAAACGCAGCACGACTCAAACGCACCATGAGAAACTTCGAAAAACTCCAAAAAGTAAACAAATAATCCGAAAACATCAAAAACAGCGTAGGGCAGTGTAGACAGAAGCAAAACACATGTGCAGCATGAGAAACTTCGAAAAGCTGAAAAAGTAGAAAAATAATTCGAAAACCTCAGAAATAGCGCAGCTCAATGTAAAACGCAGCATAAACAATATGCAGCATGAGTAAAGTCGAAAACATAAAAACATTAAAAGAAATAACTGGAAAACTTCAGAAAAAGCGTAGGGCAGTGTAGACAGAAGCAAAACCCATGTGCAACATGAGAAACTTCGAAAAACTGAAAAAATTAGAAAAATAACTCGAAAACCTTAAAACAGCTAAAATCAATGTAAAACGCAGCACAACCAATATGCAGCATGCGAAACGTCGAAACATTCAAAAAATTAAAACAAATAACTGGAAAACTTCAGAAAAAGCGTAGGGCAGTGTAGACAGAAGCAAAACCCATGTGCAACATGAGAAACTTCGGAAAACTGAAAAAATTAGAAAAATAACTCGAAAACCTTAAAACAGCTTAACTCAATGTAAAACGCAGCACAACCAATATGCAGCATGCGAAACGTCGAAACATTCAAAAAATTTAAACAAATAACTGGAAAACTTCAGAAAAAGCATAGGGCAGTTCAAAAGGCAACTCAATCCATATGCACTTGGGAAACTTCGTAAAGCGCAAAAACAAACCAATTTAAACTGGAAAACATCAGAGACAGCGGACAGCATTGTGAAACGCAGCACGACTCAAACGCACCATGAGAAACTTCGAAAAACTCCAAAAAGTAAACAAATAATCCGAAAACATCAAAAACAGCGTAGGGCAGTGTAGACAGAAGCAAAACACATGTGCAGCATGAGAAACTTCGAAAAGCTGAAAAAGTAGAAAAATAATTCGAAAACCTCAGAAACAGCGTAGCTCAATGTAAAACGCAGCATAAACAATATGCAGCATGAGTAATGTCGAAAACATAAAAAAAGTAAAAGAAATAACTGGAAAACTTCAGAAAAAGCGTAGGGCAGTGTAGACAGAAGCAAAACCCATGTGCAACATGAGAAAGTTCGAAAAACTGAAAAAAGTAGGAAAAAAACTCGAAAACCTTAGAAACAGCTTACCTCAATGTAAAACGCAACACAACCAATATGCAGCATGAGAAACGTCGAAAAATTCGATCAATTCAAAACATAACTGGAAAACTTCAGAAAAAGCGTAGGGCAGTGTAGACAGAAGCAAAACCCATGTGCAACATGAGAAACTTCGGAAAGATGAAAAAATTAGAAAAATAACTCGAAAACCTTAAAACAGCTTAACTCAATGTAAAACGCAGCACAACCAATATGCAGCATGCGAAACGTCGAAACATTCAAAAAATTAAAACAAATAACTGGAAAACTTCAGAAAAAGCATAGGGCAGTTCAAAAGGCAACTTAATCCATATGCACCTTGGGAAACTTCGTAAAGCGCAAAAACAAACCAATTTAAACTGGAAAACATCAGAGACAGCGGACAGCATTGTGAAACGCAGCACGACTCAAACGCACCATGAGAAACTTCGAAAAACTCCAAAAAGTAAACAAAGAATCCGAAAACATCAAAAACAGCGTAGGGCAGTGTAGACAGAAGCAAAACACATGTGCAGCATGAGAAACTTCGAAAAGCTGAAAAAGTAGAAAAATAATTCGAAAACCTCAGAAACAGCGTAGCTCAATGTAAAACGCAGCATAAACAATATGCAGCATGAGTAATGTCGAAAACATAAAAAAAGTAAAAGAAATAACTGGAAAACTTCAGAAAAAGCGTAGGGCAGTGTAGACAGAAGCAAAACCCATGTGCAACATGAGAAAGTTCGAAAAACTGAAAAAAGTAGGAAAAAAACTCGAAAACCTTAGAAACAGCTTACCTCAATGTAAAACGCAACACAACCAATATGCAGCATGAGAAACGTCGAAAAATTCGATCAATTCAAAACATAACTGGAAAACTTCAGAAAAAGCGTAGGGCAGTGTAGACAGAAGCAAAACCCATGTGCAACATGAGAAACTTCGGAAAGATGAAAAAATTAGAAAAATAACTCGAAAACCTTAAAACAGCTTAACTCAATGTAAAACGCAGCACAACCAATATGCAGCATGCGAAACGTCGAAACATTCAAAAAATTAAAACAAATAACTGGAAAACTTCAGAAAAAGCATAGGGCAGTTCAAAAGGCAACTTAATCCATATGCACCTTGGGAAACTTCGTAAAGCGCAAAAACAAACCAATTTAAACTGGCAAGCATCAGAAACAGCGGACAGCATTGTGAAACGCAGCACGACTCAAACGCACCATGAGAAACTTCGAAAAACTCCAAAAAGTAAACAAATAATCCGAAAACATCAAAAACAGCGTAGGGCAGTGTAGACAGAAGCAAAACACATGTGCAGCATGAGAAACTTCGAAAAGCTGAAAAAGTAGAAAAATAATTCGAAAACCTCAGAAATAGCGTAGCTCAATGTAAAACGCAGCATAAACAATATGCAGCATGAGTAAAGTCGAAAACATAAAAACATTAAAAGAAATAACTGGAAAACTTCAGAAAAAGCGTAGGGCAGTGTAGACAGAAGCAAAACCCATGTGCAACATGAGAAACTTCGAAAAACTGAAAAAATTAGAAAAATAACTCGAAAACCTTAAAACAGCTAAAATCAATGTAAAACGCAGCACAACCAATATGCAGCATGCGAAACGTCGAAACATTCAAAAAATTAAAACAAATAACTGGAAAACTTCAGAAAAAGCGTAGGGCAGTGTAGACAGAAGCAAAACCCATGTGCAACATGAGAAACATCGGAAAACTGAAAAAATTAGAAAAATAACTCGAAAACCTTAAAAAAGCTTAACTCAATGTAAAACGCAGCACAACCAATATGCAGCATGCGAAACGTCGAAACATTCAAAAAATTTAAACAAATAACTGGAAAACTTCAGAAAAAGCATAGGGCAGTTCAAAAGGCAACTCAATCCATATGCACTTGGGAAACTTCGTAAAGCGCAAAAACAAACCAATTTAAACTGGAAAACATCAGAGACAGCGGACAGCATTGTGAAACGCAGCACGACTCAAACGCACCATGAGAAACTTCGAAAAACTCCAAAAAGTAAACAAATAATCCGAAAACATCAAAAACAGCGTAGGGCAGTGTAGACAGAAGCAAAACACATGTGCAGCATGAGAAACTTCGAAAAGCTGAAAAAGTAGAAAAATAATTCGAAAACCTCAGAAACAGCGTAGCTCAATGTAAAACGCAGCATAAACAATATGCAGCATGAGTAATGTCGAAAACATAAAAAAAGTAAAAGAAATAACTGGAAAACTTCAGAAAAAGCGTAGGGCAGTGTAGACAGAAGCAAAACCCATGTGCAACATGAGAAAGTTCGAAAAACTGAAAAAAGTAGGAAAAAAACTCGAAAACCTTAGAAACAGCTTACCTCAATGTAAAACGCAACACAACCAATATGCAGCATGAGAAACGTCGAAAAATTCGATCAATTCAAAACATAACTGGAAAACTTCAGAAAAAGCGTAGGGCAGTGTAGACAGAAGCAAAACCCATGTGCAACATGAGAAACTTCGGAAAGATGAAAAAATTAGAAAAATAACTCGAAAACCTTAAAACAGCTTAACTCAATGTAAAACGCAGCACAACCAATATGCAGCATGCGAAACGTCGAAACATTCAAAAAATTAAAACAAATAACTGGAAAACTTCAGAAAAAGCATAGGGCAGTTCAAAAGGCAACTTAATCCATATGCACCTTGGGAAACTTCGTAAAGCGCAAAAACAAACCAATTTAAACTGGCAAACATCAGAAACAGCGGACAGCATTGTGAAACGCAGCACGACTCAAACGCACCATGAGAAACTTCGAAAAACTCCAAAAAGTAAACAAATAATCCGAAAACATCAAAAACAGCGTAGGGCAGTGTAGACAGAAGCAAAACACATGTGCAGCATGAGAAACTTCGAAAAGCTGAAAAAGTAGAAAAATAATTCGAAAACCTCAGAAATAGCGTAGCTCAATGTAAAACGCAGCATAAACAATATGCAGCATGAGTAAAGTCGAAAACATAAAAACATTAAAAGAAATAACTGGAAAACTTCAGAAAAAGCGTAGGGCAGTGTAGACAGAAGCAAAACCCATGTGCAACATGAGAAAGTTCGAAAAACTGAAAAAAGTAGGAAAAAAACTCGAAAACCTTAGAAACAGCTTACCTCAATGTAAAACGCAACACAACCAATATGCAGCATGAGAAACGTCGAAAAATTCGATCAATTCAAAACATAACTGGAAAACTTCAGAAAAAGCGTAGGGCAGTGTAGACAGAAGCAAAACCCATGTGCAACATGAGAAACTTCGGAAAGATGAAAAAATTAGAAAAATAACTCGAAAACCTTAAAACAGCTTAACTCAATGTAAAACGCAGCACAACCAATATGCAGCATGCGAAACGTCGAAACATTCAAAAAATTAAAACAAATAACTGGAAAACTTCAGAAAAAGCATAGGGCAGTTCAAAAGGCAACTTAATCCATATGCACCTTGGGAAACTTCGTAAAGCGCAAAAACAAACCAATTTAAACTGGCAAACATCAGAAACAGCGGACAGCATTGTGAAACGCAGCACGACTCAAACGCACCATGAGAAACTTCGAAAAACTCCAAAAAGTAAACAAATAATCCGAAAACATCAAAAACAGCGTAGGGCAGTGTAGACAGAAGCAAAACACATGTGCAGCATGAGAAACTTCGAAAAGCTGAAAAAGTAGAAAAATAATTCGAAAACCTCAGAAACAGCGTAGCTCAATGTAAAACGCAGCATAAACAATATGCAGCATGAGTAATGTCGAAAACATAAAAAAAGTAAAAGAAATAACTGGAAAACTTCAGAAAAAGCGTAGGGCAGTGTAGACAGAAGCAAAACCCATGTGCAACATGAGAAAGTTCGAAAAACTGAAAAAAGTAGGAAAAAAACTCGAAAACCTTAGAAACAGCTTACCTCAATGTAAAACGCAACACAACCAATATGCAGCATGACAAACGTCGAAAAATTCGATCAATTCAAAACATAACTGGAAAACTTCAGAAAAAGCGTAGGGCAGTGTAGACAGAAGCAAAACCCATGTGCAACATGAGAAACTTCGGAAAGATGAAAAAATTAGAAAAATAACTCGAAAACCTTAAAACAGCTTAACTCAATGTAAAACGCAGCACAACCAATATGCAGCATGCGAAACGTCGAAACATTCAAAAAATTAAAACAAATAACTGGAAAACTTCAGAAAAAGCATAGGGCAGTTCAAAAGGCAACTTAATCCATATGCACCTTGGGAAACTTCGTAAAGCGCAAAAACAAACCAATTTAAACTGGCAAACATCAGAAACAGCGGACAGCATTGTGAAACGCAGCACGACTCAAACGCACCATGAGAAACTTCGAAAAACTCCAAAAAGTAAACAAATAATCCGAAAACATCAAAAACAGCGTAGGGCAGTGTAGACAGAAGCAAAACACATGTGCAGCATGAGAAACTTCGAAAAGCTGAAAAAGTAGAAAAATAATTCGAAAACCTCAGAAATAGCGCAGCTCAATGTAAAACGCAGCATAAACAATATGCAGCATGAGTAAAGTCGAAAACATAAAAACATTAAAAGAAATAACTGGAAAACTTCAGAAAAAGCGTAGGGCAGTGTAGACAGAAGCAAAACCCATGTGCAACATGAGAAACTTCGAAAAACTGAAAAAATTAGAAAAATAACTCGAAAACCTTAAAACAGCTAAAATCAATGTAAAACGCAGCACAACCAATATGCAGCATGCGAAACGTCGAAACATTCAAAAAATTAAAACAAATAACTGGAAAACTTCAGAAAAAGCGTAGGGCAGTGTAGACAGAAGCAAAACCCATGTGCAACATGAGAAACTTCGGAAAACTGAAAAAATTAGAAAAATAACTCGAAAACCTTAAAACAGCTTAACTCAATGTAAAACGCAGCACAACCAATATGCAGCATGCGAAACGTCGAAACATTCAAAAAATTTAAACAAATAACTGGAAAACTTCAGAAAAAGCATAGGGCAGTTCAAAAGGCAACTCAATCCATATGCACTTGGGAAACTTCGTAAAGCGCAAAAACAAACCAATTTAAACTGGAAAACATCAGAGACAGCGGACAGCATTGTGAAACGCAGCACGACTCAAACGCACCATGAGAAACTTCGAAAAACTCCAAAAAGTAAACAAATAATCCGAAAACATCAAAAACAGCGTAGGGCAGTGTAGACAGAAGCAAAACACATGTGCAGCATGAGAAACTTCGAAAAGCTGAAAAAGTAGAAAAATAATTCGAAAACCTCAGAAACAGCGTAGCTCAATGTAAAACGCAGCATAAACAATATGCAGCATGAGTAATGTCGAAAACATAAAAAAAGTAAAAGAAATAACTGGAAAACTTCAGAAAAAGCGTAGGGCAGTGTAGACAGAAGCAAAACCCATGTGCAACATGAGAAAGTTCGAAAAACTGAAAAAAGTAGGAAAAAAACTCGAAAACCTTAGAAACAGCTTACCTCAATGTAAAACGCAACACAACCAATATGCAGCATGAGAAACGTCGAAAAATTCGATCAATTCAAAACATAACTGGAAAACTTCAGAAAAAGCGTAGGGCAGTGTAGACAGAAGCAAAACCCATGTGCAACATGAGAAACTTCGGAAAGATGAAAAAATTAGAAAAATAACTCGAAAACCTTAAAACAGCTTAACTCAATGTAAAACGCAGCACAACCAATATGCAGCATGCGAAACGTCGAAACATTCAAAAAATTAAAACAAATAACTGGAAAACTTCAGAAAAAGCATAGGGCAGTTCAAAAGGCAACTTAATCCATATGCACCTTGGGAAACTTCGTAAAGCGCAAAAACAAACCAATTTAAACTGGAAAACATCAGAGACAGCGGACAGCATTGTGAAACGCAGCACGACTCAAACGCACCATGAGAAACTTCGAAAAACTCCAAAAAGTAAACAAAGAATCCGAAAACATCAAAAACAGCGTAGGGCAGTGTAGACAGAAGCAAAACACATGTGCAGCATGAGAAACTTCGAAAAGCTGAAAAAGTAGAAAAATAATTCGAAAACCTCAGAAACAGCGTAGCTCAATGTAAAACGCAGCATAAACAATATGCAGCATGAGTAATGTCGAAAACATAAAAAAAGTAAAAGAAATAACTGGAAAACTTCAGAAAAAGCGTAGGGCAGTGTAGACAGAAGCAAAACCCATGTGCAACATGAGAAAGTTCGAAAAACTGAAAAAAGTAGGAAAAAAACTCGAAAACCTTAGAAACAGCTTACCTCAATGTAAAACGCAACACAACCAATATGCAGCATGAGAAACGTCGAAAAATTCGATCAATTCAAAACATAACTGGAAAACTTCAGAAAAAGCGTAGGGCAGTGTAGACAGAAGCAAAACCCATGTGCAACATGAGAAACTTCGGAAAGATGAAAAAATTAGAAAAATAACTCGAAAACCTTAAAACAGCTTAACTCAATGTAAAACGCAGCACAACCAATATGCAGCATGCGAAACGTCGAAACATTCAAAAAATTAAAACAAATAACTGGAAAACTTCAGAAAAAGCATAGGGCAGTTCAAAAGGCAACTTAATCCATATGCACCTTGGGAAACTTCGTAAAGCGCAAAAACAAACCAATTTAAACTGGCAAGCATCAGAAACAGCGGACAGCATTGTGAAACGCAGCACGACTCAAACGCACCATGAGAAACTTCGAAAAACTCCAAAAAGTAAACAAATAATCCGAAAACATCAAAAACAGCGTAGGGCAGTGTAGACAGAAGCAAAACACATGTGCAGCATGAGAAACTTCGAAAAGCTGAAAAAGTAGAAAAATAATTCGAAAACCTCAGAAATAGCGTAGCTCAATGTAAAACGCAGCATAAACAATATGCAGCATGAGTAAAGTCGAAAACATAAAAACATTAAAAGAAATAACTGGAAAACTTCAGAAAAAGCGTAGGGCAGTGTAGACAGAAGCAAAACCCATGTGCAACATGAGAAACTTCGAAAAACTGAAAAAATTAGAAAAATAACTCGAAAACCTTAAAACAGCTAAAATCAATGTAAAACGCAGCACAACCAATATGCAGCATGCGAAACGTCGAAACATTCAAAAAATTAAAACAAATAACTGGAAAACTTCAGAAAAAGCGTAGGGCAGTGTAGACAGAAGCAAAACCCATGTGCAACATGAGAAACATCGGAAAACTGAAAAAATTAGAAAAATAACTCGAAAACCTTAAAAAAGCTTAACTCAATGTAAAACGCAGCACAACCAATATGCAGCATGCGAAACGTCGAAACATTCAAAAAATTTAAACAAATAACTGGAAAACTTCAGAAAAAGCATAGGGCAGTTCAAAAGGCAACTCAATCCATATGCACTTGGGAAACTTCGTAAAGCGCAAAAACAAACCAATTTAAACTGGAAAACATCAGAGACAGCGGACAGCATTGTGAAACGCAGCACGACTCAAACGCACCATGAGAAACTTCGAAAAACTCCAAAAAGTAAACAAATAATCCGAAAACATCAAAAACAGCGTAGGGCAGTGTAGACAGAAGCAAAACACATGTGCAGCATGAGAAACTTCGAAAAGCTGAAAAAGTAGAAAAATAATTCGAAAACCTCAGAAACAGCGTAGCTCAATGTAAAACGCAGCATAAACAATATGCAGCATGAGTAATGTCGAAAACATAAAAAAAGTAAAAGAAATAACTGGAAAACTTCAGAAAAAGCGTAGGGCAGTGTAGACAGAAGCAAAACCCATGTGCAACATGAGAAAGTTCGAAAAACTGAAAAAAGTAGGAAAAAAACTCGAAAACCTTAGAAACAGCTTACCTCAATGTAAAACGCAACACAACCAATATGCAGCATGAGAAACGTCGAAAAATTCGATCAATTCAAAACATAACTGGAAAACTTCAGAAAAAGCGTAGGGCAGTGTAGACAGAAGCAAAACCCATGTGCAACATGAGAAACTTCGGAAAGATGAAAAAATTAGAAAAATAACTCGAAAACCTTAAAACAGCTTAACTCAATGTAAAACGCAGCACAACCAATATGCAGCATGCGAAACGTCGAAACATTCAAAAAATTAAAACAAATAACTGGAAAACTTCAGAAAAAGCATAGGGCAGTTCAAAAGGCAACTTAATCAATATGCACCTTGGGAAACTTCGTAAAGCGCAAAAACAAACCAATTTAAACTGGCAAACATCAGAAACAGCGGACAGCATTGTGAAACGCAGCACGACTCAAACGCACCATGAGAAACTTCGAAAAACTCCAAAAAGTAAACAAATAATCCGAAAACATCAAAACAGCGTAGGGCAGTGTAGACAGAAGCAAAACACATGTGCAGCATGAGAAACTTCGAAAAGCTGAAAAAGTAGAAAAATAATTCGAAAACCTCAGAAATAGCGCAGCTCAATGTAAAACGCAGCATAAACAATATGCAGCATGAGTAAAGTCGAAAACATAAAAACATTAAAAGAAATAACTGGAAAACTTCAGAAAAAGCGTAGGGCAGTGTAGACAGAAGCAAAACCCATGTGCAACATGAGAAACTTCGAAAAACTGAAAAAATTAGAAAAATAACTCGAAAACCTTAAAACAGCTAAAATCAATGTAAAACGCAGCACAACCAATATGCAGCATGCGAAACGTCGAAACATTCAAAAAATTAAAACAAATAACTGGAAAACTTCAGAAAAAGCGTAGGGCAGTGTAGACAGAAGCAAAACCCATGTGCAACATGAGAAACTTCGAAAAACTGAAAAAATTAGAAAAATAACTCGAAAACCTTAAAACAGCTAAAATCAATGTAAAACGCAGCACAACCAATATGCAGCATGCGAAACGTCGAAACATTCAAAAAATTTAAACAAATAACTGGAAAACTTCAGAAAAAGCATAGGGCAGTTCAAAAGGCAACTCAATCCATATGCACTTGGGAAACTTCGTAAAGCGCAAAAACAAACCAATTTAAACTGGAAAACATCAGAGACAGCGGACAGCATTGTGAAACGCAGCACGACTCAAACGCACCATGAGAAACTTCGAAAAACTCCAAAAAGTAAACAAATAATCCGAAAACATCAAAAACAGCGTAGGGCAGTGTAGACAGAAGCAAAACACATGTGCAGCATGAGAAACTTCGAAAAGCTGAAAAAGTAGAAAAATAATTCGAAAACCTCAGAAACAGCGTAGCTCAATGTAAAACGCAGCATAAACAATATGCAGCATGAGTAATGTCGAAAACATAAAAAAAGTAAAAGAAATAACTGGAAAACTTCAGAAAAAGCGTAGGGCAGTGTAGACAGAAGCAAAACCCATGTGCAACATGAGAAAGTTCGAAAAACTGAAAAAAGTAGGAAAAAAACTCGAAAACCTTAGAAACAGCTTACCTCAATGTAAAACGCAACACAACCAATATGCAGCATGAGAAACGTCGAAAAATTCGATCAATTCAAAACATAACTGGAAAACTTCAGAAAAAGCGTAGGGCAGTGTAGACAGAAGCAAAACCCATGTGCAACATGAGAAACTTCGGAAAGATGAAAAAATTAGAAAAATAACTCGAAAACCTTAAAACAGCTTAACTCAATGTAAAACGCAGCACAACCAATATGCAGCATGCGAAACGTCGAAACATTCAAAAAATTTAAACAAATAACTGGAAAACTTCAGAAAAAGCATAGGGCAGTTCAAAAGGCAACTCAATCCATATGCACTTGGGAAACTTCGTAAAGCGCAAAAACAAACCAATTTAAACTGGAAAACATCAGAGACAGCGGACAGCATTGTGAAACGCAGCACGACTCAAACGCACCATGAGAAACTTCGAAAAACTCCAAAAAGTAAACAAATAATCCGAAAACATCAAAAACAGCGTAGGGCAGTGTAGACAGAAGCAAAACACATGTGCAGCATGAGAAACTTCGAAAAGCTGAAAAAGTAGAAAAATAATTCGAAAACCTCAGAAACAGCGTAGCTCAATGTAAAACGCAGCATAAACAATATGCAGCATGAGTAATGTCGAAAACATAAAAAAAGTAAAAGAAATAACTGGAAAACTTCAGAAAAAGCGTAGGGCAGTGTAGACAGAAGCAAAACCCATGTGCAACATGAGAAAGTTCGAAAAACTGAAAAAAGTAGGAAAAAAACTCGAAAACCTTAGAAACAGCTTACCTCAATGTAAAACGCAACAGAACCAATATGCAGCATGAGAAACGTCGAAAAATTCGATCAATTCAAAACATAACTGGAAAACTTCAGAAAAAGCGTAGGGCAGTGTAGACAGAAGCAAAACCCATGTGCAACATGAGAAACTTCGGAAAGATGAAAAAATTAGAAAAATAACTCGAAAACCTTAAAACAGCTTAACTCAATGTAAAACGCAGCACAACCAATATGCAGCATGCGAAACGTCGAAACATTCAAAAAATTAAAACAAATAACTGGAAAACTTCAGAAAAAGCATAGGGCAGTTCAAAAGGCAACTTAATCCATATGCACCTTGGGAAACTTCGTAAAGCGCAAAAACAAACCAATTTAAACTGGCAAACATCAGAAACAGCGGACAGCATTGTGAAACGCAGCACGACTCAAACGCACCATGAGAAACTTCGAAAAACTCCAAAAAGTAAACAAATAATCCGAAAACATCAAAAACAGCGTAGGGCAGTGTAGACAGAAGCAAAACACATGTGCAGCATGAGAAACTTCGAAAAGCTGAAAAAGTAGAAAAATAATTCGAAAACCTCAGAAATAGCGTAGCTCAATGTAAAACGCAGCATAAACAATATGCAGCATGAGTAAAGTCGAAAACATAAAAACATTAAAAGAAATAACTGGAAAACTTCAGAAAAAGCGTAGGGCAGTGTAGACAGAAGCAAAACCCATGTGCAACATGAGAAACTTCGAAAAACTGAAAAAATTAGAAAAATAACTCGAAAACCTTAAAACAGCTAAAATCAATGTAAAACGCAGCACAACCAATATGCAGCATGCGAAACGTCGAAACATTCAAAAAATTAAAACAAATAACTGGAAAACTTCAGAAAAAGCGTAGGGCAGTGTAGACAGAAGCAAAACCCATGTGCAACATGAGAAACTTCGGAAAACTGAAAAAATTAGAAAAATAACTCGAAAACCTTAAAACAGCTTAACTCAATGTAAAACGCAGCACAACCAATATGCAGCATGCGAAACGTCGAAACATTCAAAAAATTTAAACAAATAACTGGAAAACTTCAGAAAAAGCATAGGGCAGTTCAAAAGGCAACTCAATCCATATGCACTTGGGAAACTTCGTAAAGCGCAAAAACAAACCAATTTAAACTGGAAAACATCAGAGACAGCGGACAGCATTGTGAAACGCAGCACGACTCAAACGCACCATGAGAAACTTCGAAAAACTCCAAAAAGTAAACAAATAATCCGAACACATCAAAAACAGCGTAGGGCAGTGTAGACAGAAGCAAAACACATGTGCAGCATGAGAAACTTCGAAAAGCTGAAAAAGTAGAAAAATAATTCGAAAACCTCAGAAACAGCGTAGCTCAATGTAAAACGCAGCATAAACAATATGCAGCATGAGTAATGTCGAAAACATAAAAAAAGTAAAAGAAATAACTGGAAAACTTCAGAAAAAGCGTAGGGCAGTGTAGACAGAAGCAAAACCCATGTGCAACATGAGAAACTTCGAAAAACTGAAAAAATTAGAAAAATAACTCGAAAACCTTAAAACAGCTAAAATCAATGTAAAACGCAGCACAACCAATATGCAGCATGCGAAACGTCGAAACATTCAAAAAATTAAAACAAATAACTGGAAAACTTCAGAAAAAGCGTAGGGCAGTGTAGACAGAAGCAAAACCCATGTGCAACATGAGAAACATCGGAAAACTGAAAAAATTAGAAAAATAACTCGAAAACCTTAAAAAAGCTTAACTCAATGTAAAACGCAGCACAACCAATATGCAGCATGCGAAACGTCGAAACATTCAAAAAATTTAAACAAATAACTGGAAAACTTCAGAAAAAGCATAGGGCAGTTCAAAAGGCAACTCAATCCATATGCACTTGGGAAACTTCGTAAAGCGCAAAAACAAACCAATTTAAACTGGAAAACATCAGAGACAGCGGACAGCATTGTGAAACGCAGCACGACTCAAACGCACCATGAGAAACTTCGAAAAACTCCAAAAAGTAAACAAATAATCCGAAAACATCAAAAACAGCGTAGGGCAGTGTAGACAGAAGCAAAACACATGTGCAGCATGAGAAACTTCGAAAAGCTGAAAAAGTAGAAAAATAATTCGAAAACCTCAGAAACAGCGTAGCTCAATGTAAAACGCAGCATAAACAATATGCAGCATGAGTAATGTCGAAAACATAAAAAAAGTAAAAGAAATAACTGGAAAACTTCAGAAAAAGCGTAGGGCAGTGTAGACAGAAGCAAAACCCATGTGCAACATGAGAAAGTTCGAAAAACTGAAAAAAGTAGGAAAAAAACTCGAAAACCTTAGAAACAGCTTACCTCAATGTAAAACGCAACACAACCAATATGCAGCATGAGAAACGTCGAAAAATTCGATCAATTCAAAACATAACTGGAAAACTTCAGAAAAAGCGTAGGGCAGTGTAGACAGAAGCAAAACCCATGTGCAACATGAGAAACTTCGGAAAGATGAAAAAATTAGAAAAATAACTCGAAAACCTTAAAACAGCTTAACTCAATGTAAAACGCAGCACAACCAATATGCAGCATGCGAAACGTCGAAACATTCAAAAAATTAAAACAAATAACTGGAAAACTTCAGAAAAAGCATAGGGCAGTTCAAAAGGCAACTTAATCCATATGCACCTTGGGAAACTTCGTAAAGCGCAAAAACAAACCAATTTAAACTGGCAAACATCAGAAACAGCGGACAGCATTGTGAAACGCAGCACGACTCAAACGCACCATGAGAAACTTCGAAAAACTCCAAAAAGTAAACAAATAATCCGAAAACATCAAAACAGCGTAGGGCAGTGTAGACAGAAGCAAAACACATGTGCAGCATGAGAAACTTCGAAAAGCTGAAAAAGTAGAAAAATAATTCGAAAACCTCAGAAATAGCGCAGCTCAATGTAAAACGCAGCATAAACAATATGCAGCATGAGTAAAGTCGAAAACATAAAAACATTAAAAGAAATAACTGGAAAACTTCAGAAAAAGCGTAGGGCAGTGTAGACAGAAGCAAAACCCATGTGCAACATGAGAAACTTCGAAAAACTGAAAAAATTAGAAAAATAACTCGAAAACCTTAAAACAGCTAAAATCAATGTAAAACGCAGCACAACCAATATGCAGCATGCGAAACGTCGAAACATTCAAAAAATTAAAACAAATAACTGGAAAACTTCAGAAAAAGCGTAGGGCAGTGTAGACAGAAGCAAAACCCATGTGCAACATGAGAAACTTCGAAAAACTGAAAAAATTAGAAAAATAACTCGAAAACCTTAAAACAGCTAAAATCAATGTAAAACGCAGCACAACCAATATGCAGCATGCGAAACGTCGAAACATTCAAAAAATTTAAACAAATAACTGGAAAACTTCAGAAAAAGCATAGGGCAGTTCAAAAGGCAACTCAATCCATATGCACTTGGGAAACTTCGTAAAGCGCAAAAACAAACCAATTTAAACTGGAAAACATCAGAGACAGCGGACAGCATTGTGAAACGCAGCACGACTCAAACGCACCATGAGAAACTTCGAAAAACTCCAAAAAGTAAACAAATAATCCGAAAACATCAAAAACAGCGTAGGGCAGTGTAGACAGAAGCAAAACACATGTGCAGCATGAGAAACTTCGAAAAGCTGAAAAAGTAGAAAAATAATTCGAAAACCTCAGAAACAGCGTAGCTCAATGTAAAACGCAGCATAAACAATATGCAGCATGAGTAATGTCGAAAACATAAAAAAAGTAAAAGAAATAACTGGAAAACTTCAGAAAAAGCGTAGGGCAGTGTAGACAGAAGCAAAACCCATGTGCAACATGAGAAAGTTCGAAAAACTGAAAAAAGTAGGAAAAAAACTCGAAAACCTTAGAAACAGCTTACCTCAATGTAAAACGCAACACAACCAATATGCAGCATGAGAAACGTCGAAAAATTCGATCAATTCAAAACATAACTGGAAAACTTCAGAAAAAGCGTAGGGCAGTGTAGACAGAAGCAAAACCCATGTGCAACATGAGAAACTTCGGAAAGATGAAAAAATTAGAAAAATAACTCGAAAACCTTAAAACAGCTTAACTCAATGTAAAACGCAGCACAACCAATATGCAGCATGCGAAACGTCGAAACATTCAAAAAATTTAAACAAATAACTGGAAAACTTCAGAAAAAGCATAGGGCAGTTCAAAAGGCAACTCAATCCATATGCACTTGGGAAACTTCGTAAAGCGCAAAAACAAACCAATTTAAACTGGAAAACATCAGAGACAGCGGACAGCATTGTGAAACGCAGCACGACTCAAACGCACCATGAGAAACTTCGAAAAACTCCAAAAAGTAAACAAATAATCCGAAAACATCAAAAACAGCGTAGGGCAGTGTAGACAGAAGCAAAACACATGTGCAGCATGAGAAACTTCGAAAAGCTGAAAAAGTAGAAAAATAATTCGAAAACCTCAGAAACAGCGTAGCTCAATGTAAAACGCAGCATAAACAATATGCAGCATGAGTAATGTCGAAAACATAAAAAAAGTAAAAGAAATAACTGGAAAACTTCAGAAAAAGCGTAGGGCAGTGTAGACAGAAGCAAAACCCATGTGCAACATGAGAAAGTTCGAAAAACTGAAAAAAGTAGGAAAAAAACTCGAAAACCTTAGAAACAGCTTACCTCAATGTAAAACGCAACAGAACCAATATGCAGCATGAGAAACGTCGAAAAATTCGATCAATTCAAAACATAACTGGAAAACTTCAGAAAAAGCGTAGGGCAGTGTAGACAGAAGCAAAACCCATGTGCAACATGAGAAACTTCGGAAAGATGAAAAAATTAGAAAAATAACTCGAAAACCTTAAAACAGCTTAACTCAATGTAAAACGCAGCACAACCAATATGCAGCATGCGAAACGTCGAAACATTCAAAAAATTAAAACAAATAACTGGAAAACTTCAGAAAAAGCATAGGGCAGTTCAAAAGGCAACTTAATCCATATGCACCTTGGGAAACTTCGTAAAGCGCAAAAACAAACCAATTTAAACTGGCAAACATGAGAAACAGCGGACAGCATTGTGAAACGCAGCACGACTCAAACGCACCATGAGAAACTTCGAAAAACTCCAAAAAGTAAACAAATAATCCGAAAACATCAAAAACAGCGTAGGGCAGTGTAGACAGAAGCAAAACACATGTGCAGCATGAGAAACTTCGAAAAGCTGAAAAAGTAGAAAAATAATTCGAAAACCTCAGAAATAGCGTAGCTCAATGTAAAACGCAGCATAAACAATATGCAGCATGAGTAAAGTCGAAAACATAAAAACATTAAAAGAAATAACTGGAAAACTTCAGAAAAAGCGTAGGGCAGTGTAGACAGAAGCAAAACCCATGTGCAACATGAGAAACTTCGAAAAACTGAAAAAATTAGAAAAATAACTCGAAAACCTTAAAACAGCTAAAATCAATGTAAAACGCAGCACAACCAATATGCAGCATGCGAAACGTCGAAACATTCAAAAAATTAAAACAAATAACTGGAAAACTTCAGAAAAAGCGTAGGGCAGTGTAGACAGAAGCAAAACCCATGTGCAACATGAGAAACTTCGGAAAACTGAAAAAATTAGAAAAATAACTCGAAAACCTTAAAACAGCTTAACTCAATGTAAAACGCAGCACAACCAATATGCAGCATGCGAAACGTCGAAACATTCAAAAAATTTAAACAAATAACTGGAAAACTTCAGAAAAAGCATAGGGCAGTTCAAAAGGCAACTCAATCCATATGCACTTGGGAAACTTCGTAAAGCGCAAAAACAAACCAATTTAAACTGGAAAACATCAGAGACAGCGGACAGCATTGTGAAACGCAGCACGACTCAAACGCACCATGAGAAACTTCGAAAAACTCCAAAAAGTAAACAAATAATCCGAACACATCAAAAACAGCGTAGGGCAGTGTAGACAGAAGCAAAACACATGTGCAGCATGAGAAACTTCGAAAAGCTGAAAAAGTAGAAAAATAATTCGAAAACCTCAGAAACAGCGTAGCTCAATGTAAAACGCAGCATAAACAATATGCAGCATGAGTAATGTCGAAAACATAAAAAAAGTAAAAGAAATAACTGGAAAACTTCAGAAAAAGCGTAGGGCAGTGTAGACAGAAGCAAAACCCATGTGCAACATGAGAAAGTTCGAAAAACTGAAAAAAGTAGGAAAAAAACTCGAAAACCTTAGAAACAGCTTACCTCAATGTAAAACGCAACACAACCAATATGCAGCATGAGAAACGTCGAAAAATTCGATCAATTCAAAACATAACTGGAAAACTTCAGAAAAAGCGTAGGGCAGTGTAGACAGAAGCAAAACCCATGTGCAACATGAGAAACTTCGGAAAGATGAAAAAATTAGAAAAATAACTCGAAAACCTTAAAACAGCTTAACTCAATGTAAAACGCAGCACAACCAATATGCAGCATGCGAAACGTCGAAACATTCAAAAAATTTAAACAAATAACCGGAAAACTTCAGAAAAAGCATAGGGCAGTTCAAAAGGCAACTCAATCCATATGCACTTGGGAAACTTCGTAAAGCGCAAAAACAAACCAATTTAAACTGGAAAACATCAGAGACAGCGGACAGCATTGTGAAACGCAGCACGACTCAAACGCACCATGAGAAACTTCGAAAAACTCCAAAAAGTAAACAAATAATCCGAAAACATCAAAAACAGCGTAGGGCAGTGTAGACAGAAGCAAAACACATGTGCAGCATGAGAAACTTCGAAAAGCTGAAAAAGTAGAAAAATAATTCGAAAACCTCAGAAACAGCGTAGCTCAATGTAAAACGCAGCATAAACAATATGCAGCATGAGTAATGTCGAAAACATAAAAAAAGTAAAAGAAATAACTGGAAAACTTCAGAAAAAGCGTAGGGCAGTGTAGACAGAAGCAAAACCCATGTGCAACATGAGAAAGTTCGAAAAACTGAAAAAAGTAGGAAAAAAACTCGAAAACCTTAGAAACAGCTTACCTCAATGTAAAACGCAACACAACCAATATGCAGCATGAGAAACGTCGAAAAATTCGATCAATTCAAAACATAACTGGAAAACTTCAGAAAAAGCGTAGGGCAGTGTAGACAGAAGCAAAACCCATGTGCAACATGAGAAACTTCGGAAAGATGAAAAAATTAGAAAAATAACTCGAAAACCTTAAAACAGCTTAACTCAATGTAAAACGCAGCACAACCAATATGCAGCATGCGAAACGTCGAAACATTCAAAAAATTAAAACAAATAACTGGAAAACTTCAGAAAAAGCATAGGGCAGTTCAAAAGGCAACTTAATCCATATGCACCTTGGGAAACTTCGTAAAGCGCAAAAACAAACCAATTTAAACTGGAAAACATCAGAAACAGCGGACAGCATTGTGAAACGCAGCACGACTCAAACGCACCATGAGAAACTTCGAAAAACTCCAAAAAGTAAACAAATAATCCGAAAACATCAAAAACAGCGTAGGGCAGTGTAGACAGAAGCAAAACACATGTGCAGCATGAGAAACTTCGAAAAGCTGAAAAAGTAGAAAAATAATTCGAAAACCTCAGAAATAGCGTAGCTCAATGTAAAACGCAGCATAAACAATATGCAGCATGAGTAAAGTCGAAAACATAAAAACATTAAAAGAAATAACTGGAAAACTTCAGAAAAAGCGTAGGGCAGTGTAGACAGAAGCAAAACCCATGTGCAACATGAGAAACTTCGAAAAACTGAAAAAATTAGAAAAATAACTCGAAAACCTTAAAACAGCTAAAATCAATGTAAAACGCAGCACAACCAATATGCAGCATGCGAAACGTCGAAACATTCAAAAAATTAAAACAAATAACTGGAAAACTTCAGAAAAAGCGTAGGGCAGTGTAGACAGAAGCAAAACCCATGTGCAACATGAGAAACTTCGGAAAACTGAAAAAATTAGAAAAATAACTCGAAAACCTTAAAACAGCTTAACTCAATGTAAAACGCAGCACAACCAATATGCAGCATGCGAAACGTCGAAACATTCAAAAAATTTAAACAAATAACTGGAAAACTTCAGAAAAAGCATAGGGCAGTTCAAAAGGCAACTCAATCCATATGCACTTGGGAAACTTCGTAAAGCGCAAAAACAAACCAATTTAAACTGGAAAACATCAGAGACAGCGGACAGCATTGTGAAACGCAGCACGACTCAAACGCACCATGAGAAACTTCGAAAAACTCCAAAAAGTAAACAAATAATCCGAAAACATCAAAAACAGCGTAGGGCAGTGTAGACAGAAGCAAAACACATGTGCAGCATGAGAAACTTCGAAAAGCTGAAAAAGTAGAAAAATAATTCGAAAACCTCAGAAACAGCGTAGCTCAATGTAAAACGCAGCATAAACAATATGCAGCATGAGTAATGTCGAAAACATAAAAAAAGTAAAAGAAATAACTGGAAAACTTCAGAAAAAGCGTAGGGCAGTGTAGACAGAAGCAAAACCCATGTGCAACATGAGAAAGTTCGAAAAACTGAAAAAAGTAGGAAAAAAACTCGAAAACCTTAGAAACAGCTTACCTCAATGTAAAACGCAACACAACCAATATGCAGCATGAGAAACGTCGAAAAATTCGATCAATTCAAAACATAACTGGAAAACTTCAGAAAAAGCGTAGGGCAGTGTAGACAGAAGCAAAACCCATGTGCAACATGAGAAACTTCGAAAAACTGAACAAATTAGAAAAATAACTCGAAAACCTTAAAACAGCTTAACTCAATGTAAAACGCAGCACAACCAATATGCAGCATGCGAAACGTCGAAACATTCACAAAATTAAAACAAATAACTGGAAAACTTCAGAAAAAGCATAGGGCAGTTCAAAAGGCAACTTAATCCATATGCACCTTGGGAAACTTCGTAAAACGCAAAATCAAACCAATTTAAACTGGAAAACATCAGAAACAGCGGACAGCATTGTGAAACGCAGCACGACGCAAACGCACCATGAGAAACTTCGAAAAACTCCATAAAGTAAACAAATAATCCGAAAACATCAAAAACAGCGTAGGGCAGTGTAGACAGAAGCAAAACACATGTGCAGCATGAGAAACTTCGAAAAGCTGAAAAAGTAGAAAAATAATTCGAAAACCTCAGAAACAGCGTAGCTCAATGTAAAACGCAGCATAAACAATATGCAGCATGAGTAATGTCGAAAACATGAAAAAAGTAAAAGAAATAACTGGAAAACTTCAGAAAAAGCACAGGGCAGTTCAAAAGGCAACTTAATCCATATGCACCTTGGGAAACTACGTAAAACGCAAAAACAAACCAATTTAAACTGGAAAACATCAGAAACAGCGGACAGCATTGTGAAACGCAGCACGACTCAAACGCACCATGAGAAACTTCGAAAAACTCCAAAAAGTAAACAAATAATCCGAAAACATCAAAAACAGCGTAGGGCAGTGTAGACAGAAGCAAAACACATGTGCAGCATGAGAAACTTCGAAAAGCTGAAAAAGTAGAAAAATAATTCGAAAACCTCAGAAACATCGTAGCTCAATGTAAAACGCAGCATAAACAATATGCAGCATGAGTAAAGTCGAAAACATGAAAAAATTTAAAGAAATAACTGGAAAACTTCAGAAAAAGCGTAGGGCAGTGTAGACAGAAGCAAAACCCATGTGCAACATGAGAAAGTTCGAAAAACTGAAAAAAGTAGGAAAAAAACTCGAAAACCTTAGAAACAGCTTACCTCAATGTAAAACGCAACACAACCAATATGCAGCATGAGAAACGACGAAAAATTCAAAAAATTCAAAACCTAACTGGAAAACTTCAGAAAAAGCACAGAGCAGTTCAACAGGCAACTTAATCCATATGCACCTTGGGAAACTACGTAAAACGCAAAAACAAACCAATTTAAACTGGAAAACATCAGAAACAGCGGACAGCATTGTGAAACGCAGCACGACTCAAACGCACCATGAGAAACTTCGAAAAACTCCAAAAAGTAAACAAATAATTCGAAAACATCAAAAACAGCGTAGGGCAGTGTAGACAGAAGCAAAACACATGTGCAGCATGAGAAACTTCGAAAAGCTGAAAAAGTAGAAAAATAATTCGAAAACCTCAGAAATAGCGTAGCTCAATGTAAAACGCAGCATAAACAATATGCAGCATGAGTAAAGTCGAAAACATAAAAACATTAAAAGAAATAACTGGAAAACTTCAGAAAAAGCGTAGGGCAGTGTAGACAGAAGCAAAACCCATGTGCAACATGAGAAACTTCGAAAAACTGAAAAAATTAGAAAAATAACTCGAAAACCTTAAAACAGCTAAAATCAATGTAAAACGCAGCACAACCAATATGCAGCATGCGAAACGTCGAAACATTCAAAAAATTAAAACAAATAACTGGAAAACTTCAGAAAAAGCGTAGGGCAGTGTAGACAGAAGCAAAACCCATGTGCAACATGAGAAACTTCGGAAAGATGAAAAAATTAGAAAAATAACTCGAAAACCTTAAAACAGCTTAACTCAATGTAAAACGCAGCACAACCAATATGCAGCATGCGAAACGTCGAAACATTCAAAAAATTAAAACAAATAACTGGAAAACTTCAGAAAAAGCATAGGGCAGTTCAAAAGGCAACTTAATCCATATGCACCTTGGGAAACTTCGTAAAGCGCAAAAACAAACCAATTTAAACTGGCAAACATCAGAAACAGCGGACAGCATTGTGAAACGCAGCACGACTCAAACGCACCATGAGAAACTTCGAAAAACTCCAAAAAGTAAACAAATAATCCGAAAACATCAAAAACAGCGTAGGGCAGTGTAGACAGAAGCAAAACACATGTGCAGCATGAGAAACTTCGAAAAGCTGAAAAAGTAGAAAAATAATTCGAAAACCTCAGAAACAGCGTAGCTCAATGTAAAACGCAGCATAAACAATATGCAGCATGAGTAATGTCGAAAACATAAAAAACGTAAAAGAAATAACTGGAAAACTTCAGAAAAAGCGTAGGGCCGTGCAGACAGAAGCAAAACCCATGTGCAACATGAGAAACTTCGAAAAACTGAAAAAATTAGAAAAATAACTCGAAAACCTTAAAACAGCTTAACTCAATGTAAAACGCAGCACAACTGATATGCAGCATGCGAAACGTCGAAACATTCACAAAATTAAAACAAATAACTGGAAAACTTCAGAAAAAGCATAGGGCAGTTTAAAAGGCAACTTAATCCATATGCACCTTGGGAAACTTCGTAAAGCGCATAAACAAACCAATTTACACTGGAAAGCATCAGAAACAGCGGACAGCATTGTGAAACGCAGCCCGATTCAAACGCACCATGAAAAACTTCGAAAAACTCCAAAAAGTAAACAAATAATCCGAAAAGATCAACAACAGCGTAGGGCAGTGCAGAGAGAAGCAAAACCCATGTGCAGCATGAGAAACTACGAAAAACTGAAAAAAGTAGAAAAATTACTCGAAAACCTTAGAAACAGCTTAGCTCAATGTAAAACGCAGCACAACCAATATGCAGCATGAGAAACGTCGCAAAAGTCAAATAATTCAAAAATTAACTGGTAAACTTCAGAAAAAGCATAGGGCAGTTCAAAAGGCAACTTAATCCATATGCACCTTGGGAAACTTCGTAAAACGCAAAATCAAACCAATTTAAACTGGAAAACATCAGAAACAGCGGACAGCATTGTGAAACGCAGCACGACTCAAACGCACCATGAGAAACTTCGAAAAACTCCAAAAAGTAAACACATAATCCGAAAACATCAAAAACAGCGTAGGGCAGTGTAGACAGAAGCAAAACACATGTGCAACATGAGAAACTTCGAAAAGCTGAAAAAGTAGAAAAAGAATTCGAAAACCTCAGAAACAGCGTAGCTCAATGTAAAACGCAGCATAAACAATATGCAGCATGAGTAATGTCGAAAACATGAAAAAAGTAAAAGAAATAACTGGAAAACTTCAGAAAAAGCGTAGGGCAGTGTAGACAGAAGCAAAACCCATGTGCAACATGAGAAAGTTCGAAAAACTGAAAAAAGTAGGAAAAAAACTCAAAAACCTTAGAAACAGCTTACCTCAATGTAAAACGCAACACAGCCAATATGCAGCATGAGAAACGTCGAAAAATTCAAAAAATTCAAAACATAACTGGAAAACTTCAGAAAAAGCAGAGGGCAGTTCAAAAGGCAACTTAATCCATATGCACCTTGGGAAACTACGTAAAACGCAAAAACAAACCAATTTAAACTGGAAAACATCAGAAACAGCGGACAGCATTGTGAAACGCAGCACGACTCAAACGCACCATGAGAAACTTCGAAAAACTCCAAAAAGTAAACAAATAATCCGAAAACATCAAAAACAGCGTAGGGCAGTGTAGACAGAAGCAAAACACATGTGCAGCATGAGAAACTTCGAAAAGCTGAAAAAGTAGAAAAATAATTCGAAAACCTCAGAAACAGCGTAGCTCAATGTAAAACGCAGCATAAACAATATGCAGCATGAGTAATGTCGAAAACATAAAAAAAGTAAAAGAAATAACTGGAAAACTTCAGAAAAAGCGTAGGGCAGTGCAGACAGAAGCAAAACCCATGTGCAACATGAGAAACTTCGAAAAACTGAAAAAATTAGAAAAATAACTCGAAAACCTTAAAACAGCTTAACTCAATGTAAAACGCAGCACAACTAATATGCAGCATGCGAAACGTCGAAACATTCACAAAATTCAAATAAATAACTGGAAAACTTCAGAAAAAGCATAGGGCAGTTTAAAAGGCAACTTAATCCATATGCACCTTGGGAAACTTCGTAAAGCGCATAAACAAACCAATTTACACTGGAAAGCATCAGAAACAGCGGACAGCGTTGTGAAACGCAGCACGATTCAAACGCACCATGAGAAACTTCGAAAAACTCCAAAAAGTAAACAAATAATCCGAAAAGATCAACAACAGCGTAGGGCAGTGCAGAGAGAAGCAAAACCCATGTGCAGCATGAGAAACTTCGAAAAACTGAAAAAGGTAGAAAAATTACTCGAAAACCTTAGAAACAGCTTAGCTCAATGTAAAACGCAGCACAACCAATATGCAGCATGAGAAACGTCGCAAAATTCAAATAATTCAAAAATTAACTGGTAAACTTCAGAAAAAGCATAGGGCAGTTCAAAAGGCAACTTAATCCATATGCACCTTGGGAAACTTCGTAAAACGCAAAATCAAACCAATTTAAACTGGAAAACATCAGAAACAGCGGACAGCATTGTGAAACGCAGCACGACTCAAACGCACCATGAGAAACTTCGAAAAACTCGAAAAAGTAAACAAATAATCCGAAAACATCAAAAACAGCGTAGGGCAGTGTAGACAGAAGCAAAACACATGTGCAGCATGAGAAACTTCGAAAAGCTGAAAAAGTAGAAAAATAATTCGAAAACCTCAGAAACAGCGTAGCTCAATGTAAAACGTAGCATAAACAATATGCAGCATGAGTAATGTCGAAAACATGAAAAAAGTAAAAGAAATAACTTTAAAACTTCAGAAAAAGCGTAGGGCAGTGTAGACAGAAGCAAAACCCATGTGCAACATGAGAAAGTTCGAAAAACTGAAAAAAGTAGGAAAAAAACTCGAAAACCTTAGAAACAGCTTACCTCAATGTAAAACGCAACGCAACCAATATGCAGCATGAGAAACGTCGAAAAATTCGAAAAATTCAAAACATAACTGGAAAACTTCGGAAAAAGCACAGGGCAGTTCAAAAGGCAACTTAATCCATATGCACCTTGGGAAACTACGTAAAACGCAAAAACAAACAAATTTAAACTGGAAAACATCAGAAACAGCGGACAGCATTGTGAAACGCAGCACGACTCAAACGCACCATGAGAAACTTCGAAAAACTCCAAAAAGTAAACAAATAATCCGAAAACATCAAAAACAGCGTAGGGCAGTGTAGACAGAAGCAAAACACATGTGCAGCATGAGAAACTTCGAAAAGCTGAAAAAGTAGAAAAATAATTCGAAAACCTCAGAAACATCGTAGCTCAATCTAAAACGCAGCATAAACAATATGCAGCATGAGTAATGTCGAAAACATAAAAAAAGTAAAAGAAATAACTGGAAAACTTCAGCAAAAGCGTAGGGCAGTGTAGACAGAAGCAAAACCCATGTGCAACATGTGAAACGTCGAAAAACTGAAAAAATTAGAAAAATAGCTCTAAAACCTTAAAACAGCTTAACTCAATGTAAAACGCAGCACAACCAATATGCAGCATGCGAAACGTCGAAACATTCACAAAATTAAAACAAATAACTGGAAAACTTCAGAAAAAGCATAGGGCAGTTTAAAGTCAACTTAATCCATATGCACCTTGGGAAACTTCGTAAAGCGCATAAACAAACCAATTTAAACTGGAAAGCATCAGAAACAGCGGACAGCATTGTGAAACGCAGCACGATTCAAACGCACCATGAGAAACTTCGAAAAACTCCAAAAAGTAAACAAATAATCCGAAAAGATCAACAACAGCGTAGGGCAGTGCAGACAGAAGCAAAACCCATGTGCAGCATGAGAAACTTCGAAAAACTGAAAAAAGTAGAAACATTACTCGAAAACCTTTGAAACAGCTTAGCTCAATGTAAAACGCAGCATAAATAATATGCAGCATGAGAAACGTCGCAAAATTCAAATAATTCAAAAATTAACTGGTAAACTTCAGAAAAAGCATGGGGCAGTTCAAAAGGCAACTTAATCCATATGCACCTTGGGAAACTTCGTAAAGCGCAAAAACAAACCAATTTAAACTGGAAAACATCAGAGACAGCGGACAGCATTGTGAAACGCAGCACGACTCAAACACACCATGAGAAACTTCGAAAAACTCCAAAAATAAACAAATAATCCGAAAACATCAAAAACAGCGTAGGGCAGTGTAGACAGAAGCAAAACACATGTGCAGCATGAGAAACTTCGAAAAGCTGAAAAAGTAGAAAAATAATTCGAAAAGCTCCGAAACAGCGTAGCTCAATGTAAAACGCAGCATAAACAATATGCAGCATGAGTAATGTCGAAAACATAAAATAAGTAAAAGAAATAACTGGAAAACTTCAGAAAAAGCGTAGGACAGAAGCAAAACCCATGTGCAACATGAGAAACTTCGAAAAACTGAACAAATTTGAAAAATAACTCGAAAACCTTAAAACAGCTTAACTCAATGTAAAACGCAGCACAACCAATATGCAGCATGCGAAACGTCGAAACATTCAAAAAATTCAAAACATAACTGGAAAACTTCAGAAAAAGCACAGGGCAGTTCAAAAGGCAACTGAATCCATATGCACCTTGGGAAACTACGTAAAACGCAAAAACAAACCAATTTAAACTGGAAAACATCAGAAACAGCGGACAGCATTGTGAAACGCAGCACGACTCAAACGCACCATGAGAAACTTCGAAAAACTCCAAAAAGTAAACAAATAATCCGAAAACATCAAAAACAGCGTAGGGCAGTGTAGACAGAAGCAAAACACATGTGCAGCATGAGAAACTTCGAAAAGCTGAAAAAGTAGAAAAATAATTCGAAAACCTCAGAAACATCGTAGCTCAATGTAAAATGCAGCATAAACAATATGCAGCATGAGTAAAGTCGAAAACATGAAAAAATTAAAAGAAATAACTGGAAAACTTCAGAAAAAGCGTAGGGCAGTGCAGACTGAAGCAAAACCCATGTGCAGCATGAGAAACTTCGGAAAACTGAAAAAAGTAGAAAAATAACTCGAAAACCTTAAAACAGCTTAACTGAATGTAAAACGCAGCAAAACCAATATGCAGCATGCGAAACGTCGAAACATTCAAAAAATTAAAACAAATAACTGGAAAACTTCAGAAAAAGCATAGGGCAGTTCAAAAGGCAACTTAATCCATATGCACTTGGGAAACTTCGTAAAGCGCGAAAACAAACCAATTTAAACTGGAAAACATCAGAGACAGCGGACAGCATTGTGAAACGCAGCACGACTCAAACGCACCATGAGAAACTTCGAAAAATTCCAAAAATAAACAAATAATCCGAAAACATCAAAAACAGCGTAGGGCAGTGTAGACAGAAGCAAAACACATGTGCAGCATGAGAAACTTCGAAAAGCTGAAAAAGTAGAAACATAATTCGAAAACCTCAGAAACAGCGTAGCTCAATGTAAAACGCAGCATAAACAATATGCAGCATGAGTAATGTCGAAAACATAAAAAAAAGTAAAAGAAATAACTGGAAAACTTCAGAAAAAGCGTAGGGCAGTGCAGACAGAAGCATTATGAAACGCAGCACGACTCAAACGCACCATGAGAAACTTCGAAAAACTCCAAAAAGTAAACAAATAATCCGAAAACATCAAAAACAGCGTAGGGCAGTGTAGACAGAAGCAAAACACATGTGGAGCATGAGAAACTTCGAAAAGCTGAAAAAGTAGAAAAATAATTCGAAAACCTCAGAAACAGCGTAGCTCAATGTAAAACGCAGCATAAACAATATGCAGCATGAGTAATGTCGAAAACATAAAAAAAGTAAAAGAAATAACTGGAAAACTTCAGAAAAAGCGTAGGGCAGTGTAGACAGAAGCAAAACCCATGTGCAACATGTGAAACTTCGACAAACTGAAAAAATTAGAAAAAAGCTCGAAAACCTTAAAACAGCTTAACTCAATGTAAAACGCAGCACAACCAATATGCAGCATGCGAAACGTCGAAACATTCACAAAATTAAAACAAATAACTGGAAAACTTCAGAAAAAGCATAGGGCAGTTTAAAAGGCAACTTAATTCATATGCACCTTGGGAAACTTCGTAAAGCGCATAAACAAACCAATTTAAACTGGAAAGCATCAGAAACAGCGGACAGCATTGTGAAACGCAGCACGACTCAAACGCACCATGAGAAACTTCGAAAAACTCGAAAAAGTAAACAAATAATCCGAAAACATCAAAAACAGCGTAGGGCAGTGTAGACAGAAGCAAAACACATGTGCAGCATGAGAAACTTCGAAAAGCTGAAAAAGTAGAAAAATAATTCGAAAACCTCAGAAACAGCGTAGCTCAATGTAAAACGTAGCATAAACAATATGCAGCATGAGTAATGTCGAAAACATGAAAAAAGTAAAAGAAATAACTTTAAAACTTCAGAAAAAGCGTAGGGCAGTGTAGACAGAAGCAAAACCCATGTGCAACATGAGAAAGTTCGAAAAACTGAAAAAAGTAGGAAAAAAACTCGAAAACCTTAGAAACAGCTTACCTCAATGTAAAACGCAACGCAACCAATATGCAGCATGAGAAACGTCGAAAAATTCGAAAAATTCAAAACATAACTGGAAAACTTCGGAAAAAGCACAGGGCAGTTCAAAAGGCAACTTAATCCATATGCACCTTGGGAAACTACGTAAAACGCAAAAACAAACAAATTTAAACTGGAAAACATCAGAAACAGCGGACAGCATTGTGAAACGCAGCACGACTCAAACGCACCATGAGAAACTTCGAAAAACTCCAAAAAGTAAACAAATAATCCGAAAACATCAAAAACAGCGTAGGGCAGTGTAGACAGAAGCAAAACACATGTGCAGCATGAGAAACTTCGAAAAGCTGAAAAAGTAGAAAAATAATTCGAAAACCTCAGAAACATCGTAGCTCAATCTAAAACGCAGCATAAACAATATGCAGCATGAGTAATGTCGAAAACATAAAAAAAGTAAAAGAAATAACTGGAAAACTTCAGCAAAAGCGTAGGGCAGTGTAGACAGAAGCAAAACCCATGTGCAACATGTGAAACGTCGAAAAACTGAAAAAATTAGAAAAATAGCTCTAAAACCTTAAAACAGCTTAACTCAATGTAAAACGCAGCACAACCAATATGCAGCATGCGAAACGTCGAAACATTCACAAAATTAAAACAAATAACTGGAAAACTTCAGAAAAAGCATAGGGCAGTTTAAAGTCAACTTAATCCATATGCACCTTGGGAAACTTCGTAAAGCGCATAAACAAACCAATTTAAACTGGAAAGCATCAGAAACAGCGGACAGCATTGTGAAACGCAGCACGATTCAAACGCACCATGAGAAACTTCGAAAAACTCCAAAAAGTAAACAAATAATCCGAAAAGATCAACAACAGCGTAGGGCAGTGCAGACAGAAGCAAAACCCATGTGCAGCATGAGAAACTTCGAAAAACTGAAAAAAGTAGAAACATTACTCGAAAACCTTTGAAACAGCTTAGCTCAATGTAAAACGCAGCATAAATAATATGCAGCATGAGAAACGTCGCAAAATTCAAATAATTCAAAAATTAACTGGTAAACTTCAGAAAAAGCATGGGGCAGTTCAAAAGGCAACTTAATCCATATGCACCTTGGGAAACTTCGTAAAGCGCAAAAACAAACCAATTTAAACTGGAAAACATCAGAGACAGCGGACAGCATTGTGAAACGCAGCACGACTCAAACACACCATGAGAAACTTCGAAAAACTCCAAAAATAAACAAATAATCCGAAAACATCAAAAACAGCGTAGGGCAGTGTAGACAGAAGCAAAACACATGTGCAGCATGAGAAACTTCGAAAAGCTGAAAAAGTAGAAAAATAATTCGAAAAGCTCCGAAACAGCGTAGCTCAATGTAAAACGCAGCATAAACAATATGCAGCATGAGTAATGTCGAAAACATAAAATAAGTAAAAGAAATAACTGGAAAACTTCAGAAAAAGCGTAGGACAGAAGCAAAACCCATGTGCAACATGAGAAACTTCGAAAAACTGAACAAATTTGAAAAATAACTCGAAAACCTTAAAACAGCTTAACTCAATGTAAAACGCAGCACAACCAATATGCAGCATGCGAAACGTCGAAACATTCAAAAAATTCAAAACATAACTGGAAAACTTCAGAAAAAGCACAGGGCAGTTCAAAAGGCAACTGAATCCATATGCACCTTGGGAAACTACGTAAAACGCAAAAACAAACCAATTTAAACTGGAAAACATCAGAAACAGCGGACAGCATTGTGAAACGCAGCACGACTCAAACGCACCATGAGAAACTTCGAAAAACTCCAAAAAGTAAACAAATAATCCGAAAACATCAAAAACAGCGTAGGGCAGTGTAGACAGAAGCAAAACACATGTGCAGCATGAGAAACTTCGAAAAGCTGAAAAAGTAGAAAAATAATTCGAAAACCTCAGAAACATCGTAGCTCAATGTAAAACGCAGCATAAACAATATGCAGCATGAGTAAAGTCGAAAACATGAAAAAATTAAAAGAAATAACTGGAAAACTTCAGAAAAAGCGTAGGGCAGTGCAGACTGAAGCAAAACCCATGTGCAGCATGAGAAACTTCGGAAAACTGAAAAAAGTAGAAAAATAACTCGAAAACCTTAAAACAGCTTAACTGAATGTAAAACGCAGCAAAACCAATATGCAGCATGCGAAACGTCGAAACATTCAAAAAATTAAAACAAATAACTGGAAAACTTCAGAAAAAGCATAGGGCAGTTCAAAAGGCAACTTAATCCATATGCACTTGGGAAACTTCGTAAAGCGCAAAAACAAACCAATTTAAACTGGAAAACATCAGAGACAGCGGACAGCATTGTGAAACGCAGCACGACTCAAACGCACCATGAGAAACTTCGAAAAATTCCAAAAATAAACAAATAATCCGAAAACATCAAAAACAGCGTAGGGCAGTGTAGACAGAAGCAAAACACATGTGCAGCATGAGAAACTTCGAAAAGCTGAAAAAGTAGAAACATAATTCGAAAACCTCAGAAACAGCGTAGCTCAATGTAAAACGCAGCATAAACAATATGCAGCATGAGTAATGTCGAAAACATAAAAAAAAGTAAAAGAAATAACTGGAAAACTTCAGAAAAAGCGTAGGGCAGTGCAGACAGAAGCATTATGAAACGCAGCACGACTCAAACGCACCATGAGAAACTTCGAAAAACTCCAAAAAGTAAACAAATAATCCGAAAACATCAAAAACAGCGTAGGGCAGTGTAGACAGAAGCAAAACACATGTGGAGCATGAGAAACTTCGAAAAGCTGAAAAAGTAGAAAAATAATTCGAAAACCTCAGAAACAGCGTAGCTCAATGTAAAACGCAGCATAAACAATATGCAGCATGAGTAATGTCGAAAACATAAAAAAAGTAAAAGAAATAACTGGAAAACTTCAGAAAAAGCGTAGGGCAGTGTAGACAGAAGCAAAACCCATGTGCAACATGTGAAACTTCGACAAACTGAAAAAATTAGAAAAAAGCTCGAAAACCTTAAAACAGCTTAACTCAATGTAAAACGCAGCACAACCAATATGCAGCATGCGAAACGTCGAAACATTCACAAAATTAAAACAAATAACTGGAAAACTTCAGAAAAAGCATAGGGCAGTTTAAAAGGCAACTTAATTCATATGCACCTTGGGAAACTTCGTAAAGCGCATAAACAAACCAATTTAAACTGGAAAGCATCAGAAACAGCGGACAGCATTGTGAAACGCAGCACGATTCAAACGCACCATGAGAAACTTCGCAAAACTCCAAAAAGTAAACAAATAATCCGAAAAGATCAACAACAGCGTAGGGCAGTGCAGACAGAAGCAAAACCCATGTGCAGCATGATAAACTTCGAAAAACTGAAAAAAGTAGAAACATTACTCGAAAACCTTAGAAACAGCTTAGCTCAATGTAAAACGCAGCACAACCAATATGCAGCATGAGAAACGTCGCAAAATTCAAATAATTCAAAAATAAACAGGTAAACTTCAGAAAAAGCATAGGGCAGTTCAAAAAGCAACTTAATCCATATGCACCTTGGGAAACTTCGTAAAACGCAAAATCAAACCAATTTAAACTGGAAAACATCAGAAACAACGGACAGCATTGTGAAACGCAGCACGACTCAAACGCACCATGAGAAACTTCGAAAAACTCCAAAAAGTAAACAAATAATCCGAAAACATCAAAAACAGCGTAGGGCAGTGTAGACAGAAGCAAAACACATGTGCAGCATGAGAAACTTCGAAAAGCTGAAAAAGTAGAAAAATAATTCGAAAACCTCAGAAACAGCGTAGCTCAATGTAGAACGCAGCATAAACAATACGCAGCATGAGTAATGTCGAAAACATGAAAAAAGTAAAAGAAATAACTGGAAAACTTCAGAAAAAGCGTAGGGCAGTGTAGACAGAAGCAAAACCCATGTGCAGCATGAGAAACGTCGAAAAATTCGATCAATTCAAAACATAACTGAAAAACTTCAGAAAAAGCGTAGGGCAGTGTAGACAGAAGCAAAACCCATGTGCAACATGAGAAACTTCGGAAAGATGAAAAAATTAGAAAAATAACTCGAAAACCTTAAAACAGCTTAACTCAATGTAAAACACAGCACAACCAATATGCAGCATGCGAAACGTCGAAACATTCAAAAAATTAAAACAAATAACTGGAAAACTTCAGAAAAAGCATAGGGCAGTTCAAAAGGCAACTTAATCCATATGCACTTGGGAAACTTCGTAAAGCGCAAAAACAAACCAATTTAAACTGGAAAACATCAGAGACAGCGGACAGCATTGTGAAACGCAGCACGACTCAAACGCACCATGAGAAACTTCGAAAAACTCCAAAAATAAACAAATAATCCGAAAACATCAAAAACAGCGTAGGGCAGTGTAGACAGAAGCAAAACACATGTGCAGCATGAGAAACTTCGAAAAGCTGAAAAAGTAGAAAAATAATTCGAAAACCTCAGAAACAGCGTAGCTCAATGTAAAACGCAGCATAAACAATATGCAGCATGAGTAATGTCGAAAACATAAAAAAAGTAAAAGAAATAACTGGAAAACTTCAGAAAAAGCGTAGGGCAGTGCAGACAGAAGCAAAACCCATGTGCAACATGAGAAACTTCGAAAAACTGAAAAAATTAGAAAAATAACTCGAAAACCTTAAAACAGCTTAACTCAATGTAAAACGCAGCACAACTAATATGCAGCATGCGAAACGTCGAAACATTCACAAAATTCAAATAAATAACTGGAAAACTTCAGAAAAAGCATAGGGCAGTTCAAAAGGCAACTTAATCCATATGCACCTTGGGAAACTTCGTAAAACGCAAAATCAAACCAATTTAAACTGGAAAACATCAGAAACAGCGGACAGCATTGTGAAACGCAGCACGACTCAAACGCACCATGAGAAACTTCGAAAAACTCGAAAAAGTAAACAAATAATCCGAAAACATCAAAAACAGCGTAGGGCAGTGTAGACAGAAGCAAAACACATGTGCAGCATGAGAAACTTCGAAAAGCTGAAAAAGTAGAAAAATAATTCGAAAACCTCAGAAACAGCGTAGCTCAATGTAAAACGTAGCATAAACAATATGCAGCATGAGTAATGTCGAAAACATGAAAAAAGTAAAAGAAATAACTTTAAAACTTCAGAAAAAGCGTAGGGCAGTGTAGACAGAAGCAAAACCCATGTGCAACATGAGAAAGTTCGAAAAACTGAAAAAAGTAGGAAAAAAACTCGAAAACCTTAGAAACAGCTTACCTCAATGTAAAACGCAACGCAACCAATATGCAGCATGAGAAACGTCGAAAAATTCGAAAAATTCAAAACATAACTGGAAAACTTCGGAAAAGCACAGGGCAGTTCAAAAGGCAACTTAATCCATATGCACCTTGGGAAACTACGTAAAACGCAAAAACAAACAAATTTAAACTGGAAAACATCAGAAACAGCGGACAGCATTGTGAAACGCAGCACGACTCAAACGCACCATGAGAAACTTCGAAAAACTCCAAAAAGTAAACAAATAATCCGAAAACATCAAAAACAGCGTAGGGCAGTGTAGACAGAAGCAAAACACATGTGCAGCATGAGAAACTTCGAAAAGCTGAAAAAGTAGAAAAATAATTCGAAAACCTCAGAAACATCGTAGCTCAATCTAAAACGCAGCATAAACAATATGCAGCATGAGTAATGTCGAAAACATAAAAAAAGTAAAAGAAATAACTGGAAAACTTCAGCAAAAGCGTAGGGCAGTGTAGACAGAAGCAAAACCCATGTGCAACATGTGAAACGTCGAAAAACTGAAAAAATTAGAAAAATAGCTCTAAAACCTTAAAACAGCTTAACTCAATGTAAAACGCAGCACAACCAATATGCAGCATGCGAAACGTCGAAACATTCACAAAATTAAAACAAATAACTGGAAAACTTCAGAAAAAGCATAGGGCAGTTTAAAGTCAACTTAATCCATATGCACCTTGGGAAACTTCGTAAAGCGCATAAACAAACCAATTTAAACTGGAAAGCATCAGAAACAGCGGACAGCATTGTGAAACGCAGCACGATTCAAACGCACCATGAGAAACTTCGAAAAACTCCAAAAAGTAAACAAATAATCCGAAAAGATCAACAACAGCGTAGGGCAGTGCAGACAGAAGCAAAACCCATGTGCAGCATGAGAAACTTCGAAAAACTGAAAAAAGTAGAAACATTACTCGAAAACCTTTGAAACAGCTTAGCTCAATGTAAAACGCAGCATAAATAATATGCAGCATGAGAAACGTCGCAAAATTCAAATAATTCAAAAATTAACTGGTAAACTTCAGAAAAAGCATGGGGCAGTTCAAAAGGCAACTTAATCCATATGCACCTTGGGAAACTTCGTAAAGCGCAAAAACAAACCAATTTAAACTGGAAAACATCAGAGACAGCGGACAGCATTGTGAAACGCAGCACGACTCAAACACACCATGAGAAACTTCGAAAAACTCCAAAAATAAACAAATAATCCGAAAACATCAAAAACAGCGTAGGGCAGTGTAGACAGAAGCAAAACACATGTGCAGCATGAGAAACTTCGAAAAGCTGAAAAAGTAGAAAAATAATTCGAAAAGCTCCGAAACAGCGTAGC